>NC_066617.1:73915831-74254461 GCF_025201925.1 Gopherus flavomarginatus | reverse complement strand
CAGCTAATGAGTTTCATTGTATGTGTTAGATGGCCAATGTGCTAGGCCCTACACTCCTCAAAAATGTAAATTTCATGCAGACTGTCAAATGACAGGATCAACAGGATGTAGTGGGGGACATATGAAGTGTTAAAGAATTTGGATTTACAGTCAATTAAAAAACTCACCCATCTAAAATTTTATTGGCACCCTTTATTTGATATCACAAAATCCAAAGCAAACAAGCTCAGTCAGCTGATGTCTGACTGTTACGGGGTTTGATGTACTTCTGTCCCCTTTCTGGGACCTCTGAGTGCAGTCCCCTCAGGTCTCAGATCTTGTGCCTTTACCTATCCCAGGATGGAATTCCACAATTCTTCCACTCTTTAGACCAGGCTCTGGGCTGAAGTTCTCTGTGTGTTAACTGTGCTTACCCAGCAGGCCCAGCTCAATTCTGGCACCCAGAGTTCTTCTCTTAGAGAGTCTATGACCACGGCTATACAGTGATAAGGCAGCCTTCTTAAAACCAAAAGTATTATTTATTTAATCGGTAGGAACAAAGCATTAGAGAAAAAGGATTTTAAAACAACAAACAGCCTCCAGGCATGTCTGGCTTAATTTAGGCAACCCTAACTTCTTCAGACATACTGGTGAGGTCCCTGTGTCATGTCTGGTTTCCCCTACAGCTCCGACAACTTTTGAGAGAGCGTTCCTTTTTGAACTGCTATAGACCTTTTGTATTTCTGTGTTCTTGGGCTTTGGTTCTTCTAGACAAAACCAAGCTGTAGGATCAGCAGAAGATAAAGCCAAAGCCCTCAGAGCCAGTAGCTCTACCATCATCCCTTAACAATTCTTAAGTGTTTGCCTAGGGTTGGCTCTTCCTGAGCCATTCTTTCACTTTCTGCTTGCTTTTCCTTACAGCTCCCTATTAACCTAAACCAATATAGTTTCATACACCATCCCAGGAACCAGGTCAACATACAGTATTCATAAATTCATAAAGTATTCAAGAACAACTCCTATTCTGTCACAGCAGGTAAAATTACCCCACACAATGTTTTATCACCTTCAACATATTTCCTATCTCAACTCATTATGCTACTTTTAAATGCCCAAACCTGTCACATTGCCCCTCCAGAATTGTACCTTAGGGATCAGCCTATGGAAAACATTTGTAGCCTAGGAAAAATGATTGGGAAGTGTCCAGACTAGGCTATAAAAAGGTGTTAACTACCTCAGTAAAACTCTAGTGTAGACTAACCATTAGTCAGTGATGTTACAAGGAGCTGAGAAGTAGGTACTGGGAAAGAGTGGCAATTGGGTTGCTAGACAGAGGAAATAAGAAGTGTTAAGGGCTGGTCTGATCTGGAAACTTACATCAGCATAGCTACGTCTCTCAGGAGTGTGAAAAATCCACATCTGGGAGAGGCATAGCTATGCTGTCATAGCCTTAGGCCGTGTCTATACTACAGTTTTGTTGACAAAAGGGAGCTTTCATGACAAAACTATGGTGGTGTACACACTGCAATGCTCCTTCCGCCAATTTAACTCCCCTGCTATGTGATATAATCAAACCACCTCAGCAAGAGGCATAGAGCTTTTTGTGATGAAGTTCAAGTGATGCAGTTTGAATATAAACACTGAGCTTGCTTATGACACCCTAAGGGGCCTCCAGGAGGTGTCCCTCAATGTCCATCGTGACCATTCTGGTCATCAGTTTGAACTCCACTGCCCTGTGTCCAGGTACACAGGCATGTGCCCCTCCCCCTTTAAAGTCCTGGGAATTTTTGAAATTCCTTTTCCTGTTTGCTTGGTGTGCAGACTTCACATAGCATCTTCTCAGCTAACCATACCGGCTCCCCGCACCAAACAATCCCGCCTCAACAGCTCTGCTCCAATTGTAGAAACTTTGATATCTATTGGTAGATTACTCTTGGCATGGAGGAAAAGGGGCATGATAGGGACACGCAGCAGTGCTGTGCTAAGGTCAAGGAGCTGAGGCAGGCGTACCAGTTCGTTGCTCTGGTGCATCACCAAAGACATGCTGCTTCTGCAAGGAGCTGAATGGTATCCTTGGCAAGGGAACCCACCTCCACAACCAAAAGCCCTACTTGGGAGCCTGGAGACTGGCCAGCAGAGTGAACCCCAAGGATGAAGTGGTGGACAAGAAAGTGGAGCTGGAGGAGGATGGGGGCAGGCGACAGGGTCATCTGGTGGTGTGATGAGCCAGAACCTCTTTTTATCTCTGAGGGTCTAGCCAGCCCCAGCTCTCTGGCTCTGGCGCACCTGATGCAGGAAAGGGGAGCTCCAGTAAGTACTCATTGTGCAGGAAGACATGAGGTAGAGCACAAGCAGCTGAGCCAGTTGCTGAAGCGCTCGTTGATGGTTTCTGATGTAAGGATTCATGAGCCATAGGAGCAAGGGGTAGGCTTGGTCCACAAGGATCACTTTTGGCACTTCCACATTCCCAGTTGGAATCTTCTGGTCCGGAAAGAATGTCCCTGCTTGCAGCTTTCTGTACAGGCCAGTGTTCATGAAGGTGTGTGTGTCATGCACCTTCCCTGACTACTCCACATTGATGTTGGTGAAAAGACCCTGGTGATCTACCAGAATTTGCAGTGTCATAGAAAAGTATCCCTTTCTGTTGATTTACTCTGTTGCAAGGTGGCCTGGGGCCAAAATGGAAATATGCATGCCATCTATCCCTACCCACCCCACAAACAGTTAGAGAATCCCATTGCTGCAAAGCCATCCACTATTTCCTGCACATTGCCCAGAGTCATAGTTCTTCATAGCAGGAAGCAATTACTGGCCCTGAACACTTGTATCACTACAGCCCCTACGGTGGACTTCCCAACTCCAAACTGATTCGTGACTGATCGGTAGCAATCTGGCGTTGCCAGCTTCCACACAGTGATTGCCACTCATTCTCCATCTTTAGTAAAGCTCTCGTTTTGGTGTCTGTGTGTCAGACGGCAGGGGTGAGATGCACACACAGTTCCAGGAAGGTGGATTTGTGCATCTGAAAGTTCTGCTGCCACTGCTCGTCATCCCATACCTGAATCACAGTGCAATCCCACCACTCAGTGCTTGTTTCCCAAGCCTAATAGCAACAGTTCACTATGTGAGCAGCTCTGTGAATGCCAAAAGTAATCTGGAGTTGTTTCTTTCCATGGCACACAGCAGCGCAGACACCACGTGTTGGTGTCATTATCAGATTTGCAGCTCATGAAATACTGCAGGATCATCCATGTTGTGTTCATAACACTCATCACAAGACTGGAGAGCAATGTTGGATCCATGCTTTCAGGCAGTGATGGCAGATACAAAGTTTGCAGTGGCTGTTGAAAATCAGCATGAAACAGTCAGAAGCCCATAGAATGATTGGATAGAGAAAACTGCATCAGCAGATGGTAAGCCTGCCCCCATGATCACTTTCCAGAACTACCAGTAGCAGTTGGTGGCAAGTTGCAGAGTGGGATAGCTACCCACATTGCTCTCTCTATTGATGCAAGAGCACCAACTGTGGATGCGCTCTGCCATCACAAGGAGAATTGTGTGGACATACAAAAATGGTTTAATTACAGTGGTGGATGATTGGCAACATAATTTAAGTTGACTTAATTTTATAGTGTAGACATAGCCTTAGATGTAGACAGTACAAGGTCGACAGAAGAATTGCAGGTTGCAGCTGCAAGGAAAAAACCCACAAGGTTAGCCTTACAGAACATACATTGTTCACAACAGATGGTTAACTCTTGCAATGAATGAAACACTTCACAGCAGTAAATACATTCCCTGGCCACATTTCGTCTTTTAAAAGAAGCGCCTACCAGAAAGGTACAACATACGGCAGAGCGCTGGGCAGCAGATTTTGGTTTGCAGGCTGGCATGGTAAGCACACAAGAAAGGGTAGGCGGTGTCAGAGCACACCTGGGGACATTTTTTGATGGGGAAACTCTTGGCACATAAACAGGCTTTTCTGGGGAGCACCCTTTGCATGGCTGCACTGGCCACCAATATATCCCAATTGTTTACCTCAGATTAAACATTAACCCACAATTGCGTTTAACCCCTGTAGTGTGATTACAAGTGTGCACCCACCAGAAATGCCTTTCCCACCATCACGGTCCTGCAACAGTAGGCCCTGAAAGGTGATTGGCTCCGGACTTAGGAAAAGGTCCTGGCTGTCGGGGAGAATGGATCTTCCACTTGCCTGCTGCACATTCTCCTCCTCCTCCTCTTCCTCATGAACAATGTCATCCTCATTGTTGCCCATGGCCTGTGGGAGGTATCCACGGAGAGTGTTGGGGTACTGGTGGGGTCCCCACTTAGAATCATATGCAGCTGCTCATAGAAGTGGCATGTCTGTGGCTCAGAACCAGAGCAACTGTTTGCCTCCCTTGTCTTCTGGTACGCTTGCCTGCGCTCCTTTATTTTCACACAGCACTACCGTGTGTCCCTGGTATAGCCTTTGTCCCCCAGGCTCCCGTATGATTTTGGCATAGATGTCAGTGTTTCTTCTGCTGGTTTGGTGCTCTGCCTGCAGAGACTCTTCTCCCCACACAGCAATCAGATACAGTGTCTCCTGTATCCTCCACGCTGGAGCACGTTTGTAGCCCTGGGCAGGCATGGTCATCTGTGCTGGTGAGCTCTCCATGCTGATCAAACGGAAATGGAATTCAAAAGTTCCCAGGGCTTTTCCTCTGTACCTAGCTGAAGTGCAGTGGAGTTGAAAGTGCTGTCCAGAGCGATCACATTGGAGCACTCTGGGACATCTCCTGGAGGCCAATCCCATTGAATTACACATCATTGTGTCTACATTATCCCTAATTAGACCCAGGAAGGTCGACTCTAGCACTATGCCTCTTGCTGAGGTGGAGTATAGGCATTGATTTTACAAGCCCTTTAGGTCAGTGGAAAGGGCTTGGTAGTGTAGACACGCACACTATAAATTTGACCTAACGTGACATATGTTGACATAATGCTGTAGTCTAGACCAGACCTCAGGGAGGTGGATTAACTACAGTGACAGGAGAATCCCTCCCCTCACGGCAGTTGCACCGCTGTAGTGGTTTAAGTGTAGACATAACTAAGACAGAGGAAAAGGAAAAGCAGATGAAGGGAGGAGTGAGAGGGTGTGTGTGTGTGTGTGTGTGTGTGTGAGGGAGAGAGAAAAGATTCATAGATTTTTATGAACAGAAGAGACCATTAAATCATCTAGTCGGACCTCCTGTGTACACTGGTCACAGAATGTCATTCAGTGAAACCTATGCTGAGCCCAGTAACTTGTGTTTGATTAAAATCTCTTCAAAAAGGCATCCACTGCTGGGGCCTAGTCACCTGTGCAGAGGAGGGAGAGGATCACCTGTTGCCCACCCAGTGCTCTGGGGTGGGGGCTGCATGTTGCCGGCCTGCCTGGCGCTCTGGGATTGGGAGGAGGCCACACAACACCTGCTCATGCTCCAGGGCTGGAGGTGCTCAGGTGGCCTGGGGCTGGGGGGCTGGCAACCACGGGAGGTGCCTCTGGGCTTTGGCGGGAGCAGGGGGATGGGAGGAGTGGGGCCTCAGGTGGAAGGAGTGGGCTGGGGCAGGGATAGCCTCCCTGAGCCCATGGTTCAGCCACTGCCCATGCAGTCAGCCCATCCTCCATCCCTTTACTAGGTCTTTTTTCCCCCTTACCACCAGACTGGCTGAGACTGGTAAACTGGTTGTGCTTTTTTCCCCCCTTCCTCACAGCAAAGCCTATGATTGGGTCTTGGACAACCCCAAGGGCTGGAATTTTCCCCATCTTAGAAGTCACAGTTTAAACCTATGTGAGAGTTGTTTAGTTGTTACAACTTTTGGCAGGTGCCCAATGCTAAAGTGCAGGAACTTGCTGATTTAGGCTCCAGATCCAGACAGCTAAAACGCAGTAGTCAGTATTCTGAGGGCATCTCCTTACAAAGTGGGGTTATTGGGTAGAGTGGCTACACTAGAGAGCTTACAGTGGCAGAGCTGCATTGGTGCAGCTGTGCTGCTGTACGCCCTCTAGTGTACCCATAGCCTTGGACTTCTTCTCAACATCCTCATTTCTTAATTTGGGCTAAGGGCTGCAAGGACTGCTACTAGTTAGCACAGTGTCAACAGCTCTCTCACTGCATGATCCTGTGCCTATTGACGTCAATGACAAAACTTCCATTGATTTCAGTAGTTCAGGATCAGCCTTAGGAGTGATAGAAGGGAAATGATGCTGTAACAGTTAGTGGTGCTGAGTAGATCTGGTTGAGAATTTTCCAACAAAATGTTTTTTCATTGGAAACTGCTGGTTTGTTGAAACTGTTCACAGGAAAGGGTTGGTTTTGACCAATTATCTGACTCAAATGTTGAAAAAATCATTTTCATATTTTCTAAATGAAATATTTGGTTTTCCATTTTGAAATGGCTTTTCATTTTGAAATTTAATCTAATTATAGTACAAAAATTGATGGTCAAAATTGAAATGAAACATTTTGAAATTCTCAAAAACAAAATGTTTCAATTAACCTGGACCAAACTATTTTTTGAATATTAAGATAAGAGATTTTTTTCCTGATTCAATATAGGATTTTTTTTTTTAATATAGCAAAAATTTTCACAGGATGGGAAAACTGTTTCCTGCCCAGCTCTAGTGCTGACTCCTCCAGGGCGAAGTACACACTGCACTCTTTCCCATGTTTGTACAATGACTATTTCAGGGGGGGTTCCTGCAGCACAAGGTTACTGTGGATTCTGTTGCAGTGCAAAAATTGAAAAACTGAGCTGGTCTACACTGAAAACTTACAGTGACATAGCTACATCTCTCAGGAATGTGAAAAATCCACATCCCTGACAGATGTAGCTATGCCAACCTAGCATCTGGTGTAGACAGTACTCTAGCTACTGCCTCCTGGGATGATGGATTACCTATGCTGACAGGAGAAACCTTCCCATCACTGTAGATGAAGGTTTCTAACCATTAGGGGAGTGAAGTTCTGGAACAGCCTTCCAAGGGGAGCAGTGGAGGCAAAAGACATATCTGGCTTCAAGACTAAGCTTGATAAGTTTATGGAGGGGATAGTATTATAGCCTAATTTTGGCAATTAATTGATCTTTGACTATTAGCAGTAAATATTCCCAATGGCCTGTGATGGGACACTATGTAGGGTGGGATCTGAGTTACTACAGAGAATTCTTTCTTGGATGTCTGGCTGGTGAGTCTTGCCCACATGCTTAGGGTTTAGCTGATTGCCAGATTTGGGGCTGAGAAGGAATTTTCCTCCAGGGCAAATTGGCAGAGGCCCTGGGGGTTTTTCACCTTTCTCTGCAGTGTGGGCACGGGTCACTTGCTGGAGGATTCTCTGCACCTTAAAGTCTTTAAACCACAAGTTGAGGACTTCATTAGCTCAGACATAGGTCAAGAGTTTGTTACAGGAGTGAGTGGGTGAAATTCTGTGGCCTGCATTGTGCAGGAGGTCAGACTAGAAGATCGTAATGGTCCCTTCTGACCTTAGAGTCCATGAGTCTATGAGTGAGTCTCTATACTGAAGCACTACAGTAGTGCAAATTAAACACTGCAGCTGTGCCAATGTAGCGGTTTAAGTATAGACATACCCTGGTTGTCAAAGAACCAGCCATATAAAGGCTATTGAAAAGTAAAGTGAGAAAGCTAGATGGTCCTCACACCTTTACATAATAAATTAACCATTTTTTAGGAGCTGGTCCCAGTGCAGCCATACCCTGGTCCCAGGAGCGGTGCCAGGGTTTTTGGCACCCTAGGTGGGGGTCCTTCCACACTCCCAGTCTTCGGGGCACTTTGGCAGCGGGTCCCAGAGCGAGTGAAGGACCCGCTGCAGAATTGCCGACGACGACCCAGAGCACGGAAGGACCTCCCACCGCCTAATTGCCGCCCTTCCAAATCCTGGTGCCCTAGGCAACCGCCTAGGTCGCCTAAATGGAAGCGCCAGCCCTGCCTGGACCATGATACCACTCAATTGGATGAGCCTTAACTGAATCACAGTAAGTACCCAAAGGCAATAAGGACACTGACATTCCAGTATATAGCCTCTTTTGTGAAACTATAGGATAAATTTGGGATAGCCGCAGGCACTCCAAGGGATATAGCTATTTCCATCCTATTTCTCCTCCCTCACCTTTCTTTAGGCCCATTTCTTTCATATACATTAATAAAAGGATTTGTTCTTTTCTATTCTACTAATTTTATATGTCAATAGAAATGAACTACTTAATGAGGAATTTCTACCCAAGATTGATATTTCAGTTAGGACCTGACCTTGCATTGCTGTTTCCTGGTAAGGGTACGTATGCCACAACAGACACCGTTATTTACAAATTTGAGATCCAATCCACTGGTAGGTTGTGATGCTGTATGGAATATGGGTCACTATTTATATTATTGATACCAATATTAAAAAATTGCTATGAATCTTACAAGATATGCCATGTAAGGTATCAGTGGAAAAGTTATGATTGCTAAATATGATAATTGTGTTTATATGTATGCATCATCTTTGTCTTGTGAGTTATAAATACATGTGATATATTGATATCTCAAACTTGTGCTGTGTATCTGGGTGACACCCACAGACAGATTGGTATCAGCACTATCCAGCCTGCTTAATGGCCTATTAAGGGCAATCAGCTATACAGTGAACTCATTGAAAGAAGCCTGGGGCTACACTTATGAGTCAGCCGAACATGTAGGGACATGCCTGTGGACAGGGGACTCCAAGTGCTTTTTCACGCCCATGTGCTGTGAGCTTGTGTTTGGGACAAAGGCTATACAAGCCACATGGCAAAGGATATAAAAGGGCAGCTGCATCTTCTCCATTTTGTTTTCAATCCTGCTTCTCACCTCTGGAGTAACTTCTCTATAAACTGAAGCTCTGAACAAAGGACTGATAGAGCCATCCAAGCTTTGGATATGTTCAAGAGAGACTTTACAAGCCAGCAAACTCTCTAATGCAACTAATAATCTGATATATGGACTCTGAAGTCATATGTATGTATCTGATTGCTTTGACCATTTAACAATTCTCTTCTTGTTCTTTTCTTTTATAATAAAGCTGTAGTTTTAGATGCTAAAGGATTGGCTGGCAGCGTGGTATTTTGGGTAAGATCCAAAATAGTATTGATCTGGTAATGTGGCTGGCCCTTTGGGGATCAGAAGAACTTTTTGTATGGTGAACAGAGTTTTAAATAACTCCTCACCTTACTGGATGCACTAATTGGGACTCACCAGCTGGCACCTCCTGCTGATGACTCTCGGAATTAGCTCGATTCCAGTGGAGTACCCCCTCCTGGTGGTGTCCCATCCGTTGTTCTGCCCTCTGCTCTCCACTGCTGTTGCTGGACCCGCATTGCTCCCTGCTCGGTTGCGTCCTCTTCGAGGCCACTGCCCTCCAGCAGTGTCCCTTAGTCCATCTGGACCCCCTTCTGGGGATCGGTGATCAGCAGTCCTCCACTCCAGCCACCATGTGCAACCCCACACCCCAAAGTCTAATCCTTCTTGTCAAGGATCTGACGTAGGCTGTAACAGCCGCTCCCTACGGCCCATGGCTGGGTGTACTGCAAGGAGGAAGGAGGGGACCCAAGTCCACCCTCTACTCTGGGTCCCGGCCCAGAGACCCTCTGGCGTCAGCCTCACGGTCCTCTTTCTTTCTCCTCCTCTGTCTGTTCCCCTGGGCCGCTTCCCCTACGGCCCCTTGCTCTCGCTAGGCCCTTCCCTTCAGGGTCTGCACCCTGGTGGCTATGGGCTATAGCCTTCTAGCCTCCCTGAGCCTGCCCAGCACTGCACTGCACTATCTGCAGTGCTAGTCTCCCCCTTGGAGACTGACCTTCCCCTGTCAAAGGCCTGGGATAGACTGACCGCTCCTGCTCTGGGCAGTCTTTATATATGGGTGAGCCTGGCCCTGATTGGCTCCCCATAAGCCCTTTTCTGATTGGCTTCTGGGCTGTGCAGGCTCCCTGGCCTGCCACAGCCTATCCTCCCAGGGAGTGGGGCAGTCCACCCCACTACAGGGAGCCAGAGAACTGAAATGCTATAGAGGGGTCTGTGTGATTTATTTTTTTTAGCTTCTTGATAACCAGTGTGGAGGATCAAGAGCAGAGTTTGTGAATGGTTGGTGAATCTAAGGCCTGTCTACACTGGCAAGTTTCTGCGAAGTAAAGCAACTTTCTGTATTGTAACTCCCAAGGTATACACACTGCCAAGCCACTTAGTGCGCAGAAACTGCGCAGTTGCAGCGCTGTAAAAAACCCACCCCAATGAGAGGCGTAGAGCTTTATGCGATGGGGGTACAGCGCTGTGGTGCCAATGTAGACACCCTGGTCGATTACAGCACTGTGATTGACCTCCGGGAGGTGTCCCACAATGCCTGTTCTTGCCTCTCTGGTCATCAGTTTGAACTCTACTGCCCCACCCTCAGGTGACCAACCTTCATCCCCACCCCGTAAATTCCTTTGGAATTTTGAAAGTCCTCTTCCTGTTTGCTCAGTAATGCATGCAATGGTCTCAGTGCATCTTTCCAGGTGACTATGCCTGCTCCACGCACCAGGCAATCTCCCACTTGGAGCAGTGCTGAGCTGCTGGACCTCATCAGCATTTGGAGAGAGGAGGCTGTCCAGTCCCAGCTGCTCTCCAGCCGTAAGAATTATGATACCTACGGACAGATTTCACATTGCATGACAGAAAGGTGCCATGACCGGGACACACTGCAGTGCAGAGTCAAAGTGAAGGACCTGCAGAATGCCTACCACAAGGCATGGGAGGCAAACTGCTGCTCTGATGCTGCGCCCACGAGCTGCTGGTTCTACAAAGAGCTGGACCCAATACTCGGTGGCGACCCAACCTCCACTGCAAAGGCCACTGTGGGTACTTCGGTGTCTCATGTGCCAGTCGAGAGTGGACCAAGCCAGGAGGATGTGGAGGGAGAGAGGGATGCAGAGGCAATGGCAGACTCAGAGGTCAAAGATGCATGCAGCCAAGAGCTCTTTTCTACCCCGGAGAAGGCTATCCCAGTCACAGTAGTCAGATCTTGTTGAAGCACAAACAGGAGAGGAGGGCCCTGGTAAGTGGATTTGATTTTGGGAATCGCTGAAGTGAGTTGTTGGGGGCAGGAGGGTTGTGGAAAGCAGGCTTGTGTCTGTCTGATGCACATACAACCACATACTTACTCTGAGTGGTGGAACAGGCTGTTGATTGACTGCCTCACTTCATGGGAACACTGATAATCTTCACGGGAATCTGCCTCAGAGATCTCCTGGCTCCAGTCTGTACCCGTGGCATTCCACTCCTCCCCTGTCACAGTCCAGCACTACGGACTACCCACTGCGCTGAACATCCATCCCTCTGCAGTTTGGCCCTGCTGAAGTACAGTAACCGCTGCACTTACTCCAAAGGAGAAGGCTGGATATGATCCCTGGATGTACACAAATCTTTAACCATGCCAGGACCCCACCTCCTCCTGGGACCTTCCCTTCCCTCATCCCCCTCAATGCTGATGTGTTTTTTGTTTGACTCTCTCCTCCGGTTGTTGTTTTGTAATAAAAGAATTGTGTTGGTTTGAAAGCAAGCTTTATTCTATTAATTGAAAGCAAACAGAGTCCTGCAAAGCAACAGACAGTTATCTTAAATCTTCATATTGCATGGTCTACACCAATCACGTTCCCCTTCTAGCATTACAAGCACTGAACTCCCAAGCATAGCAACAAATATTAGTGTCTTTCAGCTTCAAATTGCTGCCTCAAGGCATCCCTGATCCTTATGGCCCCGCTCTGCCCCCCTCTAATAGCCCTGGTCTCTAGCTTTTCAAATTCAGCTTCCAAGCGCTGAGCCTCAGTGGTCCAGCCCTGAGAGAAGCTTTCGCCCTTCCCTTCACAAATATTATGGCGCATACAGCAAGTGGCTATAGGCATAGGACTGTTGTCATCGGCCAGGTCCAGCTTCCCATAGAGGCAGCGCCAAAGGGTCTTTAAATGGCCAAAAGCACACTCAACAGTTATTCTGCATTTGCTCAGCCTGTTGTTGAACCACTCCTTGCTGCAGTCAAGGTGCCCCGTGTATGGCTTCATAAGCCATGGATTTAAGGGGTACGGGGGTTTCCCAGGATCACAATGGGCATTTCTACTTCATCTATGGTGAATTTATGGTCCGGGAAGGAAGTCCCTGCATGCAGCTTCCTGAACAGGCCAGTGTTCCAAAAGATGCGTGCGTCATGCACCTTCCTGGACCAACCTGCGTTAATGTCTGTGAAATGCCCACGGTGATCCACAAGAACCTAGAGAACCACTGAGAAATACCCCCTGTGATTAATGTACTCAGTGACTAGGTGGTCTGGTGCCAGAATTGGAATATGTGTGCCATCTATCATCCCTCTGCAGTTAGGGAAGGCCATTTGTGCAAAGCCATCCACAATGTCATGCACGTTGCCCAGAGTCACGGTCTTTCGGAGTAGGATGTGATTAATGGCCCTGCACACTTCCGTCAACATGAGTCCAACAGTCAACTTTTCCACTCCGAACTGGTTAGCAACCAATTGGTAGCAGTTTGGAGTAGCCAGCTTCCACAGTACAATTGCCACACGCTTCTCCAATGGCAGGGCAGCTCTCATTCTCATGTCCTTGTGCCGCAGGGCTGGGGTGAGCTCATCACACAATTCCATGAATGTGGCTTTCCTCATCCAAAAGTTCTGCAGCCACTGCTCATTATCCCAGACGTGCATGATGATGTGATCCCACCACTCAGTGCTTGTTTCCCAAGCCCAAAAGCGGCATTCCACTGTGGTCAGCACCTCAGTGAACGTCACAAGCAATCTCGTGTCGAAGCTAGTATGTATGCCGAGATCCATGTCACACTCCTCTTGCATTTGTAGTTTAAGGAATAACTCCACTGCCACTCGTGACGTGTTAATTAGAGCGAACAGCATACAGGTCAGCAGTTCGGATCCATTCCTGCAGAGTGCAGAGATTGCTGGGATGTGAAGTAGTGCATCAGAGGGCATTGGGACAGGACCCCCTCCGCCTTCTCACAACTCTTAGTGTCAGAAGAGGAAAAGATGCCCTGTGGGATAGCTGCCCAGAGTGCACCACTCCGAATACCGCTGCAACTGCTGCCAGTGTGAACACACCATTTCACAGGCTGGTGTCAGTGTGAACACACGACATTGGTTTCCTTTCAATGCTCTCTGAGCGGTGCTGTAACTGCTGCCACTGTAACTCTGCCATTGTAGACATACCCTAACTAAAGTGTTAACCACCAGTTTTGGGATAATCTGCTCTCTTTTCGCAGCCTCCCCTTTGACATTTTCAGTGTGGGCTACCCTAGGCACCTTGGGTCACATAATAGTGCATTGTATGTTATATCTAATATAATTCACTTCTGAAATTATCACTACAGCAGTGGATATGAGATCTTAAAATTTCTTCTCATATTTCAACTTATTTTTGTTGTTTTCTTTTTCTTGAGTTTACCAACTTCACATTATAGCTCTATCTTCTCCACATCCTGAAATTTATTCAGGTCTATGTCTAATGCCAATTTCTATGTTACTACTTTTTGGCTTCTCTTTTCTATCTTCATGAGCAACCCTAATGTAAGACAAGAGTCATAGTTTATCCCTGGAAAGTTAAAAATATTGAGAAATGAAAGATGCTGAAAGTCTACTATGTCAACAGATGTATAATCACACCCTAGCATTTCATTGTGTCCATACCATGTCATGTATCAGAGGGGTGGCTGTGTTAGTTTGGATCTGTAAAAGAAGCAAAGAGTCCTGTGGTACCTTATAGACTAACAGATGTTTTGGAGCATGAGCTTTCGTGGGTCAATACCCACGTCGTCGGATGCATGTCATTTTCTTTTGTTTTCTATTACTGTATTTCAAAAGTTCCATACAGTAGATTTCTTTAATTTGCTGTTTCCACCGTTTGAAAATGTGCTTCTCGTAGCAAATTTGCTCTCATATTACAGAAGCAGAACCAAGTACAAAACAGAAAGTTAGGAGGGAACTTCATTCAAATCTATATAGGAATTTGCATGCTTTGCTAGCTCTGCCATGTGACAGTTCAACAGCACTTCTGTTGTGCAGAACTGTTTATACACTATGTTTTTTTTTCTGAGTTGGTGTTCTTCTATTGTTGCTAAAAAGACAGTCCATCTGAAAGTAAATAATAAGCGTGAGAAATGGTAACTGCTCTAACTTTCATCATTCACTTGGTTATCCTTGTAACTTATGGTAATTATTCAATAAAAGCTAAAACGTATACCTCTTGCCACAAGAATGTGGTTCATTTTTTTTGAAAACCTGCCTTATTAGAGGAGACTCAAAGAGCTTGTCTTGTTTAGAAGAATGAGGGGAGATATGCTTGTTTTCTATAAATACATCAGAGGGATAAATACCAGGGAGGAAGGGGGTTATTTAAGTAAAGCACCAATGCTGACACAAGAACAAATGGGTATAAACTGGCTATCAGCAAGTTTGGGCTTGCAATTAATCAAAGGTTCTAACCATGGGTGTCAGGTTTGTATAATTTTTGGTGGTGCCCAGAACAGGTCCAAGCAGAGCCATCCCCTACACAGGCTGGACTGGGGCAACCGCCCTGGGCCCCATGCTTCAGGGGAATGTGGGGTTTAGGCACAGCTGTCTATAAGACGGACCAGGGCAACTGCCCCGTGCCCCGCACTTTGGGGGCCTGTGCTTCAGGGGGATTCGGGGTCCAGGGCAGTCTGGTGGTTTAGCGGGGGGCCTGGCGCCGGCAACAGCAAGTGACCTGGCCCCAGCCTGCCCCTGCTTCACCTGCTTCACCCCCTCTCTGCCCCCATTCCACCCCTTCCCCCAAGTCCCCGCTTTACCTCTTTCCAGCTTCTGCCCCCTCCCCCAGGTGACACCAGGAACCAGCGAGGTAGGGCGGGGCAGGCTGGGTCTGAGTCATTTGTTGCTGCCGGTGCCAGGCCCCCCACTAATCCCTCAGGATCCCACATCCCTCTGAAGCATGGGGCCCCCCAAAGCACAATAAACCCAAACATTGGTGGAGCCCAACCCATGTTCCTAAATATTGGTGGAGCATGGGCACCACGGGCCCATATACCTCTCCGTCTATGTTTCTAACCATCAGAGGAGAGAAGTTCTGGAACAGTCTGCCAAGGGGAGCAGTGGGGGAAAAAAACCTAACTGGCTTCAAGCCTGAGGTTGATATGTTAATAGAGTCAATGGTATGATGAGACTGCCTATAGTGGCATGTAGTCCATCTGTGATGGCTAGTAGCAATATCTCCAACAGCTGGTGATGGGACACTAGATGGGGAGGGCTCTGGCTTACTACAGAGAATTCTTTCCCAGGTGTCTGCCTGGTGGGTCTTGCTGAAATACTCAGAGTCCAACCGAATGCCAAATCTGGGGCCAGGAAGGAATTTTCCCTGAGAAAGATTGGCAAAGACCCTGGGACTTTTCTGCCTTTCTCTGCAGCATGGGGTACTGGTCACTTGTTAATTTAGACTAGAGAAAATGGTGGAATCTCTGTTTAAATCAGGATTGAGAACTTCAGTAACTGAGCCAGAGGTTATCTGTCTTTTACAGGAATAGGTAGGTGACATTCTGTGGTCTGTGATGTGCAAAAGGTAAGACTAGTGATCATGATGGTCCCTTCTGGCCTTAAAGTCTATGAGTCTATTGTCTCTGGATGTATTATTTTCATAAGATATAGATACACATAGTGCTGCAGCGCTGCAGTTCATGGCCGTTTGAAAGAGAACTGAGAAAAATGCATCCCTTTGTGACATCTGGTGAGCCTTAAGCTTTTTGCTGTTATTTCACAGTGGAACTCATCTCTTAGCCTCTTTAGTAATAGCTGGTTCAGAGGTGCGTCATCTCTCAGCTGCGAAGCTGCTCTAAATCATTCTAAGGGTCAGACCTGCCCCAGGCTGATCATAGATTTGGAGTGAGAGCAGAAAGGTGATGTACAGAAGCCACCTTTACTTCCCAGGTGTGGCCAGGGCTGCTCCAGTGCATTTACGGTTGCCAGTCATCCAGGGCTGTCCTGGAGTCTCCAGGAATAATTAAAGATTATTTCATGTGATGAAACTTCCAGGAATACATCCGACCAAAATTGGCATACTTAAGTGCACTTGAGGATTGCATTCCAAATATTTAGTTGGTAGCAGGGCTGCTGTAATACTACCTAATATGTGAACAAGGATTTCTTCCTGGCCACTGAGGAGATCCTATGACATGTAGATCATCTGCTACTGCAAGCTTCAGAGATGCTTGGAGCCAGCGGTGGGATGGAAAGTTTCATGAAGAGGAAATGAATTGGTTGTTTGAATGTTAGAAAATCACCAGAGCAAGGTGACATAAGCCAGTATGTGTGCAGTTTACATAGCTGTGGTGCCATTTTAGCTGATTGAATAATGTTAACATGTTTACAATAAAATATAACTAACGTTGCAGAATAAATATTGATTAAATTACTTGTTTCTATTCAAAGTATGGCTATACTATGGTGACACAATGGCAGCACTGCAGCTATGTCACTGTAGTGATATAGAGTAGGAAGGGATTTTTCCATTGCTGTCAATCAGGGGTGTGAATTTTTTTACAGGTTGCTATGTTGACCTAAATTTTAAAGTGTAGGCCTGGCCTGATTCTCATGGTTCATCCGTTTTTTCAAAATTAATACATAATAGATTGCATCTCAGTTGGTATACCAATCTCTCCCGTTCCTTCCTCTGTCATTCTCTGTTATTGTCATTTCATTGTCATATTGTTAAATAACCTCATCTGGGTAGCAAAATCTTTAGGGCATGGACAGTTTTTATTTCTGTAAAGTACCTTGCAAAATTATAGAATCGCATAAATCTTAAGTATGATAAATAATAAAATAAATAGTGACACCAAGTTGTTTTCCTGCGGGTATAGCCCATGTGAATATGGTTTCCATACTTTGATGCAGGTGAGTTTGATCTGTTTTGGTACAAGGTGCTGCTATGGTGGCTTAAACGAACTGCCTATTACACAATGCATGCAGGAAGAGCAATACAATTTATTGAAAGATTTCCATTGAATACCATGGCACTGAGACTCATTTAAACAACTGTAACAACTAGCCTAATTTGGTGTGGGTCTGTCAGGCCTAGTAGACGGGTGAAGTTGACCTGGTGTGGCTGGCCAGGAGAAGAGATGAGTCCCTGCCTGAGATCTCAGGGTGCAAGTGTTACATTGTGGCCTAGGGGGGAGAGGGTTGGATGTGTTTGTGTGTGTCACCTTTCAGCCCATGGGGTATGTGTATGTGTGTGTGTAAGAGCTCAGATAAAGCCTGGGGCTGGCTGTGTTATTCATGTTGTGTGCGTGGGATCTCAAGTGGGGCCTGGGGCTGGGTGTGTGAAATCTCAGGTGGGGCTGGCTGAAGGCTGTGTGTTCACGCTGTATGTCGTGAGGCCGCCTGGGCCGTGTGCATCGCCCAGGGCGAGCCGTTTGTCATGTTTCGGCCTGGCGGTGCCTGGCTCTGCACCGCCCGCGAGCCAGACCACCCCGCGCGCCCAGTTCTCCGACTCATGGGGGCGGGGCTGATGCCGGACAGCTCCCGCCCAGGCGCTCACCCCGGCGCGCGCGCGTTGCCTGGGGACAGGGGCGCGTGGGGAGGAGGGGGTTACGTGGTGACGTCATTTCTATATGAGCGCGAGCGGCGGGAGCTTGGGTCTTTTTACCGCCAGTCGCGCGGCGCCTCCTCGTCGTTCCTGAGTCACTGCGAGCCCCGGTCCGGCGCAGGTACTGAGGGGAGCGGCTGGCAGGGGCCGTTGCGGAATGAGGGGGCCTGGCTCTGGGCGGTTGGGGGTTCGCTCAGCTCTCGGGGAAGGCGTCTCTCGGCCTGGCCGGGCCCCTGTTCCGGGGTCGGCAGGCGGGGGTGGGCCGGGCCGGACGGAGTTGGTTGTCCCGGTGTCTGCGTGGAGCGGGGCCCCTCCCCTTCTGCGGGGCCTTTCTGCTCCTCCCAGGGGAGCAGCGCCGGTCAGTCGCCTCCCCCGGGGCCGCCATGGCCGCTGGGGTCGCACTAGGCCGCGCTGTGGGGGGCCTGGCGGCGGGGCGGGGAGAGGTCGGTCTGCCTGGTAGTAGCACGTGGGGACTGGGCTGCCCCCGACTTTCCCAGGGGCGCTGTCCCGCCCGATGCTGGTGTGTGTGGGGGGAGGGGAGTCGGGGTGCGTGTTGGGGGTGAATAGGGGAGGCTGTGCTGAGGCGGATTGGGCGAGAGGGGGGCTGTATGTGGGGTCGGTGGCTGTGGCGGGGGGGGTGGCTCTTGTGGGTAGAGCGTGGGGCAGGAGATGCGTCTGGGGAGGGTAGAGAAGAATGCCTTGTGCTAGCTCTGGCTCTTTGCTCTCTCTCCGGAGAGCGTGGAAGCTAATGTGCTGCGCAACTTGTTACTGACAGGGAGGCCCAGAGATTCAGAGCCTGGCGATGAATCGCTTGTGCTCCCAGCCTTGTCTCCGCTCAGTTCCTAGCTTCCGCCGGTGCATGGTATCTAGTGAGTTGAGAGCAGCATGCTAGTCCCCTCTGGGCTACATTCTTGGTGCTTACTCACAATTCCGTGTAAAGGTCTTGGTTAAAGTACCATTAGTGACTGTAAGTGATGATGAGTGGTAGCTTCGCTTGTCAGAAAGAAAACTTGTCCTATTAGTAACCTCCACCACCTGGAGTAAGTTTCAAGCAGTGCTGAGGGGTTGTTTTTATATTATCAGTTGCATAATATTACTAGTAATACCAGAATTTAGACTTCAAAAAATCCACTTGCCCCAAGAAGCCAGGGAAGACACTTACAACATGAATAGCTACATAAAATAGTTTAATAAAAAACATTCTATCTCTATTTGGTTGGTAAAATAACTCTCCAAAAGTGAACAAAGGGTAATCAATATGCTGATGTTTACTTAGTCTGTAGCCAGACATTCAGTGCCTCTGCAGCAGTAGCAGAGTGCAGTTCATAAGATTTGTTAGATTCCTTGCTGCTGTTTGGAACTTGGTGGAGGACTCGTGTACAGCATGCTGTAGTTCCTTGGGAAAAGTTAAGACCAGCAACATCAGAGGTAGACTCTGAGATACTCACAGGGGAAAAGGAATCCAAAGACCAGGAGACTGGAGTAGTGGCAGAAGAGTACCAGTGAATTCTTCTGCTCCTCCACACATCAGGCATAAGGCTCTGGAGGGAGAGAGAGAAGTGAAGACTCTTCCCTTGAGAGCAGTTTAGAGGCTTTGGAAAGTGTATGGGAGCACTCCTAGCAGGTTGGGATGCTAGGTTTCTTACCAGGGCCTTGCCCTGTGAGTGTATTTTGTGTCTGGTAAACTTTTCAAGCTCTTACCCGAATTCTACTGAACTTAAATTGAAATAACAGACTTATTTGTTTTCAGTCCCTCATAAATTTAGAAAATTCTTGTTTTAATCTGTCATTTACACAAACTTGTAAAGATGTTCACTTATGGGAATTGATGACATTGAGCAGAGTTAGGCATTGTGCAGGTATGTTGCAAAGCTTCCCTGCAGCACTTCTTTCTTGTTGTGAGACATGGTTATTCTAGGCAGAGACCGCATTCCTGAGAATGTCACCATATTATACTAAATTGAATTTCTGCAAGTCAATGACATTGGTAGAAGGTTGTCCAATTTCTGAACTTCCAAAATACAAAGCAACCACATGAAATAAACTTATTCATTATCAGAGAAGTGTCAAACGAAGTAGCTGTCAAAGCAATAAAAACAACTTTTGGAGTGGTTGAGTGTCTGTTTAGTTTGAATTATCCTAAAGGATGCAAGACACAGCATCCATCTACGGTTAATCACTCCACGGTCCAGTGGATGTTTTAGAAATGTTCAGCTGTTTGTCTTTACTGGTACCATGTTTGAGCACCAACTGATTTTGTGGTCTGTGGTCATAGGACTTTG
Organism: Gopherus flavomarginatus; assembly: GCF_025201925.1. NCBI lineage: Eukaryota > Metazoa > Chordata > Testudines > Testudinidae > Gopherus > Gopherus flavomarginatus. The sequence continues at coordinate 74,234,542 of NC_066617.1, read as the reverse complement.
GGATGTGCACATGTTCTGTCTCAAACTAAACTGTTCTAAGCCTGGTCATTACTTTTATGGGGAACTTGGAGAACTTAAGCAACAGCTGGATGCTGCAGAAAGTGGTGACATCTGTTGTATTTTAAATATGTTCATTATTCTGTGGGAAGTACAAAATCTGATTTAATCCACAAAATGGGTGGCATTCTCGCCTCTAAATTAAATACTGAACCAGAAGTTCAGCCTGTCACTAGGTTTTAAGATGCCACCAGATGAAATGTGAAAGCTGGTTCCTAATTGCTTGTGGTTAGAGCCCTTGGCTTTCAAGAGTAGGCTACTGAACTTGTTGTCTGGTCACTTTCTAGTTTGGGTAAATGCCTTGTAACTACTTTCCATCTGTCCTAAAACTGCAGAGCAAATCTACAGATCTTACAACAGCTGTTTCACTCCAAAAGTGTTGGTTGATGGTACATTTTTTGTAGATTTGTTTGTAAATTGCTTTTGGGACTTTTTGCATTCAAAAGTGGTGTATAACTAAAGTTAGTTAATTAAAAATAAATTGTTAATGCCACTAACTGACCTTGGCCTGCAGAAGCATAATTCCACCTAAACCACATCTAGCTTTTATATGCAAATGTTTTTTATATTTAGTCCAGTCAACACATGTATAGAAGTTTTACAAAAAGTGCTTGTAGACATCTACATTTTAGCTTCTGACTGACTTAATTGGATTTAAAAACACAATGTGGGTAGCCTGTTGAAGATTTCTTGTATGCATTTAACAGATTTTGTAGATGCAATAAAATTAGTGCAAAGTGGGCATGTAATGATAAAGCTCAGGCCTCATGTACTCTATAGCAAGGCTGGACCTTAAATTTGCAGGAATATTTCTGAATTTTATGATATACTAGAAACTTTGCAGCAACATCATTTGTTAGAATTGACCCAAGCTGCCTTGGGGGGCACCAGGAAGCAAAAAAATATGGCTTGAGAGAACCAAAACAGAATTTTTGTTCTTAAACCCTTCCTGTTAACTTTTTCATGTTTTTGGTGGTTTGTCCCAGTTCAGCCTCCTCCCCCGCTCCAAAAAAAAAAAAAAAAACCCACTTTCAGATGTGAATTTTTCTTTTAAGATTTTTTTTTTCCTGGCCAGCACTATTTACAGTTTGTTCAAGTGTGTGAACAGTTCAAAGCATTGAATTTCACCTGCCATTGTTTTGCCCATTCACCTAGCAAGTATCACATTAAAAGTGGGAACTTGGGAGCTCTCTTCCATTGCTGGTGCCGCAACTACACAGCCTGGTAGCACTTTAACGTTGCTAGTGAAGATATACCCTAAGACAGCAGTAACTTTCCTTAGACTTCAGCTCTCAAATTCTCTACAAGCAAACTATCGTTTAAGAACTCATGGAGCCTCAATTTCAGCTCCTACTATTAAGGATAAACAAGAACTGCTCAGATTAATAAAGGACAAATATCTACATGGGCTTGTACAAAAGCCTTCTGAGCAACTCGGGCTAGCTCTAACAAAAGGGTTTGATTTCTCTTCCCTCCCCACCCCCCCATCATAAAGATTCTCTTGCATGTTTCTATCAGATAGTAAACAATTCAGTCAACAAGCACTCAGCAACCCCTCTGCTAGTTTGTAGCACTGTGATGTCTACCTGACAGACTTACATCAGTGTAACTGCGTCACTCAGGGGTGTGAGAAATCTACACTGCTGAACGACGTTATAACGACCAAATGTTGTCTACTTGGGCTATGTCGGCAGGCGACCTGCTGCCACCTACTGCAGAGGTGGATTAACTACGCAGATGGCAGAAGCTCTTCTGTCAGCACAGGAAGGTCTTCACTTACGTGCTGCATCTATGATGATGCAGCATTTTAACTGTAGACCTTCCCTGAGTGCTTGTAATTTACTCTTGCTGGGAACATAGAATAGGATCCCAGATTCTAGTGAAGTGAGTAAGGAAACATACTACAGAACTAGTTTAAAACTATGACCAGTCAATTAATTCTACCCTTTTATTCTGTTGTTCAGACTCTCTGAACTGGTTTTAAAAGTGGGGTAACTAGAATGTAGGGACCTAGAATACAGGCCACACGCTACTAATACTTGCTATACCGCACAAGCTTTACTTGTGTGTTGATAGAGAAGTACAATCTAGTGTTCTAAAACTAGAACCAAGAATCAGGGACTTAAATCTGGAATTAGTGTTTAACAGACTGCCTCAGTTTCTCCATTTCACCATCAGTAAAAAGGCAATAATGCCTATCGTGAGAGGATGTTGTGGGGGCTAGTTACATCATGTATGAAGAAAAAAAACACAACCTATGAAGTATTCATCCAAAGACTTCAATGTATTATTTATTCTCCATGCCCAATTCTGCAGAGGAGTTATCCGGGAGTTGGCAGAAATGCCAGAAAGGGATACATGCAGTGGAGCAATTTGGCAAAACAATTAAGGGCAGCAAGGGTCAGTTTAATATCTTATCTGACAAGATCAACTTGTACACATTACAAAATCACCTAAAGGAAAGGATAATGTCAGCTGGCTGTTGAGATCAATTGCACTCAGACATGACATGGTTGACAATTACACTGATATCTGCAAGCCTTTGGAGCAGTGGTGGGCAACCTGTGGCCAGGATAATCTGCTGGCAGGCCATGAGACCATTTGTTTACATTGACTGACTGTTTGCAGGTGTGGCCGTGGTTCGCTGTTCCCGGCCAATGAGAGCTGTGGAAAGCAGTGTGAGCCAGCCACTGTTTCCTGCAGCTCCCTTCGGCCGGGAATGGCAAACTGCGGCCACTGGGAGCTGCAGAGGGCCATGCCTGTGGATGGTCGATGTAAACAACCTGTCTTTTGGCCTGCCAGTGGATTACCCTGATGGGCTGCATGCGGCCCACAGGTAGCAGGTTGCCCACCACTGCTTTGGAGCATTGTGCAACATGAAGGTGGCTTTTCTTCCACTAGCTTACATTAAGCATATTTTTAACAGCTGTACCTGAATAAAGCTTTTTAAAAGTCTCTTAAAATGTTGAAAAGTGCTTCAAAATTAAGTACTTTGAAGAAGTCTTTTGAAACCTAATGTCTAACAAGGCAGAAAACTCGGCAGCTCCAAGTCTGAAGCCTAGTAGCTAACTCTTCTACTGCTGGCTGCAGTTCATTCCTGCTCCCATGGAAACCAGTCTTTCAACAATAAACTGTAAACCTGATTTTAAAAAGAAAACTCTCCTGTTTTCAGCCACCAATTCACTGTTTATAGAATCAGAGAGGGCAGCCAGCAACAGTCTTGAACTGTTGTAAGTTTCAGTTACTGTGGCTTGGAAAAGCCACTATAGCAATAAGCCACAACAAAAGCATGCACATATTAATTGTAAATGTCAAGTGAGGAGGCCTATTGTAGAGTAAAAAGCACACCACTAATGTACTAATGATGGCCACATTCCAGCTTTATTACAGAGTATGGCTCATTTGCTTAAAGTTTTAAGAGATTCTAAGGTCATTATAGCACACATCCTTCCATTATGAAAAACAGTTCTAGTATAACAACAAACTAAGTGTGGAATATAATTGAAGACTTGGGAAAGATTCCAATGCTTTTCCAGATTTTCCCTCTCCCAACCTATGTTGCCTCTATTAGCTTCAGTTTTCATGCCCCAAATAACACTTACTGCTCACTGATTTAACAAATGGCAATAAAGAGCCCTAATTCACAAACTAAATCCTTAAGCACTAGTGCATGGGGATGTGAGCAAAAATATCTGAGGAACTAGCCATAATGGGATTTTGAATCATCTGTAGCCTCATTCATAATCCATAGTTGCTAAAACCCATTCGCTGCCTAGTGTTTTGAGGTTTTTGTTTTCAAAGCTTATTACTATTTCTCCCTTTTCCATAAATATCCTGACTTGAGAATGCTAGTTAGATCATATTACATCCAAAAAAGCACATTGACAATATTAAGGTTGCAAAGTCAAACACTCAAAAGTAAGGGAAATGCCAGAGTTGGGGGTGCCCATGTAGCTCCCTTGGACATGTTTATTTGATAGTCTTTAACTGCACAATCACATATTGCTTTTCTGTAGAACTTTTAAAGCTCATTCAGTGCACATGCTGAACAGTGCTCAGTGAATTGGTAGCTACCCATAAATATTTGTTTTTACCCTCATCATTCAACGTGTCCCCATCCTGTTACTGTACACCATTCAAATCTTGCATTAAATAAAAAATTATTAATTGGCTCATGGGCTTTATGGTACTCATCCTAGTATCTTGGTTCTTTACAAACATTAATGCTTTTATCTTCACAGCAGCCCTTGATGTGAAGTGGTGTTATCCCAATTCCATATATGGGGAACTGACAGAGATAAAAGCTAAGACTGTCAGAAATCACAACTAGTTTGGGGTGCTCAGTTTGAGATGCCAAGGGTCTGTTTTGTGTTTTTTTAAAGAGTACCTAGAACTGTATAGCACTCTATATATTTGGAGCAAAGCTCCCACTGACCTTTGGCTGCAGCTGTTAGTGCTTCTGCAAATCAGCCCCCAAGTGACTCAAGCTGGGTATTCAGGGGAGGGAGGGTACATGTGAAAATGTTTGCTCTTCTTACAGTTGGCCATCTCATTCGTCATGCACTTTTCTCCAACTTCTGAAGCACCTAAAGTACAGGTCCTACAGACAACAGCCTCATTCACTATACAACCCTGATTCAGCCCAAGAACATAGTCCAGCCTGCATGCAGAAGGCAGTGAGTGTCATGGAAAAAGTGTGTGTAATCATGATGTAACTAAGATTGTGATACTGCATACACACAAGGGGCCAAATTAAAGTGTCACAGGTAATTAATTCTGACATATTCTAGCCTGTGTGCTTTAATGTAGTTTGCTATATTAAGATTTTTAAATGCTTACAAGTTTAAAAAGTCATCATGCAGAACCATACTGACCTCCCATCATGGGTCATCCACAGGGCTGTGATCTACAGGTCCCCAGCAAAGTCTTCTATCCCTTAAGCTAATGGAGTAACTGATCGCAACAGAAGCCTGTTAACTTCTCTGTGAACTTGCCACTAGAGAGGGATGGAGATGCTTTGCCTGTGTGTTTCATAGCTATTTGCTGGACAGCAAAGGAATCCTGAGACTCTGGAGTAACTGGTTCTTTCCAGGTTCTGTAGTGGAATGATCTAATGGCTAGATCTTTCTGCCCATCTACCCAGCCTGTTCTGCTCTCGTCCCCAACCACCAGCATGTGTCCTTTCCTTTACCCTGATTTCCCCTCCCCTTACTCTCCCACACCTCTTGTTCTCGCCTCCCTACATTGAAGTCAGGCAGCTTCCCTTGTCTTCCAAATTGCCTGGGAGCCAGCAGGGAGACAACTGAGGGGAAGAGACTGTCACTACTCAGTTCCTGCAGCTCCTGGAAACTTGAAGGAGCAATTGCAGAGAATTTGTGCTCAACTTCTGCAGTCCAGGTTAGAGAACGCTGCATCACTCTGTGTGGATGACACTTGTGCATGTAGATGCAAGAGGATAGAGCATGTTCAGTGCTTATTCAGAGAATTTAGCCACCAAACTTTAACTAGTCTAATGAGCATGTATGAACTGAGATTTTTCAGAGGCTTATCATTTGACCAAATTTGGGTGGCTTTTCAATGGGAATAAAAAAAGGGATACCCCTACCACAGCAAGCCTCTTGCGAAATTTCACGCCCTGCTCCAAAGTATGGAGGTGAACAGCTTCTGAACAAAACTGCTAATCTTTTTAACATGAGAAAACATAATTTTTCCCTACCTTGCTTTGGGAAATGGTTCAGCCATTTCAACACGCTTTTCAAGATACTCTTCCTGAAGCAGACACTTAGCATACAAAATTTGAGCCAAAGTTATAAGCAACTGAAAACAGAATCCTATAGTGGAAAATGTAACATAACTACAGGCAACATTACTACATGTAACTTAACACCAAGAGCATCAACTGTCATTTAATCAAATGCTTTCTTTCATAACACCTATTTTATAATCACAAATACTAGTAGACTTCTGAAGGACGCTTGCTTTCTGGAGGAGAATCTCCAAGTACATTATGGCAGATCACAGTAGCTTGAACATTTGTCTCACTGGAATAGGAGCCACTTACAAAAGACTTTGAAACACTTCAGTTGTACCACACAGAGAAGATGCAAAAGGTGGGTAATACACCATTAGATAACGTCATTATCTCAGCCCTGTCTAAAAAATTAAATGTTTTACAAAACGTTCCTGTTTGTCTTTGTACCACTATTGGGAGCCCTGAGTATGGGCAAGACAGTGGTGGCAAATATGATGGTATAAATGCTAGAGGTCACAATAGCTTTCATGCCTAAAGTAAGGCCTCCACCAATTTTATGGGGGTATTTTTGGTAAAATTCTATAGTTTAGACACAGTCAGTACAACAAAACATTAGACCAACTCAAAACCTTATCAGTTACTTGTATTATCTTATTCCTCAGCCATGAAGTCCTCCTCTTGCTACAGAACTGTGGCTCCCAGCACTGGTGCACTGTCTTCACTGCCACTTTACAACACTGAAACTTGCAGCACTCCAGGGGGTGTTTTTTCGCACCCCTGAGTGAGAAAGTTGTAGCGCTGTAAAGTGGCAGTGTAGGCAAGGCCTTAGTCTCCAGTCCCATAACATTGGTACTGGGCAGAATCTTTCGGGCACTAGTGAAAAGGTTAAAGTGAGGAATAGACGCTTGTGGTGGCTTCAGCCTTGAATCATTAACTGGATTTGTTGGAAACATGGTTTGATTTTCAGAGGTATGAACATCTGCAACTCCCATGGATTTCAGTGGAAACTGTGAGTACACCAGCACCTTTGACTATCTTGTGCTAATTATTTAGGAGGAAAATGTCAACATGAAGGGGAAACAGGTCTGAGTTTCAGTTCCTCAGTAGTACTATTTTAATGTACTGTATCAGACTACAGCTACTTATTTTTTTTTCTTTTTGATATTCTGATATCTTGATGCCAGTACTAGCAAGTGCTTGTTGCATCTGAATGCAGCACTTTACCCAATAATTCAGCTGCCAGTTGAGTAGTGCTATATACGGGATGTGGTGGTTTTTCCTGATCATCATCAGATTATTCACATTGTCATGAGGTTTAGATGCATATTTCATAAACTTATGCCGTCTTGTAACTACAAGAATCTGTGGTGTCTTGGTGATCTCATGTGCAAGTGGATTCCACAGGTTTGACTATATGGCTATTTCTACATCTCTGGCAAGATGTGGAGTAGAGGGTTATACATATAGCTGCAGCGAAGGCAAGCTCATAGACTTTAGGTGATGATATTGGTCCCTTCTGACCCTAGTCTGACCTCCTGCACAAAGCAGGCCACAGAACCCTACCCATCCACTTCTATAACAAACCCCTAACCTATGTCCGAGTTATTGAAGTCTTCAAATTTTGGTTTGAAGACCTCAAGCTGCAGAGAAGCCACCAGCAAGTGACCCATGCCCCAAGCTGCATCCATGTTTGTCACTGTGTATAGCTACATGCTGCAGTATGCATCTCCAATAGTGGGAATGCAGTGGAGAAAAGTTCTGGCAGCCTTTCACTCTGCTGCCTTCCTACTGCTGGAGCCTTTCACTGCAGCAGGAAGAGACTTTAGCAGTGGAACCCTGCACTGCTAAAAACAGCAGTGCAGATTTGGGAGCCAATATTTGGGCATGTAGAGAGTATATACCCTGGGGGTTCAGACATAGGCAGTCTACTCACTATCTACACTGCTGTTTGTACCCATGCTAGCTGGGCCTATAGTGTCTGCTATACGTGCTGCTGTAAGTGAACCTTATGTTGTGTGAAGTATAACTACCTATTCCAAACTTCCTGTCCTTAAATTTCTCTTTATAGTCCTTTGTTCTTGGTTTGACTGTAGCAAATTTAAACTAACTCTGCCAGTCGGCCTTATTTATCATACAAGTTAAACATTATCTGCCACTGTCTCTATACCTTAATGTGCCTGAATCAATGGAATTTTTCAAAAACTTCTGTAGCCTTTGTTAACAATATAATATTTCATGGGAAATGTAACCACTAGCTGAATGTCACATTCACTTCTCTACTCTGAAGGTCAGTTACATATTTGGGAGAGGAGGTAGAGCAAGTGGAGGTATCTGAGCTTCTAGCTATTATCTTTGGAAAATCATGGGAGACAGGAGAGATTCCAGAAGACTGGAAAGGGCAAATATAGTGCCTATCTATGAAAAGGGAAATAAAGACCAGTTAGTTTAACTTCTGTGCCAGGGAAGATAATGGAGCAAGTAATTAAGGAAATCGTCTGCAAACACTTGGAAGGCGGTAAGGTGATAGGGAATAGCCAGCATGGATTTGTAAAGAATCTGACAGCTTTCTTTGATAGGATAACGAGTCTTGTTGATAAAGGAGAAGCAGTGGATGTGGTATACCTAGGCTTTAGTAAGGCATTTGATACAGTCTTGCATGATATTCTTATCAATAAACTAGGCAAATACAACTTAGATGGGGCTACTATAAGGTGGATGCCTAACTGGTTGGATAACTGTACTCAGAGTAGTTATTCATGGTTCCCAATCCTGCTGGAAAGGTATAACAAGTGGAGTTCCATAGGGATCTGTTTTGGGACCAGCTCTGTTCAATATCTTCAACAACTTAGATATTGGCATAGAAAGTACACTTTTTAAGTCTGCAGATGATACCAAACTGGGAGGGATTGCAACTGCTTTGGAGAACAGGATCATAATTCAAAATGATCTGGACAAATTGGAGAAATGGTCTGAGGTAAACAGGATGAAGTTTAACAAAGACAAATGCAGAGAGTGCTCCACTTAGGAAGGAAGAATCCATTTCACACATACAAAATGGGAAGAGACTGTCTAGGAAGGAGTACGGTGGAAAGGGATCTAGGGGTTATAGTGGACCACAAGCTAAACATGAGTCAGCAGTGTGATGCTGTTGCGAAAAAAGCAAACGTGATTCTGGGATGCATTAATGGGTGTGTTGTGAGCAAGACACGAGAAGTCATTCTTCCGCTCTACTCTGTGCTGGTTAGGCCTCAACTGGAGTATTGTGTCCAGTTCTGGGCACCGCATTTCAAGAAAGATGTGGAGAAATTGGAGAGGGTCCAGAGAAGAGCAACAAGAATGATTAAAGGTCTTGAGAACATGACCTATGAAGGAAGGCTGAAAGAATTGGGTTTGTTTAGTTTGGGAAAAAAGAAGACTGAGAGGGGACATGATAGCAGTTTTCAGGTATCTAAAAGGGTGTCATAAGGAGGAGGGAGAAAACTTGTCCACCTTAGCCTCTAAGGATAGAACAAGAAGCAACGGTCTTAAACTGCAGCAAGGGATGTTTAGGTTGGACATTAGGAAAAAGTTCCTAATTGTCAGGGTGGTTAAATGCTGGAATAAATTGCCTAGGGAGGATGTGGAATCTCCATTTCTGGAGATATTTAAGAGTAGGTTAGATAAATGTCGGTCAGGGATGATCTAGACAGAATATGGTCCTGCCACGAGGGCAGGGGACTGGACTCAATGACCTCTCGAAGTCCCTTCCAGTCCTAGAATCTGTGAATAAGTGGAGATGGAAATTGTTCTTCAATGACGTATATTTTAGGATATATTAAGTGCCTATTGGCATTCATGAATGAGAGCTATTGAACTAGATTTGTAGAACATGTGACAAGAGGATGTGCAAGGTAATGCTTCAAACCCTTTTCTTGATACCCACTTCCCATGCTAGTGGTAGGTGGGTGTTGCATGGATATGACCACAAGCACCTCAAGGTAAGAAGCACTTTGTTTCCATCTTCTGAGTAGGCCTTTTTATCCAGTAAACAATTGGATTACATACCCCTGTGTTTCAGGGTAATCAAGTCTACTATGTCTTCTACTTTGCCCACTGCTGCTGTGTAGTGGAAACTCATCCTAACCAGTAACAATTGCCATGGGTTCCCTTAATTGCTGTGGAGAGGTCAGTATAATTGTTTTAGTGGTCATTTAATATACATCCCTCATAGCTCGAACCACTACTGAGCTGCCACAAATCTGTGCTAAGTAAAGTGCACTGTTTAAACTTTACTGGATGTTTCACCAATCATATTTAGTGAGTGAACAATATGAAGACTATACTGATCAAAGCAGCCCAGCCATTGAGGGGAGCACAGTGCAGAAATCCAGAAGAGGGCTACTTGGAATGTCAGAACTTTTTACAGTAGATTTCCATTCAAAATAGCATTTTCAAATAACTTGTTCAAACAATTATTGCTAAGCTTGAAACCTCTTTAATTTTTTTCATTGATGTTTATGCTGCCAGCTTCACAAATGAAATTCTTTGGCAAGATGATAACCAGGAATACTAGGATCACTTGCAAATTAAGTAGCTCTTATAATGAATGTACGTGCCCTAAGTTCCCAACTTGTAATGAGCAGAGGACTTAGCTGTTGTTTCCCTCCTTAACATCATGGCTGAGGGGGAGAGGAGGCGGAAGAGATCTAAAACACAACACACATATACATTGTTTGTAATTGTACAGGTACTGTATGGTGTTATAAGGTAAAGTGAAATTTGATTGAGAGTCCCAATTGTATTTCCATAACCTTAACATGTTTGGGTTTTGTTTAAGTGTAACCTTAGCTCTGAATTTCCTGGGTTTGTAATGTTTGGTTTTGGGTTAATTACAGCATCCCTGTAACATTTTACCCTTAAGTTACTGATATCTACTCTGAACCTTAATTTCATCTTCATGTACACTTTTCTTGGAATCTGTTTTTAATTGTTAATGTCAAATATGAACACTCAACAGGAGACTCAGAATGCTGCCATGCTGTGTTTCTAGTGATTTGAAGATATGTAGTTATCAACCTTAAATAGGTTTTTTAATTTTGGCTCTTAATGCCAGAGTGCACTATTTAAATTGGGGGTTTATAGGTGCATTGCCAGAGCAGTTGAAAACAGCTGGAATATAATGTGAATCTGACTCTTAAATTTACAATTGATTTGTTGGTTTAAGAGACTGTGTTTAAGAGGACTATGCAGAAAGGAAAACAGGAGGGTGGAGAGCCCAGTCCTGAAATCTCAATATCTTTTCACTTCAAGGACTTGTGTTGTGCTCCTGCCTCAGTTTCGCTGCCATTGCTGCCTTGGTGAACAGTGGAGCTGAGACAGCAGGGTCATGTGGAATCGGTAAGACACTGATGTCCAAAGCTAGCACATGGCCATGGACTTTAAGGAGCTCAACTGGTCGCTGCTCTCTGATCTGCCTTAGAACTCTTGACACACGTCCAGTCTAAGGGCTAACTCATTAGAACAAATAGAATTGTTACATGCAAATTAGCTGTAGAGGAGGGTGCTTGATTCTTTCCTCTGATCTCAGTGGACCTATTTTAATTACCTGTGATATTGATCTAACTCTTCTTGTAAGTATATATAATGGAACAATTAGATACAAAAAATTAATTTGATTATACCTATGTTTGTAGACTGTTAAAATCAGTGAAATCATATGCAATATGGAAAATATAAAGCCTGTTCTCCTTTTAAGATTCAGGAAAAAGACTGATGCAGATATTGTTTAATGAGACCCAAAACTTTGGTTTTTTTACTCAAACTAATTAATTGAATTTCCTGAGAACTAACATCCTTCTGTACTCAAAGCATTAGAGCTATAAATTTCTGGATAATAATCCTATGTTTTTATAACACAGGGTGAGTCTATGCTTTCATTGCAAAAAAGAATTCAGCCTCAACTATGGAACTGCAATTGGCGCTTCCATACTTCGGTTATGTAACCATATTTTTCTTTGCAAGACTTTCATATTTCTAGAATTGTGCTAATTTAGCATGAACTTGGACATTTTAACCTGATGATGTAGTCAAATATATGTTAATGACTTCAATACCATTTTTGTGTAAAAATGTTTTTCGGCCACTATTCAAGCACCAAAAACAAAACGTAGCAGTGTTTCAAGTGTAATTGAAAACTGTCTCAATTTTTTCATTAAATTTGGTGTTGAGATCGTATAGTCTTTCTAAAATCATCATCTTGATTTTTAGATTCCTTTAAAATAAAACCAATCAGACTTGTGAATTTATGGATTAAATGTGTTTGCAGGTGAAATACACTTCAGTGCGGAAAACTGTTGCTTCAGATTAACAGCAGTTGCGCAAGTGGAGGAAGGGGCCACTAAGCCACCTTGCTTGCACATGGAGTCAGGTATGGGGCAACTGTGACTGCCTGTCTCCAAAGCAAAGCAGCAGCATACCTCATGAACCTCTGAGTATTAACAACACCCCAATGTCAGAGTTGGCTTTTCTAATTTAGTTCTGTAATTTATCCTGCCTCTACCTCATCTGTCAGTTCTTGTTTCTTCTCCTCCATGACACTTCTGCTGCCCATAAGTAAATTGCTCCTGTGAAGAATGTCTTTCCAGGCCCTTTGCACTTGTACCCCTCTATTTCCACCCATATAAACCATTTTTTTGCATATCATTTTTCATTTCCACACACAATGAAGTGTGTGCATGTATGTTTTGATAGATATTGTTGGTACTTGAGTGGATCGTAGGTAGCCTTGCAGCTGGTTAGTTTTCATTGCTGAAGAGAAACTGAGGTCCTAGTCAGTCATAGAGTAAAGTTAGTTCCTAGTTTTTTTTAACATAGAATTACTGTTACACAATATACATTTCTAATCTCTAAATTGGCTTTAATTTCAAAATGAACATATTTCAGTGGTCGTATTCATTAGATGCAAGTTAGTGGGAAGTCGTGGGACAGATGTTGAAATATATGCAGTTCTAATGAATCTCAACTCTACCATTTGGACTAAGTGTTGCCTTTTTACTGACTGCTTTAATATTAGAGTTTTAATGACTTAGCCAAAACTTTGTTCAAGTAATTTTCGTATTTGTAGCTAGCTAAATTAGTGTAAACTCAAGTTGACTGGATTCTTATGCCTGTCCCAAAAGTGACCATATTGTTCCTGTCTTACTGGAACAGTCATGGCTTCCCATTTCATCATCTGAACAAAGTTTTTGTTTTGTTTTTAAACTAAAATATTTAAGACCTTGCCGTAGGGCAGGGGTCGGCAGCCTCTGGCACATGGCTTACCAGGGTAAGCACGCTGGTGGGCCCAGGCCAGTTTGTTTACCTGCTGCATCCATAGGTTCGGCCAATTGTGGCTCCCACTGGCCGCAGTTCGCTGCTCCAGACTACTGGGGGTGTCAGGAAGTCACAGCCAGCACATCCCTCGGCCTGCGCTGCTTCCTGCAGCCCCCATTGCCCTGGCGTGGCGAACCGCAGCCAGTGGGAGCCGTGATCGGCCGAACCTGTGGATGCAGCAGGTAAACAAACTGGCTCAGCCTGCCAGAGTGCTTACCCTGGTGAGCTACGTGCCAGAGGTCGCTGATCCTTGCTGTAGGGAATAGAATGGGTGTGGCCAAACCGCAAAATGCAAGCCACATGTGGCTCATTTTACAGTTAAAAGTGCAGCTCATAGAGCCTACCATGCCCCTCATTCTCTGTCTACCAAACTTGCGGGGGAGAAGAGCCATGGACTCCAGCCCCACGGGGCAGCCCCAAGCTCCAGAAGGCAGCTATGCAGTGCTAAAGCCCAGCACTCTGGCAGGTATGCCCCGCTCTTCTGAATCGCTCACAATTTTCATAACTTGAAGGTCAGCAAGTTTTGGCCACCTCCAGAAGAGAATTTGCTCAGTATCAGAAACAATCCATTAGAATGTTCAGCATATTCGAAGTAATAGGTTAAAGTGTACACTCTATCAAAGTTGGTCGTCTAATTAGTGAATTAATGACAATTATTCACTGTTTCCTAATAGCTTTTTTAGAAGATTAAGACAGTCTAGCATGAGCTAGGGGTGTGACTCTTCTGTTCTCTTATGCATACTTGTGCTAACTGTAATCGAGCTAGCATGATTAGTAGTATAGCTGGAATAGCATGGGTGGAAGCAGTGGAGACATGGCTTCAGGTGGGTTTGTATTTGGCTCAAGTTACTGTATTAAAAAAAGGTCTCTAATCCAAGAAATAAACACGTATTGCTATTGAGTGAGAAGCTGGCAGTAGTGATATAGCACACATTTAAATGGTGTAACTTTGTGTTACGACGTTTTAACCCTAAAATGTTACCACCAAGTATTCTGTGTTGTACTTTGGCAGATATAGCATTGTTACATACCAATTTGTTAGTTGAAAATGCAGTGTATGTCTTAATACTTGCATTCTTCAAGAATCCCTAAAACCATACTGGGTTTACTCCTGGGGGAGTTCCGTGCCAAAAAATTAAATTCTGCGCACTATATTTTAAAATTCTGCAAATTTTATTTGTCAAAATAGCACTATATAATCACACCAGTTTCAAATATTTTGGTGATTTATTTCAAAATACTTGTCAGCAAGAATGTCCATAACTATATGGAGACACAGTCCAACAGAAGTAGAGTTTTAAAGAACATCCCCCCCACACACCTAGTTCTTCTCTGCCCTTCCCCTCCTCCCCTGAACCTAGCCATGTGCCACTCCTCAGCCCAGGCATTCACAGTGCCTCCCTCTTCCCCAACGCCATCTGCAGGCCCAGACACTCCAAGACCGTACCCTTCTAAAGCTTAGGATCCAGAGGGAGAAACAGCATGATGCTGGGTCCTGGGCTTGCAGTTTTCTGCATGCCACCACCTTCCTTCCTTTTGGAAATGCAACTGCTGGGAACCCTCCAGTTTCTTCCCCCTCCTCCTGGCCTTGTCTTATTATTTGCAAGCTGGGCTGTGGTGGGTCCAGCGGCCCCAAGTGGCAGCCAACATCTCTCCAGCCCATTTCTGTGGGGTGCGGATGCGGGAGAATTTTGCATGCACAACTTTAATTTCTGCAAAATTCTTCATTGTGCAGTGGTCCAGAATTCCGCCAGGAGTTTGGTGGTTCTTATGTTATGCAGACTTGATGGAGGGAGCTTTGTCAGTTTTCAGGTCCTAATAAATCAATAATTAAAAATTTTATTCTGATGTGTATTAGGCATAGCTTTGAAAGTTGAGGCTTATCTTGAGTATTTTGAATGCACCTGTCACCATGGTATTTAGGTGTTTTGAAAACTCCTTCACCAATGTGATTAGATTCTTTCCTTTTGAAGACATGGGAGTTAATTGCCTTAAATAGCTTAGCAGCAAAACATTCTGAGCACCTAATAGCAACAATGAATTCTTCAAATTTGTCTGAAATTGGACATGTACTGGCACTGTAAATATTCTGTCAGTTCCCTCAGAGGTCTAATATGAGGGATGAGATTGAAGTTTAACCCATGAAAAAGCAAAATCTGTGTCCAATATTTGAAGAAATTTCTTGTTCAAGACATCCTTAACTAGAGACCCATTTACCAAAAAATGCACTGATTAGCTATGCTACTATAAGTAAGCACAGTCCGTCACAAAAGGTTCTGTTTTTGTTGAGTTTTGTGCTGCAGCTGAGTCAGTTGGCTCATTGGTTTAGTCATATAACATACCTGCTGGTAATCTAGTTTGTATTCTTCATATTGGAAAGCGTCTGCAAAATATTGTATATTTCTGCAGCTTCTGGCATTGTATAAACATGATTAGTACTTCATTGGGAAAGTGTAGGAAACCAATACATGATGGGTTTACTTCAACCTGCATGAGAACAATTGTCAACCTTATACCAGAACTATGTATATCAGAACTGCTGTTTGTGGGGGACGTGGAAAATTACAGCAGTGTCATAGGAGCAACAAGAGTGAAATCAGTGGGGGAATATGATCAACATCTTAGATATCTGTACACAAATGCAAGGAGTATGGGGAATAAACAGAAAAAACTGGAAATATTAGTACATGAGCTAAATTTATGATGTAATTGGCATCATAGAGACTTGGAGGGGTACTGGAATAATGATAGGAGTATAGCTTGTTCAGGAAGGACAGGCAGCATAAAAAGGGAGGCGGTATTGCAATATACATTTGTTCCGAGTCTCAGAATGAGGGGGGAGGCAGAACAGTTGAGTCTCTGTATAAAGATAAAAGCCTAGAAAATAGAGGCGATGTCCTGGTCGAGGGTCTATTATAGACCACCGAATCAGGAAGAGTAAGTGAATGAGGTATTTCTAGAACAAGTAACAGAGAGATCCATAAATATCCAGGTTTTGGCCTGGTTGCGATGGGGGGACTTTAACTACCCAGGCATCTGTTGGAAAAGTAATATGACAAAACAATTTCCTGTAAGTTCTTGGCATGTGCTGAGGACAACATTTGTTCCAGAAAGTGGAGGAAGTAACCAGGCGGACATCAATTTTAGACTTGATTCTAATGGGGAATTGGTAGTGAATCTGAAGGTGGAAAGCAATTTGGGTGAAAGTGATCATGAATTAAGAGATTTCATGATTTTAAGGAAAGTAAAGAGTGAGCAGCAGAATAAAGACAATAAGGACTTCAAAAAAAGCAGTCATTAACAAACTCAGAGTTGGTAGCTAATGTCTCATGCAAAGAAAAAGTTAAGGGAAAAAAGTTCGAGAGCTAGTAGTTTCTCAAGGAGACAGTACTAAAGGCACAGCTGCAAACTATCCAGATATAAAGGAGAGATGAGAATAGTAAGTGGCCTTCATCAGGAGCTCTTCAATTACCTGAAAATCAGGGTGAGTTTGATTTAAATCGCTAGTCAGGAAGACTCGATTTTAATCAAGGTTTTCTACATAAAAGCGGATTCTTGTTGTTTGGTAAAATCTTAATACATATTTTTCACAACTCAGAGATGTAGGTTTCATTTTTAGAAGGTACATGTACATTTTTTAAGTGATTTGTTTTGAAAACTTTTCAGATTAGCTTTACAGCTATATCAGAAAATGAATGATTGTTTGGTTATTTCATTCACCAAAGGTAATTGAAGCAGATATTTATGAAGTCATTGGGCGGTGAACTAGCTCCAATTCAACAGGTTAATTTATTTATATTCGGAGGATTTTCTTGCCATATTTTAGGAGGAGAACATCACCAGATAGACACTTACATAATGTTTTTGTTAATTTATTCTGGATTTTTTTTCTTCAACAGCAAACATGTAATATTTTAACAAAACAAGCATATGAATTTTTGAATTTAAACATTCAAGTTTTTTAAAATCAAGTTTGTTTTTGTTAAAATTATTTTACTATTTTAGCTAAACAAAATATTTAAAAACAAATTAAATCAACTGTCAGCCAGGTCAACATGAGAAACTTAAAATACTGGCTTCTGCAGCAACTCAGTCTTCACCTTCATTTTCCTGTTTTGTTCATAATCTGGAAACAAGAAAAACAAGCATTCCTGCTTTTTCAGGTCCCAAAAGATTTCTCAGTTTGGAATGACTTAGTCCAAAGGAAGAAAATATTCTTTTTACAACGACAGAAGAAGCTACTGTCTTTTTAAAAGCGAGATTCAACAGTCTCTGAATCAATGTGCTTAAGTGACTTCCACCAGGTCACTTGTGTGACTTTCTTTAAAACATCAGCAAACATATATTTCTTGAATGGTTCACCCTTAGCTCTGAAGTTTATTATAGTGGTCATTATGGAAGGATGATTGCTGGATGTCCATGTCATAGCCAGCTCCTCTTCTTTAGCCGTTAAGGTTTGACTTTGGTACCGGGTATTGAGAATATCGGCAAGAAAATGAGTTAGAGATAATGCTTGTCCCATTCATTTTTTTAAAATGCTTGTAATTCTGTCATTGCATATTTCTCTCTTTAAGATCTCACTCAGTTCCTTCCAAATATCAACAGCATCAGCAGTAAAACCGCTGTTTCCCTGCATTTTGTTCAAGGCTACAGAAATAGGCTTCAGGGTACTCGGCATGTGGTCAACGTTTCTGTTAAGCCCAATGTTAAGAACTTCGGTTGTGACAATGCCATCTATTTTTTTTTTTATGATTTTGTTCACAAACTGTCATCAGATTAGGACAGTTCTTGATATAGCGCTCAAAACAGTCCACTACTGAGTTCCATTGCATGTCTTGTGGGAGAGTTAGCTTGGTTCCTCCCACTTTTTTCAGAGCAGCTGCTGCAAAGTTGTTACAGAAGTATTTTTGCAATTTCAACAACATTAGCCTTTATTTCTGGAACACTGAAGTCTTTGGCTAGGTGGTGCATCAAATGAGCACTGCAACTGTATGTTGTTAGCTTGGGACTCTTCTAAATAATTTCTTCTCATCTTGGATACATTTGCAGCATTGTCTGTGACCAAGCTGTGTACTAGACATTTGAAATTTTTTTCAGTTTATTATAGCTTTTACTGCTACTTTTTGTATGTATTCTGCTGTGTGTGCATTTTCTGATGTATCAATTGTTTCTCTAAGGAAGACAGTCCCTTCTGTTGTCACACAAGCACGTACAACAGGATCATTGTGGACATTGCTCCACCCATCAAGACTCAGGTTAACAATTTTACCCTATAGACATTTTGCACACTGCTCAATTTCTCTTTCATACACTTTATCCAGCAATTTGCCTGCAACATCTGCTCTGTTAGGTGGACTATATCCTGGTCTTAGTGCCTGAACCACGTTAATGAAGTGTGGGTTCTCAATCATATGGAAAGGAGAATTTGTTACATAAACAAACTGGGCAATTTTTTCATCAATTACTTTTTTGTAATCTGCTGGTTCTTATCGCAAATTTATCTGTTTGTTTCTGGATTATGGAGATTTTTTTTCTTTTTGCTACAGGTGATGTACTGTGGCTATGTAACATACATGATGTGACTGAAACACTATCATTGGCAGATTACTCTGAAACTATAGAAAATGATGGTGATTTTCAGAATCCTGTATGTTGAGGATGGATTCTCCTAAACAAAATAAGTCAATACAGTTATTTAATTATTATTACCATACTGCTCATTTAGTATTACTCATAGCATTTACTGACACTCAGTACTACTTTAAAGATGAAATTGTAAAAGGAAGATTTGCCTATTTCAGCTATTTTTTTTTATCACAACTGCATCTTAAGTGGTAGTACCATAGAGTAACAACTATATTTTTTGCTCAAACATGAGAATTCAAGAACAGTCAGAAAGAAGACAGGCAGTCCTTACGAAAGAAGTATGAAATAAAAAAGTTTACCAGACCGAAGATCATGCATGTTCAGACATGTTCCTTTAATCATCTTCACCGGAGCTTCTTCCTGAGAAGGCACACTTCTCATGATGTTTCATTTGAGCAACTAGGCCTTGTGTTTCTTTGTTGCATTGTTTGTTTGCATTTTGCACGCATGCCTGTCTTACCCAGAGGAAGAGGAACTTCATTAAAATTCCCAAACTGGGTCTCTTTATGGCCTGCTGCCATTATAGCTTTTTCCCTTCTAGTGAGAGAATGGTATGGTAGATCTCAAATCAATGAAGGCTACACTCGGAAGGACCGTAATATTTCTAGAATATACTGCTCGAACATATTTTTACTTTTGTTTCTACTGTCTGTCCCTCCCTTCTCACATTTATCTCCAGACTTCTTCTCCTTGTCCAGATCTATTCAGCCGCCAACAATCTTCATTGAACTTTTTGCAACTTTGCACTTTTAGAGAGAGATAAGGGATTGACTCTGTATACAAATTTGCAGAGAGACAATAGAATTGAGATCTGTTGTTTCTCGCCTCTATATATTTATATATTTTAAAAACATTTTTACTGTTAACATGCATATGCTATCTCTGGAGACCCAAATCCACAGTTTGAGAACTGCAAAACTAAGCATCTCTGATGGTACCTTCTAGACTGAGCACTGAATCCCATTGGATAGATAGGAAGATTAACGTAAATAATCTATACAGAAGCCCCTGGAACTCCGTAAGATTGGGGCCCTAATCCATGAACTATTTAAACTCATTTACAAATCTTTTCTTAACCATTACATGAATATATTGTCTCATACTATAGAATTTATAATCCCTGTTCCATGAGGAGATATCCAGGGCCTTGGAGCTGTGTTCCAGCTCCAGGCAAAAACCTGCAGCTCCACTGCTCTGGAGCTGCTCTGTTCTCCAGCTCTGGGCTCTGCTCCAAAGCCCTGGAGATATCTTTGAGCTATAATGTATCTTAATTAAAATGATCTTTAGATAAATTTTTTTTCCTCAAAGCATTTTATCAAAAAATCCGATTTAAATGAAAAACTGATTTTTTTTAAAACATTGATTTTTATCCACCCTGCTGAAAATTAAACAGGAATCATATAAAGAGTGAAAACATGGTCTAATCATTAATGCTACGTTAACTATGTTGGTGAGGATGGTGTAGGCCAGCTATACCGTGCAGCCAATTAGCCAGATCTTAGACCTTATCCAGTATCTATCATCCGGGGGTTAGAAGGGAAAGATCAAGTACCTCTCTATCCAGTGATGCAAACGAATAAAGAAGAGAGAAGAATAAAGTAAACAGATGACTGCTTTTATTTAAAACAAACAGTGAGATGTGGTTTGACTATTTGGATTTGAAATCCAGGCCCAAGCAGGCAGACACCTTGGCAATAAACAAACAAACCTAAAACAAAAATATCCCAGATATTTCTACGTGTTAATAGGCAGTAGATAGTATGACACTGTTGTCACAGGCGACTGATGGACCCTGGGCCTCAGCTGCTTCTTAGGAGGAGATCAACAGGCTCTGCTGATGCAGAAGAGAGGCCTGGCTCTGCGATCACCCGAGGGTGAGCAATCAACAGGATCTCTGTACTTTTCTCTGAAAATGATGTGGAGTTCAGAGATGGGTAAGCATACTCACAGTTCTTAATGCTGGTCTTCTGGTCCACGTAGCAAATACAGTGGTACCGTGGCTGCCTCCAGGATGGACAGCAACTAGGCAGCGCGTGCTCAGAGATTATATAGGCACAAGCACGGCAAAGTTCTGAGGTAAAACTGGCAGCTCCCCTGCTGGAACCTGTTTCAATCAGTTCTATGCTGACAGTTGGCTGCATTTCCCGCCAGAGTTCCAAAAGGGCGCACAAACTTCAAAAAGAAGCTAAACAAAGATAGTCGAGCTGTTTGGCAGGCACAGCTCTTTGAATTTTAGACTCCATATCTAATACATGGTTAAATACCTTAACCAGATGTAAAGGCATACAGTATAACTCATTCTAAAGCACAAGACAATTAATTTATAATCTCTATTTCATATAAAAAAACATTCTTACAAGGTGTACAAAAGAATAACACAAGCATGAAGGGACAAAATTAGAAAGGCCAAGGCACAAGGTAGGTTACACCTACCAGGGGACATAAAAGGCAATAAGAAGAGATTCTTTACTTTAGGAGAAAGAGAAAGCATGTTTGGTATTTTTTTTTTTTTTGGGTAAAGTAAGGCATTTGATGGTCCCACATTTTCAAAAGCAAGCTAGGGAAATGTGGTCTTGATGAAATTACTGTAAGGTGGGTGCACAGCTGGTTGAAAAACCATGCTCTGAGAGTAGTTAGTAATGGTTTACTGTCGAACTAGGAGGTTGTATCTGCAGGGGTCCTGGAGGATCTGGTGGAATTTAATAAAAATATTGACGACTTGAAGTGGAGAGTATATATATAAAATATGCAGATGACACCAAGCTGGGAAGGGTTGCAGCAAGCAAGCACTTTGGAGGAGAGGATTAGAATTCAAAATGACCATGACAAATTGCTGGATTGGTCTGAATTTTGCACTTGTCTTTACTGAATTTCATCTTGCTAAGTACTTGCTTGAAAATGAAAAATCAAATGCACAACTATAAAATGCGGAATAACTGACTAGGTGGTAGTACAGCTGAAAAGGACCGAGGGTCAGAGTGGACCACAAATTGAATTTGTCAGCAATGTGATACAGTTGCAAAAAAGACTCTCATTTTAAGGTGTATTAACAAGAGTGTCATATGTAAGACATAGGAGGTAACCGTCCTGTTCTCGGCACTGGTGAGACCTTAACCAGAGTACTGTGTCCAGTTATGGGTGCCACATTTTAGGAAAGATATGGACATACTAGAGAGAGAGTCCAGATGAGAGCAACATAAATTATGAAAAGTTTAGACAACCTGACACGTGGAAGAGAGGCTGCTTTTTATTTAAAAAAAAAACGTGGCTAGTCTTGAGAAAACACGACTGAAGGGAGACCTGATCGTAGTCTTCAAATATGTAGAGTTGTTACAGAGAGGTTGGTGATCAGTTATTTTCCGTGTACACTAAAAGTATGTCAAGAAGCGATGGGCTTAATCTGCAACAAGGGAGATCTAGGTTAATATTAGGAAAAACTGTCTAAAAAGGTAATTAAAGACTGAAATAGACTTCCAAGGGAGGCAGTGAAATCTCCATCACTGGAAGTTAAGAACAGGTTGGACAAACACGTGTCAAGGGTGATCTAGGCTTAGTTGGTCCTGTAATAGTGCAGGGAGCTGGAGTTGGTAACTTGAAGTCCTTGCCAGCCCTATATTTCTGTGATTCTGTGCAGTATGCACTCCTAACAAATGGGTACTTCTGTGACCTCAGCATAGTAACTATTTTGTAAACTACTGATAAGCTCTGAAAACTGATAGTATGTCTTATGCAGTTCTTAAACTTCATTTGTAATGTACATATTTGGTGTACGTAATTTCTGTATATAAAATCTAACACTCTTTTTTTTTTTTTTTTTTCCTGAGGCTTTCTGAGGTCTGAGAACATGGCGGACATTGACAAGTAAGTATACTCTTTTGGACATTTACTTTGACTAAAAATGTGTGTGAATTGATTAATCCTGTATTTTAAACTGCTGGGATTTTCTGACTAACTTTTTTTCTCTAAGGTGTATATATTAGGTTGGTGTAAAATGAGCAAATATGTAAATGGATTCATGTTTTGTTTTATTACATGCTCATTTGGGACTATAACTGCAGTAGCTATTAAGCAAAATGTAAACTGAAAATGTTCTAGTTAACTACAAAATATAATTCAACTAATGTACTAAATTACTAAAACTAGCAGCATCGCCGGTTCCACTGTCATGTTAAACATTACTTTTCTTTCTCTTGTCTTTTTATTAGTAGTGCTCAGCCAAAATGTAGAGCTCTTTGTCAGTCTGCTTCCTCCAAACATATTGTCAGTTACTAAACATACTTCAAAAGTGATATTGTAGTTTTAAAGTGTTGCAGAATCTTACTTTAAACAGGATACGGGTGAAACTTATGTCTTGTGTTTAAAACAGTTTCTGTGATTTAATAGTGCTGTAGAGTTAGTCTTGTTTTACAGAGGAAGAAATGTTGGGGGAGAGGTAGAGGTTTAAATGATTTGACCAAGTTCGCAGAGGGCATTTCTCCCCAGGATAGGATTGGAACTCTGATTCTCCGTTCCTAGTCTTGTACGTAAACCACTAAATTATTTGCTCATTAGGATAGTAAAAGTGAAATTGTTGGTGTGGAAAGTTTCCAGTTTGAATTTTACTATTTTGGTCAAATTTGCTGGTGGAAAGAAGTTGTAAATGGTGTGTGTTTTTTGTTTTTTGTTTTTAAATACCCAACCACAAAACAGACTACATCAGCTTAGTTGTTACACTGGGAACTAATACACTATCTGTAACTTCAGCTTTTTCAGAACAAGTTGTATTAGTAAACAAGTCCTCTAGTTTAAAAGGAAAAAATAAAACAAACTTCAACTCTTGAATGTTTCTACTAGCAAAGAACAGGCTGAACTTGACCAACAGGATATGGAAGATGTTGAAGAAGTGGAAGAAGAAGAAACTGGCGAGGATGCCAACAGTAAAGGTAACACTGTAACATACTTAAATCAAAAGAAATTCTAAAGGGATTTCCTGCCTCAATTTAAACTGAATGCAAATGATAAAACATGATTTTTTTTAATGCTTTTTTAAATTCTGAAACCAGAAAGGTATTACTCAAAGGGATTTTTAATGATCATTCACTTCATGCTTGTCTGCTCTCATTCTTTTTTTAATCACGAACAGCAGCAGTTCACAAAACATTACCCATGTGAACCAGAGTCATCGGCCAGTCAGTTTTTCTGTCAGTACTCTCAAATGAACTTTACTGCTCGCTTGTCTTAATTTCACAGACAAACATTCAACTTCAAAACGATTCAGTCATGATTAGTAGTGTCATAACCTATTCCCAGATTTGGACCTTAGCGTCCAAAATATGAGGGTTAGCATGAAAACCTCCAAGCTTAGTTACCAGCTTGGACCTGGTAAAGCTGCCACCACCCAAAAAATTAGAGTGTTTTGGGGCACTCTAGTCCCCCCAAAACCTTCCCTGGGGACCCCAAGACCCAAATCCCTTGAGTCTCACAGCAAAGGGAAATAAACCATTTCCCTTCCCCCCCTCCAGGTGTTTCCTCCCTGGGTTCCTGGAGAGATACACAGAAGCAAGCTCCGTGAATCTAAACAGAGGGATTCCACCCTCTCTATTTCCAGTCCTGGAAACAGAAGTACTTCCCTCTTCACCCAGAGGGTATGCAAAGTCAGGCTAGTAAATCTAACACACACAGATTTCCCCCTGACTTCTTCCTCCCACCAATTCCCTGGTGAGCACAGACTCAGTTCCCTGGAGTTTCCCACTAAAGAAAAACTCCAACAGGTCTTAAAGAGAGAGCTTTATATAAAAAGAAAGAAAAAGTACATAAAAATGGTCTCTCTGTATTAAGGTGACAAATACAGGGTCAATTGCTGAAAAGAAATATGAATAAACAGCCTTATTCAAAAAGAATACAATTCAAAGCACTCCAGCAACTATACCATGTAAATACAAAAGAAAAAAACAATAACCCCTATTGTTTTATGATCTCTGTACTCACAACTTGGAAACAGAAGATTAGAAAGCAGGAAACAGAAATCCTCCCATAGCCGAGAGAGAGACAGGCAGAAGACCAAGAACAAAGGACTCTCACACAAACTTCCCTCTACCCAGATTTAAAAAGTCTTGTTCCCTGATTGGTCCTCTGGTCAGGTGTTTCAGGTTGCGTCTTTCCAGGTGTAAGAGACACTAACCCTTAGCTATCTGTTTGACAAGTAGAAATCCACATATACCTAAAATTGGTCCCCAAAAAAATAAAAACCCATTTATATCTAGTTAGTAGTACATTTTGCATGACACACAATCCAGGTGGAAAAAGTTGGTCCTGCTCATGTAATGTAGTTTGGTTTGCAGGGTGAAAATGGAATTTGAAAAGAGCAAAGAAGTAAAAATGTAAACAAATGCCAAGAAATGCTTTTAGTGTATTAGCAGTATGAAGCCTGCAGTAGAATTGCTGGATTTGCTGAAGATAACAGATTAAAGTAACTGGTTGATAAATAGCAACAAGTTCCCATAATCCAATGGTATAACACCTAAAGAGTTCCCAAAGAACTTGAGTGAAATGGTTGTATGCTTTTGTTAGCAATTAAACTAAATTAAAATCCACGTTTATAGCTGAAGACTGGGGTAGCATGTGTTACCTACCTGTAAAAAGGCACTAAGGGAAGTTGAGTACTAGGCAAACTTGGCTGAAATAAATAAAAATAAAGTTCTAAAATACTCATATCATAGGGACTGACCAGCAGAACTTAATAGAATAAAATTATGCGTTTCTAATCCTATTGTCCTTTAGCATGTAAACAAAGTAGTGAGTGTAAAAAAGACCCCTTTGACATAATTTATTTGGAATTTCAAGAGCCTGTTTGAAAGTTCTTCACTGAATTCTATTAAGGAAACCTGGTAGTCTTGGATGAGAGTTGAAAGTTTTTTCTCAGGGATTAAAAACGTTAGAGTAGGAATAAATGGTCACTTTTTCGACAGGGTAAAAGACTGACACTTGAGTACCCTAAAATGCTGTACTAGAACTAGTGTTTAATATATTAATTTGATAAAATTGCAGATGTTTCAGTTGCATATGTTTTAAGTATAGAGAAGATGGAAGAAGTAGAAAGATCTAAGAAAGCTGTCTGAACAGTTCAATGGCAAACAAGTTGTCATTGATAAATGCAGGGTAATCCCCTTTGTAGAAGTATCTTGAACTACTTCATGTTACTGGCATCTAAATTGCAATCACTCAGAGACTGGACTGCTGTTGTGCACAGCTCTCTGAACCTCTGTTCAATGTGTAAATGCAGTCGAAACAGTGAACAATTTTAGAATGTAAGTATTGGACAGAAAATAATATGCAATTTTATGCAAAGATGGTACGACCTCATCTGAAGTAGTGTGTTCGCTTCTGGGAGAGATTAAAAAGATCGAGACTTTGTTTAATTTAGCGCACAAAAATAGGAGGGGTTTAGATGTATGTGTATGTATACACACACATCTTAACCTCTGAAAATGCAAGAACAAGGGTGTTCAGTGAAAGATAACTTTTTTAAAAAGCTGATAAAAGGGAAACTCTTATGCATTTTGGAATAAGA
This sequence comes from Gopherus flavomarginatus, assembly GCF_025201925.1. NCBI lineage: Eukaryota > Metazoa > Chordata > Testudines > Testudinidae > Gopherus > Gopherus flavomarginatus. The sequence goes on along the minus strand of NC_066617.1, from coordinate 74,208,188 downwards.
AACGGTGTGGAATTCATTGCCACAGGATATTGAGGTCAAGAGCTTGGTACAAGTTAAAAGATGAATATTAATATGGATATTGAGAACAGTTACAATTACATTAGAGAAGACACATTTTATAGGATGTAAGCTTCCCTGATTCAAGATATGACGGAGGTTAGGAAGCAGCTTCTCCACTGGCAAAGTTACTTTTATTTAATCTTTTTAAACGATGGGATTTCTTGTACCTATCTCTGAAGAATTTGGTACTGACCAGTCATAGATGATTATACATTAATATATGGGATTAGAGGGATTGCTGGTCTGATCTGATATGGCAGTTTGTTCCTGCGTATTAAATATTTCTGCTCAATAAGTCACTTATGCCTTAATTTCACTAGTATTTTTTGGTGAAATCTTGTATAAATTAGAGACTTGTAGGGCAGTTACTGAATCCAGTTCGAGTTTTGACAGTTGTACAGAAATTCTTCTTTTTGTAAGAATATTGACTTATTGCACAGTCCCTGTCTGGGCCCAAAGCAAAAAGTACAAATCTCAGTATCTTGCATTTCTTTATACCTATCTTATAGAACTGGAAGGGACCCTGAAAGGTCATCAAGTCCAGCTCCTTCACTAGCAGGACCAAGTACTGATTTTGCCCCAGATTCCTTAGTGGCCCCCTCAAGGATTGAACTCACAACCCTGGGTTTAGCAGGCCAATGCTTGCCACTCAGCTATCCCTCCCTCAATAATATATGGAAATATAGCTATCAATATGGAGTTATACCTACCTGTTTTTGCATCATTTCGTTTGAAATGTTTAAAAAAAAAAAAAGCACTTTTGTTCAAGACATCATTTTTGGTGACCTGTTGTAAACTTGTGTTTTCAGCAAGAACTTTCTTTTCTAATGACTGGGTCAACTTTTCATAAAATAAGAATCTCGGAGCTTTGTCTCTTTTTAGAATGGCCAACTTTTAGATTTTCCAAATACTCAGCTGTCTTTCAAAATGATCAGAATAAGATGGATCTTCACTAACATTTTTAATAGGATATTTAAGGCACAGTGTCAGTGGGAAAATGGAAGTGTGAAATGCTCCTATTTGTGTTGCATTTCCTTTGAAAAGGTTCAGATATCGAGGATTGTCAACCTGGCATCTTTCCCTAGTACTGAACTAAGTTTATTTCCAGGTTGTCTACAGGATTAGCATAATGCATTTGCAAAACCTCTCCTCTTCTTGGTTTTACTTAGCTCGGCAGCTGACTGTGCAGATGATGCAAAATCCTCAGATTCTTGCAGCCCTTCAGGAAAGACTTGATGGTCTGGTAGGAACATCTACAGGATATATAGAAAGGTACAGCTTGTTCTCATTCAGTAGTTAAGTATCTGTTTTTATAATCTTGTTCTCTGTGGAAGTGTTCACACCACTCAGTCTCTTCGCTTTCAGACAAATAGTATTAATACATCCTAAACTACCTGCTGGGACCAAATATATCTGAGAACCTAACCTTTCCAAGAGAGCAGGAACTGAGTTCTTCTTTTTTAATTTGAGGAAGGGAAGGTGGGGAGCTTGGTAAAGAGCTTAAAATAGGGCTGACATGTTAAAGTGACTTGCAGAGGTACATTTGTTTTACTTAAGTTGAAGTTTAACTGTTTGAGGTTGCTTTCATAGTCTTATAATAGCTCCAATTCTTTCAGCAATAAATATTTTTTTTAAAAGCTTGGATCTGTTTCTGTGATATGGGTGCTGAGTTATTTGTATCTTGGTATCCTTGTTACAGTATGGTCAGAAAAACTTGTAGAATGATTAAATAGCATAAAACTTCAGTAATGGAGCATTAAGATTGCCCAGTTGATAGCTCATGCACTTGAATTTTGCTGAACTCTGCATTCTGCAAATGTCAGAAAGCCAGAAAATGGAGTTAAGATAAATGCTTGCACATCCTTAACTCTTGTCACCTGGAACTGGCAGTAGCCCCTGGGAATTATCTGCATGGACTACAGCTGCATTCACTGAGCGTAGCTGTATTGAATGGTGGAGGGATAAGTTGGAGCAGCTTAGGAGAGCTGTAGTTGTGATAAGAAGAGAACTGGGTCTGTGTCCCTTCTCCTCTCCTCCCCTTCCCTTCCCCCCAACATATGTTGTCAAAAGAAAGATACTCATGTACCTTGAGGTTCTACTCTGCGTCACTTTAATACAGAATTTGGTAGGTTGTGTGAGTAGCAGGGCTCCAGAGTCCTCTTGCCATGGGTGCTCTCATGAGATGGGATATGAGCGCAGCTGATGGATATAATGATGAGTCTGAGGAAGTACAAGTTTGGGTGGTATATGCAAGTGTCAGTGAGTTGTGGAAGGGTATGAAGTGGTTGTTAAAGCATGGCATTGTCTGGGTAGTAGTCTGTGTTTGTGTTTGAGTGTCGGGCAAGGGCAAGTAGCACCTATTCATTACCTGCACTCTGCCTTGTCACTATGTGTGTTATGGGCATTATGGGGCACTGCTCCAGTCATGTCATAGGTGTTCCCTTCCCTCCCACCAACCTACCCCCAACCCAGTGTGGGAGTGTTTCTGATATGGGCAGAGTTAAAGTTGCATTGTTGTTTACCTTCACTCTGTTTCTTGTTTTTCAGTAGAGTTTCTCTGAACTTCTTCTAGAAGGGCATGAGCTACCACCAGGCAACCTGAACTCTGGGTTAATTATGGGGTTTTTGCTACTTAATATCCAATTTTTTATTTTTTAATTCTTTTTAAACAAAGAAATGTTTGTTGGTAGGAATTAGTGGTCCTTGGGGCAGTTGTTTTACCTAGTTTGCAGCCGATAAGGTACTGCAGGTATGCAATAATCAAAAGGCCTAGCTTTATATAGTGCTTTTCATCAGTATCTCCATTTTTACAGATAGGAAACTGAGGCACAGAGGTGAAATGACTTGCTCCCAGTCACCGAGTAGGCCAGTGACAAAGCTAGAAGTAGTCCCAGTCAGTATTTTCACTAGGCCAAATGGTTGTGATGTGGTTTGCTCAGTGTTCCTCCCCCCTCCAGTATATCTTGTGGGATAATAGTAGTGCATTGAAATGTTTGCAATGTGTAGTTGCGAACAGGGCCAGTGTGGGAAATCTCATCCATGGTCTATGTCCCAAAATCTTGACAGTCTTATTACTTGGTTGTTACAGTAACGTAGGGCAAGTCTACAATTATAATGCTGCAGCAGCATACAGTTGATGTAGCTTTAATTAAGATGCTCCAAGTACTCCTGAGGGCAGTCTGTACTAAAAAATTAACTTCTGCACACTATTTTAAAATTCTGCAAGTTTTATTTGTCAATAAATAAATGCAGTGGCTCCAGCACAGCAGTGGGGAGCACATGCCACTGGCTGCATGAAGGTGGGAGATCACCCTGCAGCCAGGGCTGGCTCTAGCCATTTTGCTGCCCCAAGCACGGCGGCACGCCGCGGGGGGCGTGCTGCTGCTAGCTGGTCCCACGGCTCCGGTGGACCTCCCACAAGTGTCCCTGCGGAGGGTCCACTGGTGCCGCGGGACCAGTGGACCCTCCGCAGGCACGCCTGCGGGAGGTCCACTGGAGCTGCCTGCTGCCCTCCCAGCAACTGGCAGAGCGCCCCCCGCTGCATGCCGCCCCAAGCACGCGCTTGGCGCGCTGGGGCCTGGAGCCAGCCCTGCCTGCAGCCCTCCCACCCCTTTGGACATTTAATTCAATGGTGTGGCTGCACCTGGTCCTGACACAGCACAAGGTCTGGGCCTGCCTCAGAAACACTCTGGGACCCTACCCATCTACACCAGATGTGGGGCAGGCAGGCCTAACCAGGCAGGATCCAGGTGTGGAGGCATGCTGTGTGTGGGGGGGAGGGTGGGGAGAGGGGAATCCAGGTGTGATCTGAGAGGATTCTGTGTGGGACAGTCTGGATGCAGGCAGCTCAGTGGGGGGTCTAGGTGTGGGGGGGATCTGGATACACAAAGGCTTGTTGGAGTTCCAGGTGCAGGGGCAATGGGACTCTGTAGGGGCTTCCAGGTGACAATGTTTGGGACTCAGCAGAAGGGGGGGGGCTCAGGAGGGGTGTCTGGGTGGTGGGGGAAGGTCTGGATGCAGCTAGTTGGGGGTCACTGGTATTGGGGTCTGGATGTGAGGGCTCAGTGCAGGTGGAGCATTAAGATGGGGGTTTGAATAAAGGGAGCTCAGTGCGGGGGCTCTGGGTGCAGGGGTGGGGGTCCAGAGACGGGCTGAGGTTCAGTGGGGTGGGGTTTGGGTATGGAGGGCCACCTGAGGCTTGACAGGGGTGTCTGGGTATGGGATGTTTAGATACACAGAGGTTGGGTGGATGGGGGAGCAGCTCCCCATACAGTGACCCCTCCCCCTACAGCTGAGGACCGATGGGGGTAGGAAGAAGGGGAGGATGCTGAGTTTTCTGCAGCTACGGGAGGTCTGTCATAGCCCCAGCCACTCCTTGCAGGGGAAGAGTAAATCCTGTCCTCTCCTGCCTCCAGCCCTGATGGGATTCGCAGCTGATCCTATCTCAGGGATAGAGCCACTGGCTGGGATGTCCCTAGCTCTGCGGTGATTTACCTCTCTGCGGCTGCTTTAGATGCCTGAAATGATGTACCTGCGCTATTAGGGAGTGGTGCATGACTGCTTTTGCAGCTTCCATTTGCTTCCCTGCAGAAAAATGACTGACAGGGAAGTAATCTGCGAGGGACATGAATTCTGTGCACATGCAGTGTGATGTAGAATTTGCCCAGGAGTATAAACTGATGAGAGTGCATGCTCTCCTGTCTATGTAGTTAGCTACCACCTCTCGGGGAGGTGGATTTTATCGGTGGGAGAAGTTCTTCCCATAACGTAGAGCTGTCTACGCAGGGGCTTTCGATGGTATAATTACGTTGCTATGGGGCTTGAATTTTTCTCATCCCCGAGCGGCATAGTTATGCTAATACAGGTCTGTTGTGTAGACGGGAGTGTTGAGCGAAGACTGGTACGTCTGTATTCTCCAGCTCCCCCTCTCCTTCCCATACCAAACCCTGACTGACAGATATTAGCAGTATGCCTCCCAAACCTTTCCAGATCTCTTCCTGAGGTGAGACACAAGCTGCCACTGGTTGGTGGGTCTTGTTTAAAGGACTACTGTTTATCCCCTTGTGCTGTCCAGCTGGTATGAAACTTAAGGCTAAAAATCCTGTTAACTCCTCTGTCCATGTATGCTCCTTATAATCCATCAAGAATGAGAATAAGCAGGTGAGGCTTGCAACAAGCCTAATGGGAGAAGCAAAGTCTTTTTCAAATAATGTTTTAATTTGATTTCCTCTAAAGGGCTGATGCGTACTGTGGACCACCCCAAATGATTATTTTTTGTAAACAGGCTACAAGTTAGCCTTTTGTTTAAGAGCTTGCCAGAAATGGGAATACCTTGTCCACGGGGAACTTCAAAAATCCCCTCTATTCAAAACAGGTAAAAACAATTTTGAAACTTTCTGCAAAGAACAAGAATTTCAAAATTCTGTTGTGGAAAAAGTGGGAACATTGTTTCAACCTTTTCAGAATGTTTGAGGCTATAGGCAGCTCAGGCTGCCTCAGAGTTGGGGCTCCCAGAAGCCCAATTTGGAAGTCCAGGCTGCTGAGGAGCTGATCAGGCAAGCAAGCTGGCAGGAAACCAAGCAAGCTTCCATTGCAAGTTCTGTTAAAATTCAGTTGAAATCAATACATTCCTGTGGAATGTTTAGGTTTTGACAAATTGGCATTTTCAGATGGAAAAGCATTCTATTTGGCCAAGTCTAGGTATTACTAGTTCTGTTGCAACCAGTCAGTTGCTCCTCTGTCCATGTTAATACTAATTCCAATGAAGCTTGACTCCACAAGCTGATTTTAAAGTCTTTCTGTAGGTCAGACAAACCTGAGGAGACTTGCCCTGCTTCTCCTTTGACCATGCATTCATAACATTCTTTTGCATTCAGAGGACCAAGTGCTAACTGGGTGTCATCTTGTATCTGTTTTTTCCTTCAGCTGTGATTCTTTTGGACCTGTTGCCTCTCTTTGGAGCTATTGCATAATTCTTTTATAAAACTGCTTATAGGTGACACTTCCTGTGTGAAAGGACAAAGCATGTAAAGATAATGTACATATAAATCTCAGTTGAAGTTTGAAATTAATTGGCACTAGCAGTTCTGCATTTTACTTTTATATTCAATATGATTTATACTAAGGAACCCAGATGCTCATGTAAAAGGGGTTAATCTGCATTAAATTACTCTGGCTTGAATTTGCATTAGGTGTCCAATATTAGCCTGACAGCCTCTGATGCAGAGAAACAGATGTATGTATTTGTTTCTTGATGCTTATATGGACAGGTCCTAGCACCTGTCCAGTGTCCTTAGACTCTTGCAAAATGTTACTCTAGTCAGTGACATCAAATGAGTGCTTATCATATGCTGTCTCAAAAGAATTCTTTCTAACATTTTTCTATTAACATCTTTACACAACTAACCTTTTGATTTTTTTTTTCCACTGTACCATTCCTTCAAATTGAAATTGCAGTGGAGTATTAATGATAAATTTGACCTTAAATTTTGGAACATCTCTTTTAGAACTTATGAAAGGAATATAACTGAATGTAAATGTCATTGAGTGGCTAAACTTTTTTCTGAACCTTCATGAATAAGTTTGTTTGGTATTGCATACTGCAGACCTCTGCTTCAGCAAAAGCTTGCTGCCGAATTATTGGTGACCTATGGGAAACTCTCTTGTTCGATGTTGTTAATAGATATCTTAGTAGTAGGGGTGGTACATTCTTGTCAACCCTCAGAATGATGGTGAGGAAGGGTGGCAATTTTGCATTTTAAAACTAAGCTAGTGTTGCAATAGTCTCGGAACCTGTAAGTAATACAATATGAGTAAAGCAGTGCTAGATACTTAAGTTGTCAAACTACTTAATTGAGTCACATCCAGTGCTTAACAGTGCCTTCAGTTGTCTCTCCCTTCTTAAAGCTGAAGGTGAGAAGAAGAATAAAAGCTTTCTGGTTATTGTCTGTTCTGATCAATATGGCCCACTTCTTTAATAAAGTAGGCAAATGCTAATGCGCTCAATCTTTTCTAGTTCCTAAAATAACTTTAGCTACATACTCCTTTTGGGTAGACAGTCTTCCAAATTTTAAAATATCCAATCATGAAATCACTATTTTGTCACTGATAGGATGGCAATGGAAGGGTTTTAACTTTTTGCTTTGTCCTGTATTGAGTAAATAATACTCTTTTTCTCCGGGGTTCTCAACCTTTTTCTCGCTGAGGCCCCGCTCAACATGCTATAAAATGCCAGGGCCCAGCAGGGGTTGTGTGGATGGGGAAGCTCCAGACCAGGGAAGTCCTTAGGCATAGGTGTAGTTTTACTTCTATTTGGAGGGACGAGCTGGCAGGGCTCGAGTCTGGACCCCGCTGTGCGGAGCTCACCCCCTGACTTACTCGGGAGGCCACCCAGCCTCTCTGGACTGTGAGGGGATGCAAGCAAAAAAATAACTTAAAGGGGGAACTCAGATCAAAAAGTTTTTTTGAAAACTGCTCATGGTGCAGGGATGGAGTAGCAGGGTCTGTGTGCAGGCAGGGGGGTAGCTCAGGGTGCTATCCAGTTTGGATAGCCATACACTGAGTAAATGGCAAAATTTAATTTTGTGCTCTTAAACATAAAAATATCACTGTGTATAATTCTTACAAATTGAGCACCATCCTTGAGAATATACCCTATCGTTCTCTGATTCAAGTAATGTACATTTTTTTTCATAAAGTTTGCATAAAATACTTGAGTTCAGATCCTCGGTTGTGGCATGGCCACTTTGTGCTCCTCTGCCATTGGGACATAGGCATGGAGCCAGTGTAAGTGGCCCCAGGAAGATCACTGCAGCATAACAGGATCCTGTGGTATATAGGCTCTGATACCCTGCATTCTTATGTCAGTTTAGAGGGCAAAGCTGGGACTACCATACATTCTGCTGATCAGCCCCTGGGCAGCCAACTGCGGCTAGCCGGTGTAATTTAGAGAGCTTGATGTAGCCTAATGCTGGGTGACTGGGCCAGTGTACCTCCAGTCCAGGATGGGAGAAACTTGGAGGCCAGCTTTGCAACCCATCTCACCAGAAGCTGGACTTTATCCACCTCAGCTATAGCCGGGCCTTAATGTTTTAATGTTATATCGTCATTGGAGCCCAGATGTAAGGAGAGCATCCAGTTGATTACACATAAAGCGAAGAGCTCGAGGGGTTTCAGCTACTTAGTGTATCTTATCAGTGTCACTTCAACACTTTTTTTTCCAACATGTTTACTTAATACATTGGTCTGTCTAGGAAAAATCTTTTTAATTCATGGGAATATTATATAATATGTTCTGAAATGTTGCACCAGCCTCTTGGCTTTCAACTACCTAAAATATAGATGTAAATCCTGACGTTACTTGATTTTCTCTAATGAAATAGAAAAAAAGTCGCTTGCCATCTTGATGTGTTGGACCATCTTTGCAGGGATTAAAAAACACTATCCTGACAATCATTTACTTTAAATTACTTTAAATTCAGTTAATACTCTACTATTTAGAGAGCAGCCTAACATTATTGCTTAGGATCTTTAAGCAAACCTTATGTAATAGAACTTAACGTTTGTCTCGGTTCTTTGGAATGCTTTGCCTCTAGCCTTAATGAAACCTCAGATTAGTTTACGCATTTGCATTAATGCCGAATCAGCATGAAATAGTGAGTTATGTTCTCAGTTGTTCTTCTGTCAAAAGCTTAAGTATGAAAAGTATTGTAATATAGCATAACACAAAACCAATCTGTACTATGTAAGATGGCTATGGGATGGGCAGGGAGTGATTGAGAAGGGGGTCAGTGTGTTTTATGGAACACTTCTGTTAATAGTAATCATAATACTGTATAACTGAAACTTTCAGCTTGCCTAAGGTAGTTAAGAGACGGGTGAATGCGCTCAAGAACCTTCAAGTTAAGTGTGCACAGATAGAAGCAAAGTTCTACGAGGAAGTTCATGAGCTGGAAAGAAAGTATGCTGCTCTCTATCAACCTTTGTTTGATAAGGTAACAACTGTGCTAATTTGACTTTATTTTTAAGATCTACTTAAGTAAAATCCCAACAGAAAGGATTATAATGGGAATAAACATCAGTGGTGCATATCTGTAGCTATATGGTGTTACAGTCCTATGTGGGCCAGATGTGAACCCCTTAATCCCATGAGTGAATTGAGTCCAATAGGACCACCCATGAGAGTAACTAGTGTGATTAAGGGTCTCAGGACCTCGGTGGTTATTTTGAAGGGGCATGGAGTAAAGTGTAATGTTACTGTTGAGTGGCAGATGAGGTCAAGAAGCAAATGGAATGCATTCCCCAAAGGGAGAGCTTGGATTACAGTAACTTTACTAATTGCAAAAACATACAACAGTAAACCTGAAAGACTTCATGGTTTTATTTTCCAGCGAAGTGAAATCATCAATGCAACTTACGAACCTACAGAGGAAGAATGTGAATGGAAAGCAGATGCTGAAGAGGAAATTTCAGTGAGTATCTCCACTGTATCAGAAGAGAATAATTGATGGCATATTTCAAGCTTTAACACACTATGCAAGACCCAATACTGTAGCAAAATTTAAAATGCCAGCAATGAAATTCTCATAATAGCTTTTTGTAACTCCTATAAAGTAGCTGTGAATTTTGAGTTTTCATTATGGGCACACTGACTTTATCATAAAATGATGTGCTTTAATTGAATATTTGGTACTTGTGATAGAATCATAGAATATCAGGGTGGGAAGGAACCTCAGGGAGTCTAGTCCAGCGCCCTGCTAAAACTCTTGTTAAATTTTAGAAAGTTTAACATTTTTATTTTATCAAGGAGGAAATGAAAGAGAAGGCCAAGCTTGAAGAGGAGAAAAAAGATGAAGAAAAGGAAGACCCTAAAGGAATTCCTGAGTTTTGGCTGACAGTATTTAAGAATGTTGACTTGCTTAGTGATATGGTTCAGGTAGGTGGTGACCTAAAGTTAAATATAATCATAAGTTATAAAATTTGTACTGGTGTGCTCCTAGAAGTTGTGGATATAGTGATATGATTTGGCTGTTTTGGTACCTTGTCAATGGAATGATGTACCGTGCTCCCACACCTGTTCAGCCTGACACATCTTATTCTTTAGTTGCCAGTTACATTCCTTACACAGGTCTTCACATATTTAGTGATGAAATGCATATCAAGTTATGAGAAATTGCCTTTCGTGATTGAATAAGATTGAGGATGCTTATATAATTGAAATTATTTACTGTGCCTATTTATTACTTTACTGTTGCCCTCTGCTGGTCAAATAATTGTGTAAAATAGTTTCAAATGCCTATTGCAGGTTCTTAGCTACTGTGAAACAAATACTAAATATATTTGTGCCCCTTGCACCCCAATGCATTTTTTATTTTGTAACTAGCTTAACTCAGATGCTTTTCGTATGAAAAAAGCTAGGCATTGATTTTAAAATCATTTTATTTAAAGGAACATGATGAACCTATCCTGAAACATTTAAAAGATATTAAAGTGAAGTTCTCAGAAGCCGGTCAGCCTATGGTAAGCTTAACATCTTAGACAAACTGTGTATTTCTGCATTTGACACTGGGGACATGGTGGTGGTCTTTGCCTGCCAAATATTTGATGGTGCCTTTTGGATTCTGAAGAATTTTTAGTTTGTTCATAGTGAGAAATGGCACTAGCCTACTGCTAATACAGTTGTATATAAAATGACCACATATCTCTTGTATTATGATAGTTTAATCAATTAGGTACAAAACCTAGCTTTAGTGAGTATTTGCATCTAGGAGTTTCACTTTCAGATCTGGACACAAGTTCAAAAATGTAGTTGCTGATAATTATGTCCTTGAACTGATTACCTATGTTGCTTGCAAGAAATTGTGGTTTGCAAAGAAGTTAAAATGGCTAATTATTTCTGTAGTAGTCTAGAGGCTTAGCACTACATTATAGCACGCAGATCACTGTTTATCGAGTGATCTCACTTCAAAATGTATGAGGCAGAAGATGAAAATCATAAACCTAGATGCCAGTATTAAATTAAGAAAACTTTTTTTAAATTTATTGTAATTTGGAGATAGAAATTGTGTTAGAATTTTGAGTCTCATATATTGGGCAGAATTGACATTGAGTAAACCACTTTATTACTGGAAGACAGGTGTACGTTGATTTAGGATATCTGATTCTTGGCTATTAGGTGTTAATCCATGATTTGGAATTTAAAGATGGGTAAATATTGCTCTGTTGCTAATGCCACTGTCTTCCGGCAATTGTTTTTAGAGTTTCACGTTAGAATTTCACTTTGAATCAAATGACTTCTTCACAAATGAAATGTTGACAAAATCATACAGAATGAGATCAGAGCCAGATGATTCAGATCCCTTCTCCTTTGATGGACCAGAAATTATGGGTTGTACAGGGTAAGTGTGTTAATATGGAATTTTTAAAGTAGTTAACCACCTTTTGATGGCTCTTCTTGAATATTTGGCTGAGCTTGCAGTCATAGAACTGGAAGGGACCTCGAGAGATCATCTAATCCAGTCCCCTGCACTCAAGGCAGGTACGTATTTATTATACTTACATTCAAACAATGGTCTTCGATTCAACTTGCTGGGATTTCTGTGTTTGGCTATGCATGACATTGGCTGACTTTTGAACACTGCATCCAATCAGCTCTAAAATTTCAGACAATGTACTAGGCAACTATGGTCAGAACCTTGTTAACTTTGGGGGGAAGGACGATAGGGGCATAAATGCAGGGTACGTGAAGCTCCAGCAGCTCTTTAGTACAACCACAACCTCAAAACACCTGTGCAGTTGTGTAAACAGCAAAAAAACTGGCTCCTATACCCATGAATAGAGTTAATATGTTGACACTCTGAATGTCTTCTCTCTAATGGATTGAACCATTATTCTTTCTAAATTTTATATAGCATCATTCCTTGAATTGATTTTTCTAGATCAAATACACAGTTCAGGAGGACAATCCTATAATAATTGTTAAATTGAGACTCCTCAAACTTAACTCTGTCTAGGATCACCTGCAATGTTCATCAGATATGGAGATCAATGCAATCAGTGCTTCAAGAATGAATACTTACTGACTTGATTTTTGTTTACCTGAGCTCCCTGCCTTCCTTCCCAACTTTTTTGGGGTCTTAATGAAAGAAGCTAAGTAAATGAACTTGAGTGGAGTTTGTCCCTTGCTGTCCTTGGCAGGTTGCATACATTGTAGATAGTTCCAATGATTACTAAGTGCCATGATCCCACCTGTAAGCAAGTGTGCTGCTTTGCAGGCAGTCATTACATTAGCAAGTAACAATTCTTAGCCTTCTCAGACTCGGCATACCTCTGTCACAGCTATATTTCCTTCTTCTCATTTTCCTCCGTTTTCTCCTCCACCCTAACCTGGTATCATTAACATATTTGGTTGTGTTTTTCATGTTTCAACCTTTTTTGTAGCCTTTGATTGAAAAGCCCTCACACCATCACTGGTGCCAATTTAAATTACTGCCCCCTATTCAAATTGTTTCTGAAAATGTACTTTGTCCATGCAGCATGTCCATGATTCATGGAAGGAAAGTGACACCTGGTCAGTGTCGACAAGGTTCATGGGATAGGGATTTCTTTCATAGTCTTGCTCAATGTTGTTCAAAATTATAGTGCTTGCTAGTCTTGTTCTAAAGTAAAATTGAGCTATGCTCTTATCCTTCCACCTTCCAAGGCTTAAAAGTGAAATGTAATATGAGGGGCCCAAAAAATTATTCATGCAGGAAATAAATGCTATGGGATACTTTTCTGTAAGCTCAGTTTATTTTCTTTATTTCTGATAGAAATATTTTCAACAAGAAAAGTGTGTGGGGTGGACATCTCTGGATTGGAAGGAATTTTGGAAGTAGAATGAGTGATATACCTCAAAATGAACTACCCGTGAGAGTTATGACTAGCTCAGTGTGTTCTCTAAATACATAATAATTTTCAAGATCACTTTAAAAATATTCAATTGGCTGTACTTAAATAATTATTAACTATATCCTTAGACTAGTGGTAACTTTAGTATGTAAAAACAATGTGAAGTTGTAAGCATATCCCAATCTGATAGCTATTTTCCTTATTTCTTACAGGTGCCAAATAGACTGGAAAAAAGGAAAAAATGTTACTTTGAAAACAATCAAAAAGAAGCAGAAACACAAGGGACGTGGGACAGTTAGAACAGTGACAAAAACTGTCTCCAATGATTCTTTCTTCAATTTCTTTAGTCCTCCTGAAGGTAAGTATTGTCTGGATTCATTTGCAATGAATTATATGTAGTATCTTCAAAATTACTGGTACTTATTTTATTTTCTCTCTTTCTTACAGTTCCTGAAAGTGGAGACCTGGTAAGTTGAAGAAGAAATTCAATACACCAAATTTGGAAAGAATGTATGCTACTTCAGCTATAATTTGGGAGGATATTAAACTATTCTACCTATTTCTGCATGTAATAAGGAACACTCTTCTCTAGTAAATACTGTTTAGCATATATTCTGGCTTACTTTATGGGAAGAGATATTCAGGTTGGATAAGAGCATTCTTACTACTAAGAGTTGTAATTAGTATATTTTGGGCTTGTTCATACTTGTGAAAGATAAACTGGAGTTGTCTTGTAAATGTTAAAATTTGAATAAACTTGGGGCTCATGAAGGTGAGGAGGAACCAAGAATACCAACCTAAGATGAGTGTTAAACTGACTTGAACTACAATCTCCAAAGGAGACAGATTTAATTAACCTACTTATCTAGTTACCCCAGAAGTGCTGTGTCTACTCTATCCACTTACCATTTCCACCACTGCTAAAACTGGGGAAGTCTCAGGTGTCCACAAATGCTTTTTCAGCTCTACTGTTCACTTGGCTACCAGTCGTGGGAAGCTTTACAGAAAAAGCCTCATCTACATGACAAAATATGAGAAAAGGTTTTCAAGACACACACGAGTGTAGATTATGCTTTTTATATAATGGATCTGCTTTTATCACCAGAGACTCTGAATATGCTGCCAGAAACTCCACAACTAGTGTAAACTCAGTCCATAGGTGTTTTGGCATCTTACACCCTTTTTTCTTTCATTTTAAACACTTTTTTTTTTTAAAATTAGTTTTTCAGATGTAAACCAGTAGAGTTCCATTTACCCGAGTCTGCTAACAGGAGTGAACTTTAAGTGTTGTACCCATCTCATTGGGTTGTCAGTGTAAATGTAACTTAAATATCATGTTAACTGAATTATGGGTGAAATATTACTATCACTGTAGCTGAATTAATTGGCAGAGACATACCTTAGGAGTAAGCTGTGAGTCCTTAAAGCATTCAGATATTAATGTATTTGTAAGATATTCAAGGGATTTTTAGTGCTTAATAGAATTTTAGGAAGATTGTGAAGAACCCTAACATGATCTGGAGAAGCTAAACATTGGGGAAATGGGGAAACTTTCTTTTTAATACAAGTCTTGGTGAAAAATTTGACTTAATGAAGGAACTTAATGTCTTTAGGTTTCTGTGTTAATTTGCACAGAATTTCAGAGACTCTTTTCACAGGTTGCTTTTTTTAATGTGTGCAAACGCATACATTGTTTACCCTAGTTTGCAAGTTGTCCCTTAGTTATGATCCAATAAATGTCAGAATCCCTGAACATAGTCCCATTGAGCTGAACTCTTTTGAATATCTGGTCACATCAGTGTGACATTAGTTTGTGTTCAGACTCCTAAAACAAATGAGTTATGAATTTACTACTTGACTGTGTTTCTTTTAATGTCATGTGCAGGATGATGATGCTGAAGCAATCCTTGCTGCAGATTTTGAAATCGGCCACTTTTTACGTGAGCGTATAGTCCCACGATCAGTATTGTACTTTACAGGGGAAGCTATTGAAGATGATGATGATGATGTAAGTTATGTTTTTAAACTGTCTAAATTATGCTCAAACAATACTCTTAATATTTAAGACTCCTAATGTATAAGATTTCTGTAGCTTTAGTAGTGTTTGTGGGATTTTGTGCATGAATCTACTGTCTAGGTACTTCCAGCTCTGTTCAGGGGAGGCCCCCCTACATTGTGTTACAAAAGCCACGGAGGGCAGTAGTGGCCACTCTACGATATGTCTACACTACAAGTACTACACCAGCACAACTGTATTTGCTCTCCTGTAGCACTTGTAGTATAGACACTTGCTACAGCAACAGAAGGAGTTTCTCGGTTACTGTGGTAAATAATCTTTCTGGGAAACAGTAGCTAGGTTAACAGAATTCTTCAGTCAGTCTAATTGCATCTACATTGTGGGGGGTAAGGTTGACTGAACTGTTTCACACAGTGTGTGTACTTTTTTACAGTGCTGAAAGATGTAGCTAAGTTTTAGATGTAGACCAAGCCTTAAAGGTATGGAGGAATATGACATTGACTCTATGCCATCAGGGCATGACTCTTCACACAATGGTGTGAGCTCACCTGTGACACTGGAAGAATGGTGACATTCAATCTTGGGTTTCTTTCCTGATTCGAGAAGGGGATTGCGCTCTACAAGGCA
Organism: Gopherus flavomarginatus; assembly: GCF_025201925.1. Lineage (NCBI taxonomy): Eukaryota > Metazoa > Chordata > Testudines > Testudinidae > Gopherus > Gopherus flavomarginatus. Next base: position 74,192,596 of record NC_066617.1, on the reverse strand, counting down.
CAAACTCTTTTCTATCTATTTACCCTGTCCACCCTGTAAGCTGACTCTCCCTTTTCCCCCACCCTATCCTTGCCTTCCTCCTTGCTGTTCCAGTTCTCCCTGCACAAACCCTAGTCCCTTGTCCAATCCGTGTTCCCCATCCCCTGGCTTGCAATCCCTGTATCACCAGATTGTCTCTCTCTGTCTCTGTCTCTCTCTGTCTCTGTCTCCTCCTCTGATCCTCAGTCCAGCTTTTGTTCCCCTCTGCATTCAAGTTAGACCATTTCCTAAGCACCTCTGCTGAGGAGGATGGGTAAGAGGCCTCCTGCCCTCGTTCCAGTGATTTTTCTCTCTCTCTCACCTCTCCCCAAATTCCAGTGTGGAGCAGCACTTCCAGGGAAAGTTCAGCCTCACTCCTGTAGCTCTGATCTGGAACTTGCTCTGTGGAATGGCACGTGCAGTCTGGTCAGCGCTAGAAACTGTGAAGCTTGAGCCATACTCAGTGAAGACAATCTTTGGAAATTCTATTTGTTAAACTCCAGCAAGTCTTGACTGAGTGTGTGCAAGCTTCAGTTTTTCACAGACTTATAACTTGGTCAAATTTGGGTATATTTGTCATGGAGGCACAAAAAGACATATCCCTGGAACACCCCTGCCAAATTTCAAATCCCTGCTCCAGAACTTTGAGAGCTATTCAAAGAAAAAATCACTGTAATTTATTAACATGGACAAAACTGTATCTCCATCTAACTGCATTCTTTAAAAAAATTATCCTGAGGCTGACACTCAACTTGGAAAATTTCAACCCAGGCAATTAGTTTTGCAGTATATAAGCAACTGAAAATGTGGTCTTGTTAGGGGGTGTCAGACATTTGTAATAGGTGTGGCTTTCAACTCTGCCTTTAATGAAATATATACATATACGTGCAAAATGAATGTTAAAACTTACTCATAGTTAAGTGTTATCCTTAAAGTAGGAGACAGCTGTCTTTGTTAAAGCTTATTTTAAATTATCTGCTCAAAAAAATGGCTTCAGTATTAATGATATTGATCACTGTAACCCAGATCTAGAAAAGTTTTTTGACAAAGCTAAACTAACGTAAATGCCCCCTTTGAAAAACAATGTACTTAATTTTACTATGGAAATTCTTTGGCTTCCACATAACTGCTTAAGATCTAGGATGATAGTGTTTACAACATTGTACAATGAATTTTTTTTTCTCTCTTAGTATGATGAAGAAGGTGAGGAGGCAGATGATGAGGTGAGTTACAAAATGGGTTAGGTGAGTAAAATGACACATGAATACTTCATTTTGGAATGGAATGGTAGCTGAGCAATTGGCAAGTTACTTATGTTTCTTGTTTAGTTAATTGTGAGTGACAAAAATGCTTCAGTATTTCTCCAATCTATATAAAACATTATTGATTCAGATGTTTTATAAATGTAAGTCTCAGGTGGTAGTAAAAGCAAATATGCCAGATATTAGTCTGCCCTCAGATTTGTACTAGTGGCACAAGTATATTTAAGAGTAGAGCTTTATCCTAAATGCAGTGTAGAAATTTACTCTAAAAGCTGAGTATGGGTAAACACTAAGATACCTCATTCAAGTTCTTTTCATTTCTGCATTATGAAAACTTATTATAAAAAAAACTTATAAAACATCAGAAGAACATTTAACCTGTTACATATGTGTTTAATCTGAACAAGAGCAATTTCTAATTGATACTTTCTATCTTTCAGGAAGGGGAGGAAGAAGCAGATGAAGAAAATGATCCAGATTATGACCCGAAGGTGAGTAGTAACAATTAATGTATTTAATTAAGATTACACAATTAAATTGTTGCTTTAATTAATCTGCAATATGCAATTCATAATTCCTGTAACAAACATGCTTTTGACTAAACTGCTCTCTCAGATGGTTTTAATACTCCACTTTTTACCTTCTAAGACCTGCTGAGCAACATTGTCACTCTAATTTTTGTTTTAATAACTTTTTTTAAATGTGGCCATGGATCTTTTTTAAAGAAGTTAGAAGTATTATGACAAAATGAGTGTTTAAAAATATACATCATCAACCCTTTTTTCGGCAACTAAAAGCTTTCCTATTCATAAGTTAAAGAAAATACAACTTATCTTAAATGAGGGCTGTTAAAATCTTTGATTTAGTTGGGTGAGTTTGTCGCTTATATATTTATTTATTTTTGCTATTCTCTGTGACTTAAAGTATAGCCTGCATTTGGTTGCACTATCAATGAGAACATATCCTTTCACTTGGGTGAAATTTCTTGAGTGGGGCTGAAGCTGTATTTTAAGACTTAAGAGTAAGGAGAGGATTTGGGCTGTCTTCCCTGGAGATGATTGTCCTCCTGTACTGAGCAGAACCTACAACAGTGCTCTAAAGAAAACTAGGTGTAGCTTTCCTGCTAACATGCAGTTGGATGTAAACACTCCCTTTGGCAGGGAATATTTTGCTTGGCTAAGAGCCCATCTCATTCCAGTCTTCCCCTGTATGTCTTCACCCAAAAAAGGGGAACAATACAAATGTTTACTCCCTAGAGAGCAGAGACTTCGGGATGACAAGAGGACAATATGGATGTGCAGCAGGGATTGTTAATCCTCTGTTTTGCATACTCCCAAATTTATGTGAATTCTCATAGCTTAGTTTGGAAAGTACTGGACATCGGAAAACTCATCCTCTTGCTCTACATTAGCTCCTTTATTCTAGATGAGCCACTGGGATTTTTGAACCCTAGTTTTCATAGTAGGTAGCATTTATCCAGCTACTTTTAGGGCCATAAGCAGTGATCAAGAAGCCAAGCCAGGTCATTAGTAAGTTTGGTTCCCACTCAAAATCAAATATACATGACATTAGAAACATCACTGTTACTCGGATGACAGTGGGTAGCTGGTTATATTCGTTACATGATGCCTGCTCAGGCTAGTTGCAGAAGAAATATTGCAGAAAAAGAAAATACGTATCAGACAAAGGCAACTGTATCATTTTGGGGAGAACATATGATGTGTTATAAAAATGCAAGATTATAATGGGAAATATCCATTATCATTTTTGGACCAGTGCTATTAGTCACCCACAATATGGTAATATCTACTCTGATCTGCAAAAGCTAAATGATGGGGATGGGATACTCTGAAATGGACAGGTACTAGGGATGCTCTCATTGCAGATACACAGAAGCAGAAACCTATAGATAATTCTCTGCTTTTCCCTCCCTGTCTGCTAGAAATCTCTAAACAATGTGCAGACAGTATCAGCCAATTTTGCAAGTTGAGTTGTTAAAGGATAGTGCCAGCCACATTGTAGAAGAATTTAAAGAGAGTGCTAGCTTCAGTGGGCATAGGTGAATGGCTCTGCATAACACATTGAAAGATCAGCAGGCCATATGAATACATCAAACTTGCTTCTCAACAGTGCTGGCAGGGCTTAGATGAAACCAATAATGGTATATCAAATAAGGCCAAACAAAACTGTTTAGCATTTGCCATGTTGCATCCAACCACCTGCATTCCACTGTATCCTTCACTGCCCATGGGGGGGGAAAAAGAGTTATGGAGAGGAAAGTAATGCGCACAATGCCCTTCCTGCTGAACTGCTTTAATCTACCTGGACAGAAATATCAACAAATTGATTATTTGCAAACTGAGACAAGTAGGGCTCATGAACCTGCTGTGGGATGTGCTAATTGGCCAACTCTTTGGCCTTGTATGTTGGTCAGATATTGCCTGTGGCAAGTTTTCAAATTCTATTTGATGCAACTGAGGGATGCAGCAGTTTTGTTGCTTAGCCTAGCACGGGACACAGAGGAGGGAGTAGTGTTCAAATGGATACACAAGTGCCCCTTGCATACAGTCCTATGCAGGTCCAGTCTCAGTATTCTTATCTGTATATGTAAGTGATCAATTATCACGTTTCTGCACACCACACTTGAATGAATCTTTTCCCTCTTATGCCACTCAGCATGGCAAGATGGCAGTTGCTACTGCTGCTATGTCAAGAAATAGAACAGAAACAGGGCAAGGGCCAGGGCTTATGATTTAAGACCATAGGGATGACTGACTATGTGTGTGGGGTGGGGCAGGGGAGGGAAATGAGGGGAGAAAGATGTCATCAAGGTGGTAACACTATTAGGATGTAGGACTGAGCACTGGTGTTCCCCAGAAGTAGCTGCTGTAGAGCCAGATTCTTTTTAAAAAGGTGTGGGAGGAGAAGGTGGGAAGCTAGTAGGCCCTTAAAAATGGGGCGCAGGGAGCGAGATGTGTACTAAGCAAAACAGAAGGTTGTACATGGCCTGGCAGTGAAGAAGGAATCAAGTTGATAAGATGAAGAGCAAGTACGTGTTAAAACACACCTACAGGTTATTTCCATATGCACCATTATGGGAATTCTTCAGCTGCACACAGCGAGAAGCCAGGGAACAATTATTTACCTTTGTACACCTCCCATGCACCTGGAGTGTCACTAAGGGTGTTTTGCTTCTGCTTCACACCAAAATGCACAACAGTCACTATGACTGCTTTACCACTTCCCACTGAGCAATCTCACAATCCTGCATGTTCTCATTCACCAGCTCTTCTGCATGTCGATGTAACACTAAATGTTGTCATTAAAGTCAATTGCTGGGCTGACTGTAGAGGGTTAAGTGTTTTATCTCAGATTTGCTTCTGTCATGGTTTCACAGATCATCTGTTTACTCATGTTTGGCTGTCTGAGCAGTGTGGGGCCAATATAACCTTGCAAGAAGATGCTCTAAGCATTTACTTCCGTTTATGTTTAAGTAGATGTTTAGAACGGATGCTGGAAACTCAAACATTGCTCCATTGTCGGCCTACCAGCTACTTGACAATTTACAATCTCTCCACTAGTTCAATGGCTTTCAGTCTGTGGACTGCAAAAATAAAATTTCAGATGCTGGAAAAGGCATACTTTTGACCAGAAAAACAAGGTGAATAGCCCCACCTTACAGGTCAAAGCCTAGAAGTGTTGTCATTACCATAGAAGTCCACAGTTTAGGGCTCTCTCTCACGCTGTGGCCAGTGCCATGCCAAAGATGTGCAGCATTTATAGTTGAATTCTGTTCAGTCAGTTTTCAGTTTAAGACTTCAGGATCTGCAGACCACAGGGTGAATTTCCAAAGGGGACCGCAAGTGAAAAAAGATTGCAAACCACTGCCCTAGATACTGTGCTTAGTATATCCATGTACATTTACTGGAATGGGTATGAAACCACCCTCTGCCAGTTCTTCCATCACCACAATTGACTGAGACTGGTCCTTGATTGAGACGGTTACTATAATGAAAGTACTGTCACTGTTAGGTAGGCTGAATCTGAGTGTGCCATATAATCCAATATACATCTTACTACTCACCCTACCATATTGTTTGTAATTTTCTTTAGTAATCTCTCACTTCTCACTAGCAAATTAGCAGTCATCCTGTTTTTGATGTCTAGGGGCCAGGTTCTGCTGGCTCATTCAGGTATGCCATCACAGTCTAGTGCCGTCACCCCAGAGGTGGCTCATTCAATCACTTACATGCAAAGGGTATTCAGCATGTCATCTCAGTGACCATCATCTAACAAAAGCACAAAATCCTGAAAATAATTATGCAGGTCAGGAACCAGGCTTTCAAAGTGTGACTTGTCTCCTGACGGATGACATTAGAGCAAGTAAGCTCTCCACTACTGGTATTAATGTGAATTTTTGTCCTTTTATCAGGAAGATTTAGCTTCCCTGTTAGCCCAGATGACACACACGTAATGGCTCTACTGTTGAACAGTGCAGATGGGAATTGGTTTGCATATACATCGGTCATGACAGGTGCTGGGAAATATGGCCATAGAAGCCATAAATACCATGGAATAAATGTTATTTCTGTAGGCTTTATATCTTGGGAGCTTTGATGGGGACTTGTGTTACCCTCACCAGATTACCTCTCATGTCATTATACAGATACATGATGACCTGTGCAGTGAGCCTGTATGTTTGGGCTGCCTGTGCTCACGGGGGTCAAGGAAAGTCCTTGGCTAAGACTCCTGGAGTATATGGGCACCTCTTCCATTTCTGTGCCAGGCCAGTTTTTTTTCCCATTCTTTTTCCCTCATTTTTTTTCAAGATAGACCACCCTACCGTAGTTAGAAGTGCTGTGTTGCTGCCAATGGCTAGTGCAGCCCTCACCCAAAGGCAAAACTGAGGCATTCTCTTGAATTTGGCAATTCAAAGATATTCTTAACTTGCTGAGTGCACAGAGATTTGAATACAATGTGGTATAGTATTATCCACAGTGTGGATAAGGGAGAGAAGATGCAAGATTCTTAGACTAGAAAACACTTGCTTGACAGCTTTTAATAAGTGGCTTAGAAAAATAACTTGATGTGACATCTGTACTCTGACTTTTTTTTTTTAATTCCTCAACAGAAGGATCAAAACCCAGCAGAATGCAAGCAGCAGTGAAGCAGTGTGTATGTGGCCTTGAGGATTACCTGCACTGTAATAGCCTAAACACAACTGTTAGTTACTTACAGCCTTATGTTTTGTATCTTCTTGGTAGAATTAAGTAAACAATTCGTTAAAATGAAATAAAACACACAAGTACCAGTTTAAAATGTAGGTTCATTCTACCTAGCATTTTAATAGTATACTTTTCTGCCAATATGTAGAATGCAGTAAATACCCTAAAGCATGAATGTTAATTCATCGCTACATAGTTTGGTTCTTGTGAAGTCTTTCGTCATTAGACTGCAGCTGTGAAGATTATCAGAACTGTTAACTGAGACCAATATTTGTTTAGAGAAAATCCTCTCCTGAAAAACCAACCAAAGTATTTTCAGCCCAGTAGTTTGAATGGGTTTGTCTGCTTGCACTAGCTGTGCCTTCATTACCTTGTTAGAGAAATGGCAGTGACTTGTACTAACTAGGAGATGATGCATTTCTGGATTTGACTACTTCAGACGACTAGTATAATTCATTTAACTTCCAACAAGACCACATTAAATGTTCATAACTGTCTGCTTGTTTATGCTATGGGTTTTGTATTTTATGTGACAGTGATCTACAAAGGAAACCCAGTAATCATATTAAGGTTATTGTTTACCACTGGGGTGTGAATAAAACCTAGTATTTTCAGAAGTTAGTCTTTTTATTATGCTGTGTAAACTGTTAACATCTTACACGCTGCAGCTGGTTTTTTTTACTACACAGTCATTTTTGAGAACTTTTTATAAGCAGACCGTTAAACACTCAGCAATGTAAAACATCAACACAACTGCACTGTTCTCCTTCCTGGACAGTTTTATCTAGGCTTTTCATTGTCAATATAATGGGGATAATAAGGTCATGTTGCCACGTGTGAATTTGAGCTACATATTTCTTTGACTACAGTCAGCATATGTCATTTGGGAAAACAAATTCAGTTTCTGCTGCAGTTCGTATTTATAGGTAAATCTGGAACCATGGAATAAAGATGTACAAAACTCTTTTCATAATGCCTTCGTGAACTTCAGAGGTCACCACTTGATCAAATGAACTCTGGCTTATATTTTAAATTGCTGTGTAGACCTAAAAATGTCTAGATTCCCCTAAATACCACCTGGCTAGAGGAAATAGTAACCCTTTTAATGAGTCAGTATAGACAGTTCTCCAAAGTGGGAAGCTCCATTGTTTATCTTCAAACTATGAATCTGGGAAGATGAGATTCAGGCCTTCTGAGTGCAAACTACTAGTTCAGTTTGGGAACGATATCTGTGTATAAGAGGAATAGACTCACTTGACAAATATGGAGACTGCTAACAGGAAGTGCAGCAGCAGCTTAAGACCTGTGTGGTAGAAGGAATACTTTTTAAAGGCAGTGACCTCAGGATGAGAGCGGAGGCATCCGAATTCCTTGAATAGCTATTTTTGCTTCTTTATCTCTTCTTCTCCCCGCCCCCTCATCTCACCATCACCCCACCCCACCTACAGTAAACCACCCTGTTTGTTGACTTTTATCAGTCTGGAAGAGATTGGGATGCAAAGAGCTCTACCTTGACTCTATCCCTTTTAATGGAATTGGGTGTTCCATTTTGCAGTCCTTATTGCATCAATTTTGGTCATTTATGCTTACTTTAGTTCTTGTTTGTCTTTATGTATTCTTCCACTCAAAAGTAAATGTTTCCTTTTTCTTTTAGCACCATTCCTGCTCTAGAAACTACATTTTTTTAATATGGAACACAAGCTTTAAATCTACTTATTCATAAAACGGCTGCTAAAATGTAACACTTGTAACACTGAAAAGTCAGTGGAATTCAATGTTTGTACAACCATCGCCTTTTCTTTACAATCTTTACGAACTCCAGGCTGGTTGTGGCTTTCTGAAACGTTTTCCTTCTACACCCTGTTTCTAATATGACATAGCCACTTTCATCTGAGGCTCTCAAAGTACTTTACTGACACTAAGTTCATTTGCCTCTGTTGTGAGTAAAGATACAGGTATCACTACCCTGCCCCTGACAGACAGCAGATTATGGGACTGGGCATCAGTCTGGCTTGTAGCAGGTAAGGCTCTATAACAACCTAGGACGGGGGCAGTCAAATTTTTTTTTCTTTCAAAGTCCAAATTCCTTAGTCAAGGTATAGTCAAGGTCCAGACTTTGTAGGAAAACAAACAAACAACTAAGCAAATAAGGTTTTGAAGTAGATTCAAAGGTGTGGGGTGATTATTTGGCCTGCAGTCCGCCTGTTGACTACCCGTGGCCTAAGTCCATAAAGACAATTCTCATTGAAACTTAGGAATTATCTGAGTTGGAATTCAGCCAAGGCATGCAAATATTACTTCATTGTATAGTAGAAGGCACTATGTTCACTAAACCTTCGGTGTGGATTGTAGTAGTTGTGACATTCTTTCCACTCTCCCTCCGCTTTTACCAGGTCATTAGTTAATTCACCTCTACCTTGATATAATGCTGTCCTCAGGAGCCAAAAAATTTTACCGTGATTGAGACGCGATACATCGATCAATCACTACCCGCCGATAAAGTGGGTAGTCTGGACATACCCTCAGTGATTAACTTCAGAACTAATATCTTTAACAGTGTAGGTGGGGAGAGTTAGGCAGAACTAACGTCGCTCAGTTGTATTTTATTAATCTTCTGCCCCACTCACCTATTGTACCTTGCATGCAAAATAGAGATGTAATTTTAAAATTTACAAAAGTAGCTGATTATATCTAGTTCATTCTGCATCAGGGACTGGTTCTCATTTACCATCTCAGTCTTGACCTAATTTGGAAACTAATCAAACAAGCATTTCAGTATAGCCAAATGTAATGTCATACATTTACAACCAAAAAAAAAAGTATGTTACCCTTAAAGAATAGGGTGGTATCCTGGAAATTAATTCCTCTGAAAAGGAGTTAGTCATTGAAGATAATTATTTTTCTTCAAGGGCTGGTCCCTATGTGTATTCCACATTTGGGTATGCATGCACTTAGGCCAGAACATCTTGCAAGTAGTATCCGTTGGTCCATGCCTGCGCCCTGGATCTCCTTGTGCTCTGTAATTTCTGTGGGTAGCTCTCCCAGTGTGCAATTCGTCACCTGCCACTTGGAGTTCTGGGAATGGATCTCAGTGTATCATGGGTGCAGGCTTAGCGTCCCATGATGCACTCTTCTTTCCTATTATTCCATAGGCTTCCGATTACATTTTGAGCTGTTTTTCAACAGCCCCCATAAAAAGTGTGCCCAGCATCTGTCTGAAACCATGAATCTTGCACTGCTCCCCAGCCTTGAGATGGATGTTATCAACACAGTGCACCTGATCCTGTAGTATTTCATGAGCTGTAAGTCTGATAATGAAACCATGGTGTCTGCCCTGCTATGTGCCATTGAAAGAAACAACTCAAGATTGATGTTGGCATTCACAGTTCAGCTGCACATGGACCATCATTAGTGGGCACGGGAAACAAGCACTGAGTGGTGGGATTGCGTAGTGATGCAGGTATGGGATGACTAGTGGCTATAGAACTTTTGGATGTGCAAAGCCACCTTTCTGAACTGTGTAGGGATCTCACCCCTGCCCTGCAGCGCAAGGACCCCAAAATGAGATCTGCCTTCACAGTGGAAAAGTAAGTGGCAATCTGTGGAAGCTGGCAGCTCCAGACTGTTACCGGTAAGTTGCGAATCAGTTTGGCTCTCACAACTGTGTATGTCCTGCTGTCGTAATGAAACATGCCCATAGGGATGGAGTGCAAGGGTCAGTGCGACAGGCCAGGAATGTGGGAGGAGTTTGGGAAGGGTATGGAAGGCAGTTGTGGGCTGCAGGAGGAGGTAAGCATGGATGTGTTCCACCTGCAGTGTGCAGTCTGGGACCTCAACATCTCTGGTCCTCCATCAGCTTTATCATCTGCTGCTGCCCCTGTATTGTCTGCTTCCACTCTTGTCTCCTCTCCTAGCTATCCATTCTGAGTTTTTTGTTCTCTGTCCATTCTCTCTGCTTGTTAGCGGCAGCATCAGGTTACTGCAGCACTTCCCTAAACGTTTCCTCCTTATGCCTTCTGGTTTGTCTCCTTATCTGGTGTGTAGGTGACCCTCAAGGGCACACCTGCAGAAGCTAAAGAAACAATAAATAGAGGCAGTATTGTGAGTGTACTCACAGCTATGAATCATAAGTTACATATGCCTCTTTCTTAATTGGCAAGCACACAGCACAGCGAGAGCCCTAAGCATGGTGTGTTTGGCCCAGAGGATAAGGGCAAGATAGAACAAAAGATTCAGTAGCTTCCGAAGGGAATAACTACAAGTACCTAGGGACACTATTCTGAATACTGGCACTGTTTTCCACAAGCAAGGATGATCAAAGCTGATATCTCACTCCTGAGGGTAACCAAGGAGGCAAGAGTGCATCTGCATGTGTGCAGCTTCAGACTGGGTCTGTGTGCTGCTCATCTGTGTGCTGCTCTGGTGCCTGCAGGTGTAATTGCAGATTGGTGCAGCAAAGTTTCATACAGCAGGGGGGCAAAATAAGGCAGCTCTACTAAGGGATCTTCAGCAGAGGATTGCAAAGTACCTCCAGGAAAATTATCAGGACATTCTGGTGTGCATTAATTAACTTTTCTGCCAAGGTTCCCGCTGTGTAGCTAAAGAGGGGAATGAAAAGCAAATCCAAACTGCTAGTGTTAATTTCTATCCCTTATCCCTCTTCTATCCTGGCTTTTTTTTTAAAAAAAGAGTGGTCTACCTCGTGTCACTGCAGTATCAAAGCAAAATGAGTACTTGTCAGAGCTTCCTTGTCCTGCATCAGGCATACCAGAGCTGGAGTGCTGGGACTGGCTAGACCCCTCCAGAGTCAGAAAGATGTCCTGGCTTGCCACATCACTGCATGATCCTGTTGCATGTTCCACTCTCCTCAAACTCTACTTCCTTCTTCACCACTTCATCCTCGGGGTTCGCTCTTCTGGCTGCTTCCTCCTGTCCCCCCAGAGTATCCACAGGGCTCTTGGTGGTGGAGGTGAGGTTGCTGCCGAGAATGGCATGCAGCTCTTCATAAGAGCGGCATGGCTTCAGCAATGCACCAGAGTGACAATTGGCTTCCTTTGCTTTCTGGTAGGCCTGATTCAGCTCCTTGATCTTAGCATGGCACTGCTGTGTGTCCCTTTTGTGCCCTTTCTCCTCCATGCCATGAGCAATCTGCCCACATAGGTATCAGAGTTCTTATGGCTGAAGCTGAGCTATGATTGCACAGCTCCTTTCCCTACAGACTCAGCAGATCCAATAACCCTGATGTACTCTAGATGGGAGCACATTTGCTGTGGGGAGCTGGCATTGTCAGCTGGGAAGATGCTATGTGAACTCCACCTCAAGCAAAGAGAGGAATTATAAAAATTCCCAGGGCTTTAAAGGGGGAAGGGATGCATGCCTGTGTACCTGGCTGCAGGGCAGTGGAGTTCAAACTGGTCACAGAGCAGTCACCATGAGCATTCTGGGACCCTTCCTTGAGGCCACTTAAGGCAACATAAGCAAGCACAGTGTATGCTGACGCTGTCTCTCTCTAACTTTGCCGCAAAAAGCTCTATGCTCTCGCCGAGGTGGTTTTATTATGTTGGCATAGCAGGAGGGTTAAATCGGCCAGAGGAGTATTGCAGTGTGCACACCTCCACTGTTTTGTCAACAAAAGCTACCTTTCATTGACAGAACTATGTAGCGCAGACATGGCGTTGCACACATTACAGCTTAAATGGTACAAGTTATGTTGCTCAATGTTGTGAATAGTAAGCCACCTCCCTGAGTGACGTTAGTTCTGCTGACCTAAGTGCCGGTGTGGACAGTGCTATGTCGGCGGGAAAACTTCTCCTGCTGACATAGTTACTGTGCTCATGGGGGCTGGAGTAATTCAAGTTTACGGGAGAGCTCTCACCCATTGGCTTAGTGTGCCACCTGCACTAGCTGTGCCACTGTAAGCTCTGTAGTGTAGCCATGGCCTAAGTCTGGTTCCAGGAGAATTGGTCCCTTCCAAGTCAGCTGAGTTTTTGCATGCAGGTCCCAAGAATTTAGGTCTGCCCAAGCCGCCTGACCATGAAGCGAGAGCACTTGGGAACAAAGCAACAACCATGCCATCTCCAGTATAGACATCAGTGCTGTCATGACCTAGCAAGCCAAAGGACCAACCTCTGCTGGTACCAATCAAGAGCTCCAGATGGGAGATACATCTTGTCCCTGTCCCCTAAGGCTCTGCCAACCACTAAGTCTGTTGTGGGAGTGGATCCAGTGAAACTAGCAAATAAATAAATAAATAAATAAAACCCTTATACATTGGAATGGTCTGAGACATATACTATCCCAGAGGATATCTTCGCCCTACTGGACAAACAAGCTCCTCTACTTTTGGACCCAATTGTTTTGATGGATGTTTTGATCCCAGATGAGGATGCCACCTCAAAGAGAAAAAGTTTCTTCCCTCGTCTATTGTGAGATGGAGTGTCCTCCTACTGACACCAGCAGTACCGCTGATGTAGCCAAATCTGGCCACCTTGTCAGCTGAAGCTTGTGTCCAGGACAAACCATCTCCCCAACCCAGGGAGGTTTGGCCAGCTAGGGCCTTGAGTTTTTTTGGACCCATCCTCTGCTCAAGCACAGTTAACCTCCAAGAGACTGCTGGTACCTAATGCCTTGGGCTCCCCTGACCACCTTACAATCCTTCATACTGTGGCCCTATTGGGATTCATGGGGTCCTATGCAAGACACTCCAGATTAGTGTGCTTTTCCAGAAAGTCATGTCCTTCTCCTAGATGACAACAACCCACTCTACAAGAGTATGTACAGGGGGAAGATGGCTAACTGGATCCGACAGTACAGACATGGATATCATCTTCCTCATCCAGTGAGGCTATCGTTCTATCTTCACCATCGTCACCTGATGACCATAGGCAGTGTCAAGAACTATTGCAGAAGTGGCAGAACTTCAGATTTCATTAGAAGAAGTTCAAGATATACAACACAAACTCTTGGATATGCTGAAGTCTGCTGGACACAGTCGGGTAGTTTTTCTGGTGAATTAGGCCATTATGAAACCAGCTAGAGTGGAATGGCATACCTAAAAGGGTTGAGAAACATTACTTTATGCCTGCAAAAGGAGCAGAATTCTTGTTCACTTAACCTGCCCCCAGCTCCTTAATATGAGCAGCCATGGAGAGATCTGAGTGGCAACACCCTAAAACCACCCTATGGACAAGGGAGCTAAATATATGGACCTTCTGGGGAGGAAGGTATTTATATTCACCAGCCTACAGTTCAGAATCTCTTAACTACCAGCCCCTGTTATCAAAATTATGATTTTATGAACTACTCGAAGTTCCTGGTGTTCAAAGATGAACTGTCCCAGAAGGACAAGGCCCAGTTCTAAGCCCTTGTTGCAGAAGGTAAACTCATGGTTAAAAACCTCATTTCAAGCTGCAGTGGATGCAGCCAATACAGCATAATGATCTATAGCCACTGCCATAGTAAAACAGCAAGAGCTGTCTTCAAAGTTCCTCACAGAGGTTCAGAACACCACTGAGGACTTGTGCTTCAATGAAACTAATCTCTTCATTGAGGAAACAGAAGTCTTTGCACTAGTTAAGACTCCAGGACAACCCTCCACTCCTTGGGCATTTATACCCTTGCCCCTAAGAGGAAAGGTATGAAAGGCAAAGCCTCTTCCACAGTCTTTCTACCACCAATCATAGGTGCCAACTCCATGAGTGCTCTGAGGCTTGAGCACCCATGGGGAAAAATTAGTGGGTGCTTTTCACCCACTGGCAGCCAAGCTCTCCGCCTCTCCTCCTCCACCTCTTCCCCCAAGTGCTCTGCATCCCTGCTCCTCCGCCTACCTCCCAGCACTTGCCACCACCAAACAGCTGTCGCAGTCTCCAGGAGGGAGGGGGGAAGAGTGGGGACTTTGGGGAAGGGGTTGGAATGTGTGTGGGAGGAGACAGGGCAGGGGTGGAGTTGGAAGGGGCCAGGGGCAGAGGGGGGTCCAGCACCCATCAGTACCAGTAGAAGTTAGCATCTATGCCACCAATGACCACATAAACGGCCACACAAGTGTCAACAGGTGCAGAGGCCAAGGTATGCAACCCTATCCAGCTGGATGACATCAACCCAATCTCATCCACCAACTAAAGGTTACTCGAGAGCTGAAACCCAAAACTTATGCCATTCCCACCTGTTTCCAAAGTCTGCTTTGGTAGTGACCTAATATACTTGTCCTTTGTTATAGCCCTTAAGTTGTGGGCAAAGTCAGTGAGTACTAGATATCCACTTTGGGTACACCACTGAGTTTTTATTCTTCTCCAAAATGCCCTTTCTGGCTCTGCTTCAGGGACCATTCTCATGAGATCCACTGATAGGAGCTGGAGTCTCTCCTCGAATGAGAAGCTATAGAGCAAGGGAAAGGGTTCTACTCCCAATGTTTATAGTTCCCAGAAAAGGGGAGGACAGAATCCTGTCCTCGACCTATGCCAACTAAATATTTTTAACTGCAAATTAAAATCCTGTGTGGTTACGTTGGCATCAATAATTCCCTCCTTGGAAAAGGACAGCTCTCAACATGAAAGATGCTTTCTTTCATGTGGACATTCACGCGTCCCACAAGAGGTTCCTCAGGTTTCTGGTAGGACAGGAATACAACCAGTTCAGGGTATTCCTGTTCAGTCTGGCAACATCTCCCCAGGTCTTCACAAAGATCTTCAGTGGTGGTAGCACAGATGAGATGAACGGCTACGTTGTCTTTGGACAACTGGCTTCTAACAAGCAGATCCCATCTGGAAGCTCAGTTGTCAACCTTCTCTTTGCTCTACCTCATGGTATCCTTGGGAAGCTGCATAAACATTAAAAAGTCAACTCTGACTCCTATGCAGCTCCGACTTTTTAGGGGCAACCCTGGACTTGACCACAGCAATAGCCTACCTTCCTGCAGACAGATTGCATGCTATGAGCAGTCTGATAAACCAAGTCACTTTAACACCCTGAACAACAATCCAGGTCTCTGCTAGGCCACATTGCCTCCTGTACCTATGTAATGTGCCTACTAGGCTCCATCACTGTTGTTGGAGGCCTGGCTATGGTCGATTATATATGCCAGACAGACACAGCATGAACAGTGTAGTGACAATTGCCATCAATGTCAGGGCATCACTTATCTGGGGGACAAACCCAAAACATGTAGTGGAGTATTTTTCTTACCTCCCAGATCTGACATCACATAACAATAATCATGGACACATTCCTCATAGTTGGGGAACCCCCATAGGTGGTCACACAGCACAAGGTACGCAGATGCTTCGGGAGGCCTGGATGTATATCATTCTCTTGTAACTAAAAGCAGTCCGACGTGCCTGCAACGTATTCCTCCAACCCATATGACCCTGACATGTCTGGATAATGCCAGACAACATGATGACCATCTTCTATATAAACAAGGAGGGGCAAAATCCCTCCCATTATGCATAGAGGCAGTCAAATTATGGAACTAGTATATCCAGAACCACATCACAATTTCTGCAGTATTCCTTCCAGGGGCTCAGAACACACTGGCAGACAGCCTTGCTAGGCATTTTGTCACTAATCATGAGTGGAAACAACATAATTCAGTGCTGAACAACCTCTTACTCAGCGGGGAACACTATCTCTCAACCAGTTTGCCTCTCAAATGAACAAGAAGTTCAACATATATTGTTCCAGAGTAGCACAACATCAAGATTCCAAGGGTGATGCCCTCCTGTTGTCCTGGATGGGCCACTTGAAGTACGCCTTCCCTCCCATCCCACTGCTACCCCACTTTCTGCAGAAGATTTGTTATGACAAAGTATAATCATTCCATTGTACCGAATTGGCCCAGACATTGCCCCCTACTGTGGATTTTCTAACTCAGAAATGATTTCCCACTTACCATTGACAGTCCAATGTTCCAAGCTTCCAGAGTGTGAGTGCTACTTGCTTCTCTGCTGTCAGTGCAGCTCTTATTCTGGTGTTTTTTGCGCTGGTGGGCTAGGGCAAGCTTAACATACCGATCCACTAATGTGGCCTTTCACATACAAAAGGTTTTTTGCAGCCACAATTTCCCGAATGGCATTGCACCTGACTGCAATGTATGGCACACTGGGATACCTACCTGTGATGCACCACTCTGCATTGACACAAGCTCTCCTGCTGTGTACGCACGGCGCTGACACAAACCACCACATATGCATACACATGAGTGTATATACCAACTTCAGTGGCTGTATGCCAATGTAACTTGTGTCGACCAAAGTTTATAGTGCATACTTGGCCTAAACGTATGTATGGTAAGGGATTCTCTCTTGCTTTTTGGAATAATTGGAGATGGAGGAGGGAATGTTAAAGTTGCCTACGTTACCTAAACTTTGTGTATCTGTACTTCCTTTTACATGACTTTAAACATAGCTGACTTGAGTCTTTGAGAACTATGACATTCTCAAGGTATTTTCCCAGCTAAGTAATGGATATTGTAACCTCCTATTTTTTAACCTAGGAATTGCCTTTTATGCTGAACATTCTAGAATTTTGTGAAAATTTCTGCATAATTTACAATGAGTTAAACCTGCTTCTCTGTAGACCTACCCTTACATTCTTTCTGATGCTTTCTCTCTCACTTGCCCTGAGACTTACAATCCTGGGCCAGATTCACAACCTGGGTTATGACCCCT
Organism: Gopherus flavomarginatus; assembly: GCF_025201925.1. Classification (NCBI taxonomy): domain Eukaryota; kingdom Metazoa; phylum Chordata; order Testudines; family Testudinidae; genus Gopherus; species Gopherus flavomarginatus. The sequence continues at coordinate 74,175,427 of NC_066617.1, read as the reverse complement.
TTGTACCACTCAGGTAGTGCAAAAAGACCCAGCTGCAAATGCCCAGCAGAGAATTACTCTGTCAGAGAACTCCTTAGAGGTGCATCTGTGCCACAGCCTCCTCTTCTGCCCCAATCCCGGGTGTGGGGAGGAAGGAGGTGTGGCATTTCTTCACTGGCTTAAGGGCCCATTATGGAGCTTTAGGCCATGCGCACTAATGGTGCTGTAGCTATGCTACTGGACTGCTGTAATGTAGACTCTTCCTTTGGCAATGGAAGGAGTTTATTCCATTGCTGTGGGTCTGTGTTTCCCAAAGCTGGGACGCCGCTTGTGTAGGGAAAGCCCTTGGCAGGCAGGTTTGTTTACCTGCCCCGTCCGTAGGTTCCACCGATCGCAGCTCCCATTGGCCACGGTTCACTGCTCCAGGCCAATGGGAGTTGCTGGAAGTGGTGCAGGCCGAGTTGCTGCTTCCAACAGCCCCCATTGGCCTGGAGCAGTGAACCACAGCCAGTGGGAGCCACGATCGGCAGAACCTGTGAATGGGGCAGGTAAACAAACCAGCCTGGCCTGCCAGGGTCTTTCCCTAAACAAGTTTGGGAAACACTGATGTAGGAAATCCATCACCCTGAACATCAGTAGCTAGGTCAACGGAAACATTCTTCCTTGTACCTATCCATCTCTATACAAGTACTAGGTCATCATAACTACGTTGCTCTGTGGTGTGAATATGTCAATCTAAATTTTAAGAGTAGACCAGACCTAAATTGTACATTGACCAGGATTTAGGGTGTGAGAGTTCTGAAAAGGAAGGGTCCATTGAGGCCTTGAAGTCAGTGGTAGAATTTACAACCCTAGTAGCAGCTTTACGTTTCATCAGGGCCTGGGCAGGCAATAAAAGTCAGCGAGCTGGAGTCAAAACCAACTCCCAGAAATTCCCACCACCTCCTGTGCTGAGCAAAGCTTGGCATATGAAAGAATCTAATCCCCCAGGTCATGGTTTTCTCTGTATGAACCCTGTCAGTTTCCTAGTAGCTATTTCACTCAGCTGGAGATGCATTGGCTTTCAGTGAATTTTCAAGTAGAATTCAAGGCGTTGGATTTAATCTAGAAAGATCTAAGTAAAATTGAGATAAAAATGTCTTTTGTGGACAAATCCCAAATGATTGTGCACCTTGTTACCTGAGAGACTTCCGCTTTCTTTGTGCCATACTGCCACTGCTGAAATCAGCACCAGAGGTGCTTAAGCTGGAGCCCCCCTGAATATAAACAAGACTTATGGATTCACACTCCAATGCAGTTTATGGCGGACATGGGAGTTCTCACATCTGACTTGGTGTTTTAGGCTGTCTGGAGATTCAGGCAAACATGACATCAGTTTGTACTCACTATACAATTGGAGGGTTATGTCTGCAGCCAAAAGAGCTGGAAACTTACTTTTTTTCTTTCCTTCTATGGAATCTCAGATTATGCAGATTCTGATGGTGTCATGCAAGCCACATCTATGATACACCCCGAAACAGATATTTATGAACATTTGAAGAAATGAAGCTGTCAAGGTTTCTTTCCCCATTCTGACCTTTAGGGTATAGATGTGGGGACCTGCATGGACACTTTTAAGCCTAATTACTAGCTTAGCTCTGGTATACTGCCATTACCCAGAATTCCAGTGTCTTTCTGTTCCCCTAAAACTTCATCCCCTCCCTGGATTGCCTGGAGGGACTTCACCAATTCCCTGGTGAACACAGATCCAAACCCCTTGGATCTTAAAACAAGGAGAAATTTACCATCCCCCTCCTTTCCCCCCACCAATCCCTGGTGCGTCCAGATCCAATCCCCTTGGATCTTAAAACAAGGAAAAATCAATCAGGTTCTTAAAAAGAAAATTTTTAATTAAAGAAAGAAAAGCTGAAAATTATCTCTGTAAAATCAGGATGGGAAATGCTTTACAGAGTAATCAGATTCCTATAGACCAGAGGGGGGCCCCCCTAGCCTTAGGTTCAAAGTTACAGCAGACAGAGGTAAAATCCTTCCAGCAAAAAGAAACATTTTCAAGTTGAGGAAACAAAAATAAGACTAACATGCCTTGCCTGGCTAATTACTTACAAGTTTGAAACATAAGAGACTGATTCAGAAAGATTTGTAGAGCCTGAATGGACGTCTGGTTCCTCTTAGTCCCAAGAGCGAACAACAGCAACACAAAGAGCACAAACAAAAGACCTCCCTCCACCAAGATTTGAAAGTATCTTGTCCCCCTATTGGTCCTCTGGTCAGGTGTTAGCCAGGTTTACTGAGCTTCTTAACCCTTTATAGGTAAAAGAGACATTAACCCTTAACTGTTTATGACAGAAGCCCTTCCAGTAAGAGCCTATCATGAAACTCGCTATCAATTAATAAATTCTACCACTGTCCCCTTTCTACCAAAGAAAGTAGTTAAGAGCACCACGCTTCATCAGAACAAATCTTGTGAGGAAATACAAGACCAATAGGGGAACAGGAAACATTGCAGATAGTACCTTTGCTTTCTCTGTGCTCTTTTTGAGCCCATTCTCTGTAGTTCCCAAAACCATCGCCAAATTTCCCTTAAGCCTCACACAATAAATATGTTCTACAGGTTTTCAGGCACATCAGTCTTTGGCTTTCAAAGTTAGGAGCCTTATAATATTGTGTACATAGGTGCAATGTCTGTACAACTGCACCCTTCTATCAGCAACTTCTCGGGGCAAGAGAACAATAGGGGAAAATACCAGAAGAATGAGAGGACCTATCATCTATATTTTCAAGGATCAGGTTCAGAATCCTTCCATCTTGCAGTATTAAAGTTTGGCACTAGGAGGCATCTGAACATCAGGTATATCCAAAGAGCTTAGCAAACTAGGAGTGTGTAGAAACCTTGCATAGAATTTATTAGAACTACAGTAAAGCAAGTAGCTTTGGATCCCTTTGTGAGACAGAGGCCCCTTGGCCCCTATTTCTTGGAAACAGCACTCACTTTAGACTCTACAAACGTACTACACCAAACACATCTTACAGGATGTTAGTCTATAAAGAGTAACATCTGTCTACAGAAAGCTTGTAACTTGTCAAGACTCAGAAGCATTGTGAGGTGTATATATGGGCAATATTTAAGGAATAATGTATTTATTGAAAGCCTTCTTTATGGACTGGAATAAAAATTAGTTACTAGGGGTACTGTGTCTGAAGGTTTGTCTACACTGTCAAATTTTGTCCCCAAAAACTGCCTTTTGGCAACATTGTACACACTATGATGGGACTTTTGTCACAAAAAATGCTCAGTTTTGGTGACAAAACCCTTCCACCCCTTTTGTCTTTTCCTCTCCCGTTATTGTTGACAAAAAGCCAGTGTAGACACTGCTGATTGTTTTGTCCATAGAACTGGCTTCTGCCAGTATCCCACAATGCCTGCCCTGATTGCTCTGCTCAGTGTTTTGATCTCTGCTGCTCTGTGGGCTTGCGCCCCTCCCCATTCAAATCTCCAGGAAGTATCTGTGTGCTGCTCCGTTTGGGGAACAAACAGAGAGCAAATCATTGGAATGCTCCTGTTCTGCCTCGCACTAGGAACACAGAAGCAGGCAGCCCACTGCTGCAGGAGGAGGGGGACAGACTGCTGTGCTGCTTTGCCATTCCTCAACATGGAGAGCTAACAGAGCTGCTCAAGATGCTGCTCTCAGCAGCTGAGGGGGCTGTGGGAGAACTCAGAGAATCTCAAGATGTGCAGAAATTAGCTCTTCCTTCCCACAGCATTGCAGTGTGGGATACATACCCATGGTGCATTGCTCACCCTGTTGATGATGGTGTCCCTCATGTGGACATAACCTATTGACAGAGGGAGCAGGTGTGAACACTCTTTGGAGACTTTTGTTTTGTTGACTTTTGGGTGTCCACATAAGTTTTGTCTACAAAACTTGGTAGTGTAGACAAGCCCTCAGGGATGACCCATTCATGCAGGGGGAGTTGTCACCCCACCTTGTTTTAGCTGGGGAGGTAATGCAAAGCTCAGGGCTTGGCTACACTTTTGAGTTAGAGCACATTAAAGCAACCCCAGGCACCCCCCCCACTCTCTCTCTCCCCACATACACACAACACACTCCCTGTCACACTTCAACCCAGCCCCCGCATTTGAAAAGCATGTTGCAGCCACTTGCATGCTGGGATAGCTACCACAATACACTGCTCTCTGCGGCCATTGCAAGAGCTGCTAATGTGGCCACGCCACTGTGCTTGCAGCTGTCGGTGTGCACCAACTGCAACGCTTTCCATGTTGCTCTACAAAGGCTGGTTTAACTCAAAGCACTCTACATCTGCAAGTGTAGCGATGCCTTCAGTTGTTTGGCCTTGCTCCCTCCCAAGCCTACCAACGGGAAATCAAGAGATAACTACAAACAACTGAAACCACTTTGAGATGGAAAAGGATCATTACAACAGACAGAGGTTTGCCCTGTCTGAATAGAAACAAAAGGCTGTTTTCAGTATAACACACAAGGTGGAGAAGCATTTTGGATCCATTCACTGAGGAAGTCCCCTGCAGGGCAGAGGGGCTTTCATGAATGTTTGGATCCTCAGTCTTGTGAAACCAGCCAGCTCTACAACAGACTGAAATTTGTAGGGAAAACTTACTTCATATATTGATATGTCTACAAGGTATGCAGTTTGTTTTTTGTGTTGTAACCCCTTACTTTTAACACTTTTTTTCTAGTTTAAATTTTTATTCTCACTTAAATCAATGTTTGTTTTATTATAAGGGCTCAGAAGTGCTGTGTGGTTTCCAAGAGCGATAGATTAAGGTAAAACTTATAAAATGGGGTTCCCTGCACCTTGGGGTGTGAAAGATCTGGAATTTCTGTGAATAGCCAGTATCAGGGGCTGGAGACCATAGGGATACAATTCAAAGGGGACTGGTGTGCACCTCTTGTTAACCTGCAGGGTGAGGTTAGGGCTGGCAATTGGCAAGGTGAGTGCTTGAGTGTCTGAAAGGCTGGTTTTGTTAGGAAGCTGATACAGAGCCAGTGATAAGCAAGACAGATTCCTTCACGCTGGATGCAAGGTGTAATATGATAACTCTCAGTCCTGGGTGCCCCGAGAACCATCACACAAATTACAGCAGTTTGAGCGGGTACTTATGCAGGAATGACAGTATATAGGTCAAAACTGTTGAGGCATCCAGTCTAGTTCACCATATTGTTCTTGTTCTTCTCAGATATTAATTCAAAAAGCTGCAAGTGAGTTGTGTTTCATAAAGTAGTGTCTAATTCCACTATCAGTCTAGGCCCATACAGCAGCACAGCTCCCAGGGTACGGTGGTGTAGATGCTTCCTCTGTTGATATGTTGGGGGTTTTCTGGTGCCCTGGTTAATCCACCTGTCTGAGAGGTGGTAGCTAGATCAGCCGAAGAATTCTTCCATTGACCTAGCCATGTATATCTACACCCAGGATTCGGTTGACCTAACCGCAGTGCTCAGGGCATGAAATTTTTCACAGCCCTGAGCAACCCAGCTAGGTCAATCTAATTTTTAAGACCAGCCCCTAGGGAAAAACTAGATAAAAAATTGGCTCTCTCCCCTTTTCCACTTAGGCTGGGTCTAGACTGGAGTTTTTGGTCTTGTTGTAGTGTATGTTCACCACCATCCTTGTAAATGCTGCTGGCCATATTTCAGGTTTGTTTCTTATAAGGTTTCTAAGGTGAATTAGACACAGACATAAAAGGTTTGTGATCTGGAACATACTTCAGTGATGTTCATTAGCATTAGTGAGTAGGTGCTGGACAATTTGTGTGTGGGGGGGGGGGGAGGGCTGAGAGCCATTGAACCAAACTGTAAACCTTATGTATGATGGAAACCACTTCAGACCGCACCCCCAGTTCCAGCAACTATGACTGTAAATAGTCTGAGAGCTGCCTCTTAATAATAATAAATAATTACTAAAGACACCTAGCTTTTATAGAGAGCTTTTCAGCCTTTGAGCTCACTTTTTTTCTGGAGCGGGCCAGGGGCTTTGATGACTCTACAGCAACAATACATGAAACTATTTAGTCGGTAGCAAACTGTAAGCAGAAGAGAAAATAGCAGTGGTCGGATTTAACCATCACCCGGCCTGCCGGGGAGCGGATGAAGGCGAAGTGTCAGCCGATTTCCCACCCTAGTCAGAACAAAGGCCAAGCCCATCAGGGTGACAGCGACGGGAGGCGCCTGCCAGGAAGCGCGCCGCGAGGCAGCCCCATATTTGGAAGGGAACCCAGGGAAGCGGGGGCGTGAGAAAGGAACGTGGCTTTGCCGGAGCTGGGCTTCCCCTCTGCCGGGTGTCACTCCGGGCTGGGCGAAGCGCGCTGCGAGGCGGAGCCGCCAGCCTGAGCGCCCAGAACCTGACGCCCGCTGCGCACGGCCGCTCGCTGCCCACGATCTTCCCGGCTTTGCCGGAGCCTGGCCGCTCGCCGCCATCCGCTTCGGGCGCGGGGAGGAAAGGGCCCGGCTGCTGCCTGCCCTGCCGGGAGGAGGCTCCGCGGCCAGCAGGCGCAAGCCGCCCCGTGCCAGGAGGATGCTGGAGAGCGGCTGCAAGGCGCTGAAGGAGGGCGTGCTGGAGAAGCGGAGCGACGGGCTGCTGCAGCTGTGGAAGAAGAAGCGCTGCATCCTGACCGAGGAAGGGCTGCTCCTCGTGCCCCCCAAGCAGCCGCAGCCGGGGCCCCCGGCCGCCGAGCCGCCGGCCGCCAAGATCAAGGAGCTGCACTTCTCCCACATGAAGACGGTGGACTGCGTGGAGCGGAAGGGCAAGTACGTGTATTTCACCGTGGTCATGGCCGAGGGGAAGGAGATCGACTTTCGGGGCCCGCAGGAGCAGGGCTGGAACGCCGAGATCACGCTGCAGCTGGTGCAGTACAAGAACCGCCAGGCCATCCTGGCCGTCAAGTCCACCCGCCAGAAGCAGCAGCACCTGGTCCAGCAGCACCCGGGCCACCGCCTCCGCAGCGCCTCCAATTCCGCGTAGGGCGCCCGACGGACCGGCCCCGGCCCAGCCCAGGTACCTCCCCGGGCTCCTAGGAATCCTGCCCCCTCCCCTGCCAGCCCCAGGGCGCCGGGGAGCTGCGGGGCGCCAGAGCCAAGCCGGGAATCCCCGGATCCCTCCCTAGGGCGAAGCAGGTGGGCTCCCAAGGCACTGGGAGCCTTTACAAATCTAACCATCGCCCACTTACCGGCCTGGGACTCCGTCTGCCTGCGGGAGCGGGAAGAGTTTTCTCTGCTCTCAGCCCTTTCCTCCTCCCCTGGCACCTTCGAGGAGTTTCGGAGACAGCCGGGGAGCGCGGCTGATTTAGCGCTGCCTTTTGTGCCGCGGGTGAATGGTTTCCGAGCCCTGGCCTGTCCTTATCCGCTCCGCCAGGAGCCCATATGATCTTCCATCCCTTTGTGCCTGGTTCACTGTTGCAGGACGGTGCCCCTACCATTTGTCATTCAGAGAACTTGTTCCAGGCACAGGCAGGGTGGCTATCTGTGCACACACCATTTGTCAGCTCATTCCGATTCCCTTCCTTCTATATTATTGTATCACAGGTTGAATCCAAGCAGCACTTCAGGAAGTGAGACTGATGAGCAGCACATTTCTGTTGTGAGCATATTTCAGTGGATCGACAAACTTGGCAAACCGAGGAGAGCCGCGGAGCAGGGAGACTGGAGAGCGTCAGGTCAACAGCCTGAAAACCCAGCGAGTTTTCTGCACAATCCCTTCCTTGGTGGGGGGGAAAACATTTCAAGTCACATAGACTCTGAGTACTATTTATGAACCTTGGAAAGGATCATCTGGCATGATGGGGCTTCTAGGACACATGATGTACTGTAAATTTATTTTAAAGTGTTTTATTTTATGGTTATTTATTAGGGATTTTGTAAAAGGCTTATTTGCAAGACCTTTCTGAATGTAGGCCATTATCCAGAAATTAAATTCCAAATAGAAATTCAAAGCACACCTTAGCTCCCAGATATATTGCAACCTTTGGAGAGAGAGGGGGAGATTGTGGGAGAAGTGAATGATTTATATGACCATGAATGCTGGGTGGTTTTCCACATGGAATGCAATAGTTTTCATTTCTCCCCAAAATATTGTTTTAGAAACTGTTGTTGTATTAATGTGGAAAGTATAATGCGTGGTTTAGAATTAGGACAAAGATCTTAATGCACAAGAAATTGCTTCTCTCCAAGGGTTGGAACCTGATGTCAAGGTTATTATTCTTTTTTAACCATAAATATGGGGGAAGAGTATTACATTTTATACACAATTCAGTTATACAGAATTGATAATCTGATTCATTATTATTAGATAAAATACCTTTGTTTCATTTGTCATATACAGCAGTTGAAGAGGGAACTCTGACCAATTTGATTTGTGATATGAGAATGTCATGTTAAAATTATATCAATTTTATGTGCTCGCTTATTTTGTGTTATGAAAATGGTTGTAAGAGCTGAGAACTATTTATTAAAACTTCTGTACATTTGAGTTCAGGGCTCTCTTGGTGCAGAAGGTTTATGAAAGGGCCATGTTCCTGACCTTTTTCTGACAGATTCTAAAGCCCATCTTGTAAATGTCTTAAAGTGTTCAAATGAGTCATTTCAGTCATAATTTTCCTAAACTGAAAAATGCTATATTACTGAGATAAACAAGCTTATTTTGGTGTGTAATGTTACCAGCTGTTGAGAGATGTGTTGGGATCTTGTCTGCATTATGTTAATGAACCCCATGAAATCAAGAAACAAAGTACTAGGCATATGTGTCTTCCTTCTCCTGTTGAAATCAATGAGAGTTTTGCTGTTGATTTCAGCATATGAGGTAACTAGACCCTGATCCAGAAAAACAAGTTATGCCCGTGATCATGTGCTTTACTGGATTGGGCCCTTAATGTGGTGGATCATTTTGCACTGCTGTAGTTAAAGCTCTTTGCTTTGAAATAAATAGGGAGTTGTCCTTAAAAATCTGATAGTACGATTTGGCCTTTTATTGCTAAGTCAAGGTACAGAACCTCAGCCATGGAACTATTTCTTTTTACTAACTCAGTAGGGAAATTGCTCTGCTCTGCCCGTTTATAAGCTATGCAAATGTAAACAGAGACTAAAAGTAATATGTTTAGAACTTTTGATTTGTAGCTTTACCTTAAAAAAAGACTGGATAGAAGAAATCATGAAAATGACACAGTGAGATCTTACCCTTCAAATGCAATGCTTGGTTTATCTCCTAATTTACTCCCCGTCTCACACTGAGGTCCAGTCCTGCAAGCTGCTGAATTCATTCTGCTCCCCTTTATCTTACAGGGTATTCAGGGTACTGAGCCCCTTCCAGGGTGATGAAACATTATTTAGCCCTATTCTGCAAACATGTAAGTAGCCCCATTAATGTCATTGAGACTACACATGTGAATAAAGTTAAGCAAGTGTTAACAGAATTAAGGCCCAGACCTGCAAACCCTCATGTGACCAGTCCCCGGGGGGCTATTGGAGTTCAGGCCCTTTGTGGGGATCTATATTGACTGGATTGGAATGGCAGGTTACAATTGCCCTAAGAAAGTCATTCCTTTGAGGCTAATTGACACTGAGAATGTTCAGCACGTTGCAGGACTGGACCCCTCAGTCTAGACGCAGGAAGGAAGGAGATGAAAAGATACCCTGCAAGTACAGCAGCTAGTTTTCACATCTCAATACATTTGCCATTCTCATTCTGCCAAATCTTAGGTGATTGTGCTGGAAGGGAGAGTTACAAAATAGACTGTAATTTGTAGTGGCTCCTTGAAAACCATTCCCCGTGACTGTGTAAAACATCTGCCTTTTAAAAAGTGCCTAAATATTGATTTGTGGAAAAACGTGACCTCTTTTTCAGAGCCATTAATTACAGTTTATCAGGTAGCTAATCCACTCTTTCAGATATACACCTATAGCACTGGAAATTCACCTATCAAAACATGAATTTAACCAGGTAAAGAATAAATGTAATTATTCAAAATATGTCTCTCTGTGATCCAAGATATGTAATTTCCCTGGGAGATGGAGTCATTCCTATCCTGCACAAACCTGATCCAAAGCCCACTGAAGTCAAGACTCCTTCCGATGCTAGAAGGACTTCCATTGAGTTTGGCAGGCTTTGGATCAGGCCCTAAATCATTTAATTTTATCATTTTCCCTCAAAGTGCTTCTGCTTTTAAAAACAAACAAGGACATTTTTTAAAGGTTTAAATAACATTAAGGTTCTGTCTCAAACTGATGAAAGGCAGGACTTTCAAAATCAAGTCTGATGGCATCATTAGCTCACACTTTGATACATTTTCCCTCCAAGTTGAAATCAAAGTGTCCTCTTTCACGTTGCATGTCTTAGTTTATGTTGGGTTGAGACAGGCTCTTTCTGTATTATTTGAACATCTATCTTAAATGTAATAATCTTTATCATGAACAAACTGTTGCTTGTTGATACTGCCAAATGTGTTACTTATTTCCCGTTACATTGTTTAAAACGTTGCTGTCAGCTCAGGTGCTGCTGTGACAGGTGAGCACATCACAAAATCCACTTCTGAGTTGGCATCTGTGCTTGTGGTATAAGTAGAAGGTCCAGTGGTTGGCTGGGATGAGGGGGTTCACTTCCCTCAGCTCAGGATTGAGGCGGTGTGAGGCAGCTTGGCACATGCTGCTGCTCATGTCATCCCAGTGTCAATAAGACTTCAATCTCTGAGGCATTCAATCTGGCAGCTTTCTCAAGCACTAAATTTACTATGCTCTTCTTGAGGAAAGTAGCAATATAGACCAAAAATTCATCTGGACTTGTAAAGATAAATGTTTGTTTTGTTCTTTTCCTACTGAACAGTCTTCGTTGACTCTACGTGGTTAGATATTGATTGTCACCTACATGTTCTTTGTCAGTGGTAACTACTCAGATAGGTCCAATGGGTCCTACCATTCATGGCAGAACAACATGCATAATCCAACTCAAGGTTCAAGAGTGAAGGAAGCATGATAGCCCCTCCCTTTAATGGAAGAAGGATAGAATGGGTGTAGGACTCAAATGAATTTAATAGAAAACAAACTACAGTGCCACTGAAACAAAAAGAGGTGCTCAGTGTAGCTAGTAGCAGTGTGGAAAGCTGGTTAATAAAGAGGTCAACCTTTTATGTCTTAGTAGAAGACATTGGTGCAAACTGAATGTGCCTGCATGTAAGGAGGGGCAGGATTTGGCAAGGAAATTCAAGCTGTGGTGACCATTCTGTAGCGTAATAGCTTTGTACTCAGAAGCAAGAAGTTCAGCCAAATGTGATCTCCATTCCACCCTGAAGTAGCTCCTCTTCTTTAAAGTTCATGATCTGTAACTGCCGGCTTCTGACCATTAGCTGCAGTGATGTACCAAATGTTTTCTAGCATATCCCATCGTTAGCTGAAATATTGGTGTTGTCAAATTTGTGTGTAAATATGACTCATAAATGATTTCTGAGAGATGTGACTTATTTTTCATATTTTTCAAAATGCATTCCATTTCAAATAAAGAGGTATCTATTGAAATGAATTGGTGCCATGTTGAAGGAACTATCCTTTGGGGCTATAGCTTCTTAGCTTACAAATGTTTAAGGGGCTGATCTAGAGACCACTAAAGTTAATGAAAGTCTTTTCATTGACCTGAATAGGCTCTAGAAGAGGCTTGTGGGGTTTTTTGAAAGACAACATGAGTTCACAACAACTATTTACCTAGAGCTTTCCTAAAAGAACAGCTGATTGAATTAACAGTGTCATCCAGTAACTTTTCTACATACAGCACAGTTGTAAGGTGTTAGGTTTTGTAGCTTGTGCATGGGTGGACTGCTCTTTGATTTCAGTGGGGCTCTGCTTGGCACAGGAGTTCACCAATATGCAACAAGTTGCAGGACAGAGGCCTCCTCAGACTAATCGTTATCAGTGAGCATGGTGATCTCTATGTATGAGGTAGAGAAGCTGGGTAAGAGTCTAAAGAGCAGCATGAGATTTGCCTTGTTGTTCTTCTATCAGCATCTAAAAGCAGGAGCGGCTCTAGACATTTCGCCTCCCCGAGCAGGGCGGCATGCCCCGGGGGGCACTGCCGGTCACCGGGAGGGCGGCAGGCGACTCCGGTGGACCTCCTGTAGGCGTGCCTGCAGAGGGTCTGCTGGTCCCACGGCTCCGGTGGACCTCCCACACGGGAGGTCCACCAGAGCCGCGGGACCAGCAGACCCTCCACAGGGTCCACCGGAGCCGCCTGCCGCCCTCCCGGCGACCGACAGAGTGCCCCCCGCGGCATGCCGCCCCAAGCACGCGCTTGGCGTGCTGGGGCCTGGAGCCGCCCCTGTCTAAAAGCCGCTGATGGAATTTCAAGTAAGCTTTAAGTAGCCCGGAAAGGACACTTCAAACATTAAGAGTATCCTCTTACAACAGCACTGGTTCCTTATATGTGACAAGGAATGATGTGTGAAAAGAAGAATGTGCAACTGCCACTGTTGCTTTTGGAGTCTCTGTGGAATGATAAGTCTTCAGGTGTGTCGAGCTGCCTCAGTGAAGTTAAGCTGTGTTACCATGACCTTTGATATTTAGCACTACCAATTATATTAAGTTCAGTCGCACAATTCGTTCTTTGGCTCTCTTGTAAGTATATAACAACACACATTTGCCAGTCTCTTTTATTTGTGAGTCACCAAACATATCTGCTCTAATGTATATTTCAAGAGATGTTCAGGCCAAAATTTTCAAATATAGGTGCCTAAAGTGTAAGCACTTTGATTCATAAACAACTTTATTTTTAGAGGTGCCGAGTGCCCGCTTCTCCCTCTGAGCCGCTGGTGCCCAGCTACTTCTAAAAATCAGGCCACTTTTAATTAGGTGTCTGTAGATTTAGTTGCTTAAATGCTAAGCTCCTAAGGTTGAGAATGTTGCTTGCAGCTTTTACAGGGTGGTATCAGCTATTACCTTGTAATTGTAGCTTGAAAAACATGTAAAAATATATTTAACAAAAAGGAATAGGAATACATAATAAAAGAAGAGTTTTGAAAAGAAGCTCAATCTATTAGCTTGACAAAGAGAAGGTTAAGGGATGACTTGTCATAGTATCTACCTGGGCTACAAATATTTGATGCTGCGCTCTTCAGTCTAGCAGACAAAGGTATAACAAGAGTCAATGGCTGGAAATCAAAGTTAAACATATTAACGGCCAGGATTATTAACCATTAAAACAACTTACCAAGGGTTGCTCATGGTGGATTTTCCATCACTAGCAATTTTTAAAGCAAGATTGGCTGTTTTTCTAAAAGATCTGCTCTGGTGCAAATAGAAATTATTTTGGGGAAGTCCTATGGCCTGGGTCATGCAGAATTCCCAGCAATTCCTTCTGGCCTTAAAATCTATGAATAATTTGTCATTTTCAGTGTTTCCACTAAAGATGACATTAATCTCTGTGTGTAGGGCGCCACTCACAAGATCTATGCCCATTTGAGTCCTATGTAAGTCCTATCGTGCTGCCTTCAGTTAGACTTCAGTGGTAGATAGGCCTCGTGTGGGCATTGTGCCCAGAAGTGAAGTTCATCCTGCGTGAACTGGGCTGTTGTCTTCCTCCACAGGGGCACTCATTTTAATAATACCTTCCAGAAAGAGTTTACTTTGATGTAAAATAAGATGGAAAGAACACTATATAAAAACATTAGGAATCATTGCAAGATGTAAAGGTAGGATTTATTGGCCTGATCTGAAACCCACTGAACTCAATAGGAATCTTTCCATTGATTAAAATAGACTTTGGCTAAAGCCCCATAAGCAGATTTTTGGTGTTGTGCATAAATGCATATATGCATTTAATTATTTTTATTTGTGTGTTTTTTCTTTTGGTTTGTTTAGTTCTTTTGTGTGAACTTAAATTATTAAACCAGCTCTTAAATTCAGTCATTTTCTAAATGACTGAATTTAGAACAGTGACACTTTGATTCCTAAATGCTTTCACTATCACTTTGCCATCATTGTGAAAATGGCGGCTTCCCTTTTTTAAAACATGACACTTTCCCCATGATTTACTTGTTTGCAATTAGATGCTGTGATGAGAATAAGTATTCTGGGTTTTTGCTTTCAATTTCTACAGTAAAACTTGGACAAAGATAATTGGAACGTGAAATGACTCATGTTGTTTTCTAAGGGTTTGGCTACACTTGCGAGTTACAGCGCAATAAAGGAGCCCCCTGCACACTAGCTCACTCCCCCCGTCCACACTGGCAAGGCATGTAGAGCACCTGGACTCTGCGGCTAGAGCTCTGCTGGTACTCCACCTCAGCGAGTGGAATAACATTTGCTGCATCCCGCATTTCGACTTCCCCTACGGTGATCTTCTGGTCTGGGCAAAAGATCTCAGCTTGCAGCTTCCTGAAGAGGCCAGTGTTCCAAAAGATGTGTGCATCATGCACCTCTCTGGGCCAGCCTGTGTTAATGTCAATGAAACATCTATGGTGATCCACAAGTGCTTGGAGAACCATAGAGAAATACCCCTTCCAATTAACATATGCAGAAGCTAGATGGGCTGGTGCCAGAATTGGAATATGCATCCTATCTATTGCCCCTCTGCAGTTAGGGAAACCCATTTGTGCAAAGCCATCCACAATGTCCTGCACGTTACCCAGAGTCATGGTTCTTCTGAGCAGGATGCGATTAATGGCCCTGCAAACTTGCATCAACACGATTCCAATGGTCAACTTTCCCACTCCAAACTGGTTAGCGACCAATCGGTAGCTGTATGGAGTTGCCAGCTTCCAGATTGCAATAGCCACCCACTTCTCCACCATCAGGAAAGCTCTCAATCTTGTGTCCTTGCGCCGCAGGGTGGGGGCGAGCTCATCACTCAGTCCCATGAAAGTGGCTTTTCTCATCTGAAAGTTCTGCAGCCACTGCTCATCATCCCAGACTTGCATGACTATGTGATCCCACCACTCAGTCCTTGTTTCCTGAGCCCAAAAGTGGCGTTCCACTGTGGTGAGCATGTATGTGAATGCCACAAGCAAACTTGTGTCGTATGCGTTACTCGAGTCGATATCATTGGAGCCCTCACTGTCACTTTGGATCCTAAGGAATAACTTGACTGCCAAATGTGACGTGCTGGCGAGACTCGTCAGCATACTCCTCAGCAATTCGGGCTCCATTCCCACAGACCGAAAGGGAAGATAGAGTGTGCAGTAAAAAAAACATTGAAAGATGGTGCCAAATGTGGATGGAAGCACAGGGATTGCTGGGCTGTGAAGTAATGCATCACAGGGCACTGGGACAGGACCCAGAATGCCCCACAGCCCCGCCCCCTTCCCACAAGCCACAGCGCCAGAATGGGAAGAGGTGCTCTGTGGGATAGCTGCCCATAATGCACTGCTCTCAGAGCTGCTGCAAGTGCCACAAATGTGGCCACGCCAGTGCTCAAGCAGCTGTCAATGTGGACAGACTGCAGCGCTTTCCCTACTGCACTCTCCAAAGGCAGATTTAACTCACAGCGCTCTACATCTGCAAGTGTAGCCATGCCCTAAGTGGAAATGACCTTTTAAAAACATAAACAGTCTTTTCACCTACGCTCTTTTAATAGCATCAAGAGTAATAAGAAATGACAACTTGGGTTCTTCTAAGCAATTTTATTTAACAGTTACAAAAAATGTTGGGGGAAGGCAGTGGGGTTTTGTTTTTTAATATGTTTCTATCCATTGATTTCATTTAGAGATTTTGAATTGTGAAATATAGACACTGGAAACACGTTACCAGCCAACTCCCAAGTTTGCTATGCTCACAGTACTGCTTTCTTCTTATGAGGGTGGAAAACCTGAGAACTAAAGACTAAGGACTAGATCTTGCAAAGATCTGAGTACTCTCAAGACCTACTTACTTTGAAGATGATCGAGGTGCTCAGCACCTCACATGAGTGCTCAGAAACCTGCAGGATCTTGACCTAATTTTTCATTCTGAATTTACAAAGGAAATACCTGAATGATGTATCAGGGTGGCATTATTTCATAAACGAGCGCCAGTGCAAGGAAATCACGTTGCCATATATAATGCTCTTGAAGTACCTATACCATATGTATGCCCTGGCTTGATTGCCACACTTCTAAATTGTTGTTAGGAGACTTGCTAATAAAAACCAAGAAAAATGGTACTCCACTATGTAGTTATGGTACTATGGTACTATATGGTACTCCACTATATAGTTAAAAAAGAAAAAATCAAACCCAACCAGAATCATTTATTCCTCTATAGACAAATCACAGCCACTTTAAAAAGAGCAATTATACCATTCTGATACATAATCTCCTAGCGTTATCCAGAGGTTGGCATGATATGTCTGTTTGGATATTACTTCGATGATTTACCTTTTGTTTAAAATGTACTCCTAACAACTCTGAATCTCTACATAAACAAAACAATACTTATTGACCTTATTGACCTGCATCTGAGGAAGTGGGTATTCACCCACGAAAGCTCATGCTCCAAAACGTCTGTTAGTCTATAAGGTGCCACAGGATTCTTTGCTGCTTTTACAGATCCAGACTAACACGGCTACCCTCTGATACTTGACCCTACTTTGCAATTTTATCTTGCAATAGCTGATTTAATCTAGTATTGTTGATTACCCTAGTAAATATATATGGAATGACTAACCACTATAATAAAACATACAGTATTTTGTGGTTTGTATGTAAAGGCACCAACATTACAACACATTTTGGCATCGTCCATTCCCAGTTTACAGCAAGATGAGGAAATCACTACTTTTGTAATAACAGTCTTGGCACTATTTTGTAAATATTGCTGATATATATGACTGGTCATATGTTTTTGATAATCACTTATTATAGTCAAATGTTGGGTCAGGTTATGAGTAAAATGGGATCGTAAAACTGATCATAGTTATTTTTTTTTCTGTGCCATATGTAACTGAACAGCCAAGTTTTTTCCCCATTAGCATCTATTGCAATTTATGAAGATAAAATGCATTGTCTAATAAAAAGAAGGGTTCTAGAATTCTTTGACTCAAAGACCAGAAACAGATTAAAGGGCTGATCTGAAGCTGATTAAGGCAAAGACTCCCATTTACTTCACCAGGCTTTAGCCCTGTGTATAATCCTTACAGGAGTGCCTTCTCGTTCCACGCATTTATAGTATCACCGTTTTACAGGTGAGGAAGCTTGGATGCAGAGAGTTTGAGTCACTTGCCCAAGGCTTCCCAGGAGTCGCCTTATGTCACAGAGGAAGGACTAGATCCCAGATCTGCTGGATAGCCTGCGTTGAGCCTCTAAAATCAGATAATCCTTCCTCTCCAGTCCTGGTGAATAAAATCATCTCTTTAACCAGAGAACAGGCATAGCACATGAAGCAACGTGTGCTTCCTTGCCAGTATACTGCCATCCACAGTGATGGAGTAGTTCATTCTCTATGCCCGTCAATGGACTGTTCCTTAGGCCATATTGAAGTCAGTTGAAAGACTCCCACTAACATCAAAGCTCTTTAGTTTGGGTCCCAACTTATGTGACTTTCTGCCACTTAGGTACCAGATGTGAAATCGTTTGTGATGCAGATACTTGTCTGTTCGAAACTGGAGGCAGACGAGACCCCGAACAAGCAGCAGAGAGCTTTAGGTTATGAAATCAGCATCTGGTTATTACCAACACTAGCCACTGTCCAACCAGTGAGCTAGGGGTGAAAGGGCCTGTAGATGATTACCAGTTTCCTGAGTGATTAAAGTCCCTTCATTTACTTCATATTCCAAAGACAAGTAGAGGTTATGAGCAGCATAATCATTTAAAATGATTATTCAGATATGAATCCTATCCTCACCTTGCTTTTCCAGTCATAGAACTGATTGAACTAACTACGAAGAATATAGTTAAATAATAAAAATAGAATATTTTCCATATTTGTTTTGTTTAAGCACCCACCAGACAAAATTTGTTCACTTTGCTTTGAGCTATAAATTAAAAATATTGAGCTGAATTAATTTTGATGGAAACATTCATTACAAGTCTTCCCTCAACCCCCAGAAACAGTTGATGGAAACATAAGATTAGGGTAGCTCATAGACAACAGGTTTATCTTAATCCACTGCAGAACATTAATGGAATTTTGCAAGGCTAGCTCATCCGCTTTTGCAAACAGCCCCTTAAATTGTTTGCAGAGTTGAAAAATATTTCAGACATTCTCCTGTGCCTGTGAAGTTACTGCAATGTGCAGATGACCTTCTTAGAAGCTGCTGCTTCTTCTTTTTGGCATATAAAATAAGATGAACATAAGAAAAATTATTCCTGAGAAAACCTTAAAGGAAAAGTTAATTTTTTTCTGCTTTTTAGCAGAATTTTATTAATGTTAGCAAATCATGAAATGATGTCTTGAAACATAAATGCTCATAGTAGTCTGTTGTCTCATTTTATCATGGATTGTTAACATATCCTGTTTCACTAAGTTATGTTTCCCTGATATTCATTCCTAGTGCTTGGCTTTTTAACAAAGTCACCACTCTTGTCACAAGGCAGTGGGTTGCGTACTTGTCCTTTATATAAGTGGTGACTGAAAGATCAGCAATAGGAAAGTAATGCTGACAGCCTCAGTCTTTGACAGCAGATTGTCAGCATTCTTAACCGGGGCAGTGAGAGAGCCTGGGAAAAGTCTGCTATTTGTATGGGGTTCTCTAAAGAAAACTGTCCATTAGGAGCACAAGGAAATACAGAGAGATGGTCTGCTAATCAGTTTCCAAGTTGGAGATTGAATCATAAACATGAAGTATGTATTAATGACACTGCAGAGCTAAAAGTGGATGATCATATTCATGGACCACAAGCTGAAGAATTAGTAAATATGAGATAGAGATATCTGATGGTTGGCAGTGTAATAATACATACTTTTATTTTCATGAGTCAGAGAAGGGGTAATAACTTGTAAGAAGAGGGTTGGGGGGAAGGGCTCAGTTTATTTTACAGTGTATGCACTTTAATTAAGATGCCGTCATTGGTAGATCCCTGTTCAAATCTCTTCTCCCCCTCTGGCATAGGGGAGACCTGAACCAGGGGTCTCCTGTAACTCAGGTGAGCACCCCAACCACTGGGCTGAAAATTATGAGCAAGGGCGTCCTACTCCCCACTGTCATTCTGTGTAAGCTCACCTATAGGGGCCTGATCCAGTAGGTGAGCTCTGAACACACTTACAGGGTTGGACCCTGCAGACGAGTTACGTGGAGGAATGCCATCATCCCATGGCTCAAGCATTACACTGGGGCTTAGGCACTCAGATGCCTAGAAAGAGACAGTGATGCATGTGTCTAGTGGTTGAACCATAGGCACTTATGGAACTTTTAACCTGGAAACTTATGTGCTGAGCGAGTTGAGTTGCCCACACAGTTCAGTGGCAGCTTAGTGGGGGCTTTGTGCATCCCACGGGGGCCTGTATCTGGGATTCAGGTGTCTAATGTGACAGTTAGGCTCCTGAGTCCTTTTGTGAATCTAGCCTTTAATCCATATTTACACATTTTCAAATGTTTTATTGCCTTCTACCTTTAGCTTTCAATCAGAATGGCCTGGGGTTAATGGTTAATTTTCCTAACTAAATGCCATTATTGTAAGGATTTTTAATCATCAACATTCAATATGTACTCGTTAAGATTACTAGGAACCTCAAATCTAGCAAAATTATTATTATTATTTTATTATTTTATTTTATTTATTATTATTTGTATTGGGTAAATAATTCAGTCTCTCCCTAGATTTAGATGTGTCTTGTTTTCTTCCTCCCTCCTCTGTCCCTCCTCTCTTTGAGCTGAACACACAAGGTACAGGGAGATGTCTGTAGTACTTAATGCTAACTGCTGTTCCCGAGCTCTCTTCTTGTGTGCTGCACTGATGAGATTAGAGTCTTTCAGAAAGAAATCGTCCATTTCGATTGGCCTCAGGTATGCCGTGTGTTAGGTTTGCTCCTGAAAAATGAAACTTCAGCACAGCTGGGGCTTGCTCTTAATTCAGCTGTCGCAAGCCTCCCACGTTTTCGCTGGGGTAGAGGGTGGAAATGTCACCTTGCTTATGGTTGGGAGGGGTTGAAGTTGGCTTAATCAGTGCTTAATTTGTGCCAGAGCTGGCCAGGGCTGAGCCCCGGCACCTCTGGGCTTGAAGCATCAGTTATGAGTGTAAAAAAATTGCTTGAGCCCTGGCACCTCTTTCATTACAAATTAAGCGCTGCTTCGAATAGTCTTTTGGCATCTCCTCCTCTTAGGGAAGACGTTCCTGAGCCTTTATAACTACACCGTTTTTTGAAAGAAGAATAAAAAACCCACATCAAGTGATTCTAGTGGAGGTAAAAATCCTACAGTGACAATTTTGTGCTAGTCTCCTTCAGGGGTGGCCTATTTTCCACATCTGTATGCGAGAGTTATTTAAAAACTTTTACAAATATAAAGAGACTGGATCACTCTTCCTTTCTCACAGCTGCAAATGCTTCCTTGGTGCTATTGATGAAGGTGTAATCTATTTTGCATTTACAGCAGTCATATTCATTCTTCATTTTAACAGTGATGGCCATGGGCAACAGTCAACTAAGGGAAACTGAAAGCAAGGAAGATTTTCAGAGCACTGTTTATCTGTTATGTGGCACTTTCAAGAGTTCCTCTATACTTGTGTCTTATTCTTGCCTTTCTGTAACCTCTTGTTTTATGCAGCAGTAGCACAAGGCTCAAAAGGTGCCTGATCCAAAGCCCATTGAAGTCAGTGGGAGTCAAGATCTCATTGCATAAGATTTGGGGTACATTTTGGAAAGTAAATGCTGTTATAAGCCATACTATTCAGCAGTATATTTAGGTATGGAGAAATAGACAATTGGGTGCAACAGGCATAAGGGCCCTGATTCATCAAGGTACTTACATGTATGCCTTACTTTAAGTGTGCAAATACTTCCTTTGAAGCCAGTAGGATGATAGGTATATATCATGCTGAATTAGGGCTGTTGAGTCAGATGTAGAGGGAGGGATAGCTCAGTAGTTTGAGCATTGGCCCCCTAAACCTAGGGTTGTGAGTTCAATCCTTGAAGGGGCCATTTAGGGATCAGGGGCAAAAATCTGTCTGGGGATTGGTCCTGCTTTGAGCAGGGACTGGACTAGATGACCTCCTGAGGTCCATTCCTACACTTATATTCTATGAATTTATACACAGTTCACATGTGTTGAGGCATAAGAAGAAAGGCTACTTCCAGCACACAGGACCTAGCCACGTAACATCAAAAAGCCATATCAGCAATTTATTGATGTTGTTTTCCAGTAGTTTACCTAATATTTAGCCATAGGCCATTCTGACTTTTGTGGGGGTGTAATAACTATGCTGCACCACATTTTAATCAGCTGTTCTGCTTGCTTCTCAGTCTAAACCATCACACTGTATATTAGACATATGCAATAATTAAAATAAACAGTGAATGGGCTGGTAGGAAACAACATAATAAAGTATTGCTCAAAGGGATCTGTCTTATATATACATTTCTAAATATTATTGTCTCTTTGTATTACAATAAATTGTACTCAGGCGGTTGTCTGAAAGAACAGTTTGTGCTGTGTGGGCCATCTGGTTTCCCACCGCCACTCATAATTTACAGTAATCTGATGTGTAATTATTTTGTAACTATATTACAGCATCTAACAGGTCACATGAAGCTGTGTAAGATATAAGTGACAGACAAAGACTTTGGATGCTTATTTTAGCCTGTACAGTCTTCCTAGTAACTAATCTATTAGTCTGCCAGAGATATTCAGCCCACAAGAGAGATTTTAGCCATGTGTGACGTTATTGACATAAACTGTGACCATATAGATCATTGTTGCAACCAAGGTCCTATAGTGGCACCAAATCTTGTACAAAGGAGGCCAGGTTAGATGTCTATGAAAAGGTTGTAATTTGCTGGTTATGATTATGCTGTCTGTATGTGTGTATCATTTTCATATTTGAAGTTATGAATATGGGCTGTGTACTTGTAATTCAATGTGTTTGATTCTAAGTAGCATAAGTGAAGCATTTGGTCAGCATCTTGAGAAAGAATTCTTCAGATTAAATGCCCAATCAAGAAACACTTAACTGACAATGGACCTTGGGAGACTCAATCCACATATGAGGAGCCTTCCTGGGAACGTTCAAGGTAGCATCTGAGCAGTGGCTGTAAAGAACTGAGTCATGCATGGACATGTGACTTGCCCATGTGACTCCAAACTCCATCTTGCTGCTGTGATTTTCCACAGTAAGAACAATGGGGTTTCCTTCCACATGACAGAGGATATAAAAGGCCCTGGAAACCCCTCCATTTTGTCTTCAATCCTGCTTCTTACCTCTGGAGGAACTTTGCTACAAACTGAAGCTCTGAACAAAGGACTGAATGACCCATCCAAGCTGAGGATGTACTCCAGAGATTTTATTTGTACCTGCAGTTTATTCCAACACTGCTACAAGCCTGAACCAAGAACTTTGCCATTGCTATATGTAATTGATTACTTTGACCAATGTTAGCGCTCATCTATATTTCTTTTTTTTTATGAATAAACCTTTAGATTTTAGATTCTAAAGGATTGGCAACAGCATGATTTATGGGTAAGATCTGACTTGTATGTTGACCTGGGTCCAGGGCCGGCTCTAGGCACCAGCCCTCCAAGCATGTGCTTGGGGCAGCACTTTCTAAGGGGCAGCACTCCGCCCCCCCCTTTTTTATTTTTTTTATTTTTTTGCTTGGGGCATCATTGCCGGGAGCCAGACCTGGCACAGCCACTCGCCCAAGCTGGATCCGCGCCCACTGCCCAGCCCGGTGGCGCCCTGCAGAGCCCACTCGGACACGCGGTGCCACCGGGAGTGGCAGTGGCAGCAGGACCCCTCCTCCGTCTGTCCCCAGCTCCTCACACATTCCGGGAGCACCTCTCACCACCGCCGCAGCCCAGGTTTGGCTCCCCCTGCGTCCCCGGCTCCTCACACGCTTCTGGAGCTCCTCACACAGCCGAGCCCAGACAGCGGCGGCGAGAGAGGCTCACAGAGTCAGGGCCGCCCAGGCGGGGGGGGGGGGGGGGGGGGGGCAAGTGGAGCAATTTTCCCCAGGCTCCGGTCCCACAGGGTATGTCGGAGGCTCTCCCCTCCTCCGTCTTCCCCCATCCCCCGGTGTTTCAGCTGGTAAGGGGGCGGGGCTGCGAGCTGCAGCCGAGCGGCGGGAACTCAGGCCCTGCTGGAGACACCACGCCACTGCAGCGCTGTCGGGGATAGGGGGTAAGTGGCATGGTAAGGGGCCGGGCCGGAGCCGGGCACCCCCCGAACCCATCCCCCTGAGCCCTGACCCCCAGCTCTGAGTCCAGTCCCTCTGAGGTGGGCACCCCCCTAAACCCATCCTCTCCACCCAGTCCTGACCCCCAGCTCTGAGACCAGCCCCTCTGAGCCGGACACCCCCTGACCCCATCCCCCACAACCCTGACCCCCAGCTCTGAGCCCAACCCCTCTGAGCTGGGAACCCCCCACAGCCCTGACCCCCAGCTCCGAGCCCAGCCCCTCTGAGCTGGACAACCCCTGACCCTATTTCCCCACAGTCCTGAGCCCAGCCCCTGCGAGCCAGGCACCCCCCAACCCAGAGCCTAGCTCCCCACCCAGCCCTGGGCAACAGCAGCACCACCCCCAGGCAGCGACAGCCCATTGGCACCAACCATCACCCAGCAACAGCCCATTATGTAATTGCAAATGTAGACATACCAGTAAAGCATTTAATGTTTTTAAATCATGTGTTTGGTGTATTTTCAAATTATTACAAATTAATTTTTGAATGTATTTCACTAGTTATTTTTTACATTTCCAAATATGTGTTTCTATAGTATAGTATTGCAACTTTTTTTTATGGAAGGGGCCCTCGAAATTGCTTTGCCCCAGGCCTCCTGAATCCTCTGGGCGGCCCTGCCCAGAGTGTGTGAGGAGCCGGGGAGGGAGGGAAACAGGGTCTCCTGGAGCCGAGCCCAGGCTGCGGTGGCAGTGAGAGGGGATCCCGGAGTGTGTGAGGAGGTGAGCGGCCCGCTGGGCTCGTCGGTGCTGAGCAGGTAGCCCTGCAGCCAGAGATCCTCACCTTCCCTCCCGCTGGGGCTGGGCCAGGGAACCGTGAGGCTGAAGAGCAGTAGGTCCGGGGGGCTCTCCAGGTCCTCGGCCGCCAGCATGTTGGTGGTGAGGGTGGTGAGCATGAACTGATCCACCTTGGTCACCAGCAGTGCCGCAAAGCCCAGGGAGGGGGCCATGTTCTTTGCGCTGCCCCATAGCCACGCCGCCACCTGGAAGTACTCCCACTCCGCGCCGCCCAGCAGCTCCACCCACATGAGGACAGAGTTGCAGCTGGGCCAGGGCTCGGCTGCAGTGTGCTGGAGTGGATCCCATGTTTGGGGGGGAGCCCAGTGCCGGGGCAGCACGGGGTATGAGTAGGGGGGCACTGGTGGGCAGGAGGGGGAGCTCATGTCTAGGAGGAGGGGGGCAGCCAAAAATGTTTTTGCTTGGGGCGGCAAAAAACCTAGAGCCGGCCCTGCCTGGGTCTGGGGCTTGGTCCTTTGGAATTGGGAGAACCTTTTTTCTTTTACTGGGGTATTGGTTTTCATAACCATTCATCCTCATAAGGAGTGGTGCTGGTGGTGATACAAGGGAACTGGAGTATCTGAGGGAATTGCTTATATGACTTCTGGTTAGCCAGTGGGGTAAAACCAAAGTCCTCTCTGTCTGGCCAGTTTGGTGTGCCTTAGTAATAAAGGACAGCCAGCCTTGGGCTGTGACTGCCCTGCTCTAAGCAATTTGACTGATAATTTCAGTTGTGTCCTGCCAGAGGCCGCCTCATTACATGCTCAAAGGGATCTGTCTAATATATACATTGCTAAATATTATTGTCTCTTTGTATTACAATAAATTGTACTCAGACGGTTGTCTGAAAGAGCAGTTTGTGCTGTGTGGGCCATCTGGTTTCCCACTGCCACTCATAATTTACAGTAATCTGATGTATAATTGTTTTGTAACTATATTGCAGCATCTAACAGGTCACATTAAGCTGTGTAATATATAATAAGTGACAGACAAAGATTTTGGATGCTTATTTTAGCCTGTACAGTCTTCCCAGTAACTAATCTATTAGTCTGCCAGAGATATTCAGCCCCCAAGAGAGATTTTATCCATGGTGGGTCTGTTGCAGCTCACATAAAAGGGAAGAGGGATTCTTATCTGAACATGTTCAAATTTGAAAATAATAAAGAATTGGGGATCAATGCAGTTTTAGATTAGTGCTGAGGTTTAAGCCAAATATATAAATATATACAATGTATGTGCAAATATGAATGCGCACACACACACACACACAAACACACCTAATAGAAGCAACCGTTGATTAAATTATTTTGAAGATTTTGCTGAAAATGACTTAATGGGGCCCATAAGTCTCCTCAATATAAAATGTGCTTGGCAAATCCATCTGTGGTTTAAAAAGTACTGTCTTAAAGGTAAACCATCTTAAAGGTAAACCAGAAGCAGAGGATAATGCCAGTGAGAAGTTCACAAATACTAGTTCCTTTAACATTTTATGGAAATCACACCCTATTTGGCAGCTAAGATTTTTCTATTCATACTAGTTTACATAGGGCAACCCTATTTCCTGTGCTCATTTCTCTGAGGAAAAAATGTTTGGTATTGCCTCTGTGCGCTGTTTTCTGTGTGACATTTTTCAGATATGGTGACAAATGCTTAAATTATTTCTGGAATGTAGAATGCCTCGTTGTTACAGATGGCTACAGATAAACATTGCCTTCATCCCTCTGTCAAAAGATGCAGGTAGTTTAGTTATGTTGAGTCGTGGTGCAAATGAATCCAGACAGCACTGGTGAAGGGCCACTCCAGATGCCCCATTGGGGCAGCTGAACAGAGAGTGGAAAAGATACTGTCACTGATGGAGGAATTAAAAACTCTCCTGTGTTCTTTCACTGAGTTGTTCCATCCCCCAGTTTCACACAAAGGTTTTAAGAGTATGGGAATTCCTCTTAGCCATTTAGTGCTTGTGAGTATATATAAGGCTGAAGACACCCATTGCTCTGAATAACCGTGTGGCATCCTTATTAATCTGATCTCCTACTCCAGCAGGCTATCTAAGTGGGAAGGACACTCTATCTGTTAACAGGACAACATAAATGTTTCCTTTGCTGTACTTGTCTTCCTTATTATAGTCCAGCAGCATATGGAGCGTTTCAGTTCTGTGTGCTGGGAGTGGTGCATTTGTCAAATGGCTTAAGAAATGCCGTGACTCCAGATGGTGTGACTATTCATTCTGAGGCTATAGGAGCCCTGGTCCTCTCCCTCCCACTTGCTATTACTATAATTAGATCCGGTGATAGTGTGAGAGGGAGCCTGCCTAAAAGATGTCATAACAAACTACACCTCTACCTCGATATAACGCTGTCCTCGGGAGCCAAAAAATCTTACTGCGTTATAGGTGAAACCGTGTTGTATCGAACTTGCTTTGATCCACCGGAGTGCACAGCACCACCCCTCCCTGGAGCACTGCTTTACTGCATTATCTCCGAATTTGTGTTATATTGGGTCGTGTTTTATCGGGGTAGAGGTGTATAGAAATTACTTGGCCTCTCAGTCCTGCTTTCATTGGTTTAATTCCATTGACTTCAGTGGAGTTTCTCCTGATTTAAACCAGTAAAGTGAGAGGACAGTTGGGCCCATTGTATTCAAAGTTGAACCAATCCACAGTTGCTGGCATTCTAATTACCACTGGGACGCTATATAGAATGACAATCATTTACAATCTACATTAAGGTGGTTTGCTCTTTATACGGAACATCTCAGAGCAAATAGAGGGGGATTTTACTTCAGAATGCCATCAGCTATTTCATAGCAACCAGCCCACAACTGTGGGATTTATAACCTCAGAAGAACAAAATCTAAGGCCTGGTCTACACTAGGGGGGTATCGATGTAAGATACGCAACTGTCGAAGTATCTTATTCCGACTTACCTCCTGTCCTCACGGCGCGAGATCAACGTCCGTGGCTCCTCCGTCGACTCTGCTACCTCCGCTCACTCTGGTGGAGTTCCAGAGTCGACAGGGATCGCGTTCGGAGATCGATATATCGCATCTAGATGAGACGCGATATATCAATCCCCGATAAATCGATCGTTACTGGCCGAAAGCACAGGTAGTCTGGACGTACTCTAAAAGAATCCTGAAAGTATTTAATACATAGATTTTTCTGGTACTGACCTTACATTTGAACATTTCTATATTTTAATCATAGAATATTTCCTTTGCTTTGGAGAGAACCAGATTAAATGAATAAACTCTTCCAAATATTTAGAAGGGGCAGCCAAAGAAAGCTAATTAGGAATTCAGGAAAATACAGATTAAGTCAATGGCAAAACTCCATTGAATTCAATGGGGCAAGGATTTCAACCTAAGTATTGATTTCATTTTGCAATTTGTGATATGGTATGTTCTCAGCCTGTATAAGGAATACATTGTTATTTCAGATTTCTACTGTTAAATCTAATTTCATGGAACAGAAGAAAAACAGAGAATGTAATGAGGGACTTTCCTGTGCTGTGTAACTGAAACCTTTTCTGTTCAGATAAAAAGTATTTAATTTTGTTACAAAAATGTCTAGACAGATGCAGAGAGCTGTATCTTCTCCATCAAAACTGTGCATTTCACTTTGTGCCCTGGAAAGTGTTTTTTAAAGTCTGCACATTGCTATGTAGATTTGGCTTTTTATCTGAAAATTGATTAGAGTTTATTTCATTAAGCCATTTTCTTTTTGGCTTTCATTATGTGAGAGACTTAAAGCTAACCAACACGCATACAGTCATTGGTCAATTGTAGAGCAAGCCCCAGTTGCTTGATAGAAAGGAGTGGTTTTTAAGTCTATTTGGTCTCTTGTTAGAACTTCTAAGTTCTGTGAGCAAGATGCGCAGGAGAGCTAGGCTCCAAAATAAGTGGTCAGATTTTCAAAAGCTGAGCCTCTGACATGATGAGTTCTGTGGAATATCTGGCCATAAATGTCACCCTGGAAGCTGCCTGAGGCTGAGCACTTCTGAAAATCTGGCTCTTGTTTTGGTGCTTAAAAGTGGGAACGGATTTGAAAATCTGTCTGCAGCTGTGAGTGCTGAGCACTTGAAAATCTAGACCTACATTGTTGTTCAGACAGCACCCGCACAACTGAATTGCATTTCCCCAGTCTTCTGTACACACTCAAAATTGGCTTCTGATAATGAAATAGGCACATTGCTCATAAATTATTAAATCATGCCAGCTTTTCCATTATTCATGGCCTGCAATACTAACAGGCTTTATCCTCTTTTAAAAGGCAACATAACCTGCTGCTAATATGAATTTCCTGCCACATCACTGACAAATAATAGTAGTAACAACATGCTGCAGCTTCAGATAAGTTTTACCATAAGGGGAACGTTTGCGGTGGAATGTGCACTATGCAAAGACTGAGCCATATTTCTCCCATTAAAGTTAAATCCATGCAAATCCTGATACACCATTCCCCCCATCCCCCCGCCCCCCCCCCCCGATCCCTGCTGAACGTGCACTTTTAATAATGGCAGCACCTCCATGCATCTCGGTCTGTTACATACCTTTGTCCCAGGTCATGGATGCATTCTTTGCTTTCATGTTGTAGAAATTAAAGACACCTTTGGAGCAAGATTTGTGCTCAGGAAAACCATAGGCATGCCCAGCTCCTCATGCTTTTTAAAAAAGCATTTATTAGTCTCCTGAATATCATCCAGAAATGGGCGTATCAATGGGGGTTGGATCCATGTGTGCGATTCCTCAGTGTCCACTACGTAGCAAGGAATGATTCTGCAGCCCAGCAGAACATGCCCCTTTGACCTCGTTTCTCAGTGCACATGAAACAAATGCAGTTAAGAGGAAAGCGAGAGTTCTGCCCTGGCAAAGTGTACGGTCAGGCTCGGTACATGGGAATGTAATTCTGTAATACCATGTGGAGGCATGGGACATATAATGTACTGACATCAGAGCCACTGTCACCTGGTGCTGTACTGAATAAAGGGGAAGAAATGTTACTAAAACTTTAGTCCACTGGATAGTATTCCCAGCCAGCCTGCTCATGCAGTTTGCCCAGCATGCTAGCTTTCCAGGAGCCATCCTTAAAATGAGATGCCTGGCTCCTCTTGCAAACTCCAGAGAGGAATAAAACCAGCCAACAGGCTCCTAACAAGTTCTTTCTCCATGTAGATTAGTAATTGTGCTTTCTTTCCCTCCACAGCCTAAACCCTCTCTTTGGGCTCGTTTATACCAGTATAAATCTTAAGTACCTCCTGTGATGCTGGTAGACCAGGTACCAGCTCTTGCTAAGGCTGTAGACATCAGCTGAGCAGAGATAAATTCATGGCTGGAAACCAGACCAGCTCACCTGTAGGTTAGTATTGTTCAAGATAGGACTTGTAAGGATGTGATTAGTGTTTAGACTCTATAAAAGCTTGTAAATTGCTGCATGCATTAATCCAGGGGTTCTCAAACTGGGGGTCCCGGCCCCTCAAGGGGTCATGAGGTTATTACATGGGGGGGGGTCACGAGCTGCCAGCCTCCAGCATCTTGAAATGGTGTTAAATATATAAAACAGTGTTTTTAATTTATAAGGACACTCAGAGGCTTGCTATGTGAAAGGAGTCAACAGTACAAAAGTTTGGGAACCACTGTGTTAATCTTATGTGTAATGGATGTATCCCATGCTAGAAGATAATATGTAAGTTTTGCTTTCTAACTGTAAAAATGCCTGCTCTGATCTTGTGAATTCAGACAGGAGGAGTGGCTTACCCAGCCCATCAAGAAGGAGTATCAAAACTAAGTGGGCCATTGTGAAACATCATGATACAAAGAGTGGGCTAGGCCCTCTCACAGCAGTAAAGGTGCTATGTGCAAGCAAGCTTGTCCCATCAACTTGAATTCTGGAAGAAAGAAACAAAGATTGCTGAAAATGAAAATTCCTCATCTCTTTGCTGTTTGGACTCTCTCGCAGGGCTGGAGCTAGGAAACAAAAGGAGAGATCCCCTGGGTTAGCCCTAAAACACTAATTGCTGACAGATTACTACATCTCTTTCACCTTTTGGAACCATAGACTGTAAGTCATTTGTACTGTATGTTGCCTGCTTTAACCTGTAAATAACTCTCATTTCTTTTTCCTAGTTAATAAACCTTTAGTTAGTTTATTACAGGACTGGCTACAAGCATTGTCATTAGTATGAGACCTGAGATACAAGTTGACCTGGGGTAAGTGACTGGTCTCTTGGGCCTGGGAGCAACCTGAATATTTTGTGATCTTTGGTGTAAGTGACCATTTATTACTAGGTCCAGCGAGCCTGGGTGGCAAGATAGACTGGAGAGTTTAAGGCAGGGTTTCTCAAACGGAGGTCTCCGCTTGTGCAAGGAAAGCCCCTGGCGGGCTGGGCCCGTTTGTTTACCTGCCCCATCCGCAGGTCCGGCTGATCGCGGCTCCCACTGGTCGCGGTTCGCTGCTCTGGGCCGAAGGGAGCTGCTGGAAGCGGCGGCCAGCATGTCCCTCGACCTGCGTCGCTTCCAGCAGCTCCCATTGGCCTGGAGCAGCGAACCGCTGCCACTGGGAGCCATGATCGGCTGAACCTGCAGATGGAGCAGGTAAACAAACCAGCCTGGCCCGCCAGGGGCTTTCTCTACACAAGCGGTGACCCCAGTTTGAGAAACACTGGTCTAAGGGGACTGTCTGTGACTCTCAGACTGTTACAGTGCTTCAGGAATTCACATTGGTTACTGGGTTGATGAAATCTAATTATAGAACAGACAGACAGTTTGGGGTGTCTGCCCTCAGGCTGGCTCTCACAGTTGTGAATCACCAAGACAGCATGACACCTACACTGAAGTTAGTCATTACGTTGCTTTCACATTCGTGGGACTGAGAGCAGAACCGGGCTCTTTAGCAGACTCCACTCCGCCTTTTCTCCTTCCCTCACAACTTCACGCTCAGCTTCAAGATCTAGATTTTCACTTAAAACCCCTCTTCCCTTCCACTGGGCTGATCTGTCTTCTCTAGTGTCTTCCCTGTGATACCTGACTGCATCCCTTACCCATGCTACAGCATTTGCCAGCTACAGCCCTTTTCTGCACCACTACTTGACTGTTCCGTGATGCCCTCAGCAATGCGGTCAAGTGCTACTTCTTCCCTCACTGCTGCTCCCATCCACAGCCTTCTGTCCAGATTTCTGATAGGAGGGAAGATTGAGCATCCTCCCTGCCATGAGTCATGAGGCCAAATTCACAAATGTCTCTGGAGGAAGTGTGGTGAAGAAAATTACACCTTTTTTCCCGCCCCTTCATTGTTTGCATTGCAAAGATTTTATCAGGCTTAGGAAGACCCAACTAGCTGCAATGGGAATTACATCTGTGTAACTGAAGGCAAAACTGAGTTCAGTAGGTGGTTGTGACTTTCACATACATTCTCCTGTCCCGCCACCTATGAATTTGGCTCAGAATTTTGAAGCTAGATGTTTCAGACACCTTTGCAGGTTTCAGTTCTGTTTAGAGATGGATTTAGACCAAAGCTCCACTCCTAAACAGTGCTGAGTTTTGGATGAGTGGTTCAGAAAATGAACCCAGCTCAAAATTTTACAGCGAGGCCCTACCCCTATAATGGGCTGAACAAAATTCCCAGTTACAAAGAGAGACTCCTGAAAAATGAGTTATCTAAAATGCATGTATAGATCTATGGGCTTGGGCTAATCTTTAGTTCTGTTTAGGATATTCTGAATGGTTTTGAAAAATTTCCCCAATTAATTTTTCCATTCTTTTGACTACCTCTCCCAAGCTCTGTAAATGCATATGACTGGCTGTCAAAGCTTTTATATTTTTTCTTTAAAAGATATTGAATAAAATATACTTAGTTTGTGAATCTTTTTGGTCCACTCTAACCAGTTGTGGAGTGTACACTGTCTTTTACTTATAAAAAACTATATACAACTAGTTGGACAGACAGTCTAACTGGTCAGTAGTTGCAAACCTTAATAAGGGAGTTAGAGTGGTTTGTCTTTACGATCATTCGCTGCAGCAGCAGGTAACAGGAAGATTATATGAAGTTAAAATTGAATAGTAGCACTTGCTCACTAGATCTCTGTGACATTCCTGCCTGCTTAATGATATGTTTCTGATTATGGTTTTATTGGGCATGCTATGCATATCTGGACATTTTTCTCTTGTGTGGTGGTGATTAAATTCTGCATCAGATGGGGAAGGAAGAGAAAGATGATTACCGTTGCTATTGCTCTGGGGTCTTCTAGTGTTTTGATTGCCTGTGTTTTTAGATCCAGATACATACTTGGGATGTTAAACCGTAAATCATTCATGAGAGATCCTGTTGGAAAAGATGCTTCATCAACCAACAAATAATAGACTGAGACTAGCCTTCTAATGGGGATCAAGCATCAATATGATGGATGGCAAAAATGTAGTCCAAATTTGGAGTATGGAGTAATCAGTTCTCCTACTTATCCCACAGTTGACCTGATCTTTAATACAGGTATTCCGCATCCATTTTGATCTGAGAGGAAAAGTTCCGCTGAGCCTCTCAGCCCAATAGCACCACTTTTGGTGCAAGCGCCTTGCTCTGCCTCTGTTGCCACTTAGACCTCCCTTTACCTCTGCACTTCATTGAGTCTCCTGCTCCTCAACTCTCAACTCAAAACCTTTTTCCATCTCTTTTGGTTCCTTTTAGTTTCTCTCTCACTTTATTACTCTTCCTTTAATTGTCTATCTGTATGAATTAGCTCTGCAAAACATTCTGGGACGTAGCTTGTAGAAAAAACACAATGCAAAATGTATTATTCCTTTGTATTAAAGACAGGGCAGCTGCAAGTCACTCAGTTTTGTGCAAAGATTTCCTATGGCCCTATGGATCCTGACAACAAATTGCTGATCTGACTATCATTTGTGCAAACTCTGGCCACCCTTACTAGAAAGCGTGGTTTTAAAAACCAACCAAACCAATCTCACTCAGTTGGCTCACCTGTTTTCATATTTTTGACTGTGTAACATTTCATTAGCAATAATAGCTCATGGTGTAGACACATCACACTGTAAGATCAG
This sequence comes from Gopherus flavomarginatus, assembly GCF_025201925.1. NCBI lineage: Eukaryota > Metazoa > Chordata > Testudines > Testudinidae > Gopherus > Gopherus flavomarginatus. The sequence goes on along the minus strand of NC_066617.1, from coordinate 74,142,318 downwards.
AACTGGCCAGCTTGTTACACCTCGTGTATTTCAGAATGTGGGAGAAGGAGAAAAGAGGAGACATCAGTAATTCTAGCTGGTTTAGCCATAGAGGAGATTTCTTGCCCTTGCTTCAACCTGAAGGTCAATAAAGAGCCTGTCTAGAGGGGAAAGGGTTTCAGGATTTAGGGCCCAATACAGCAAAGAACTTAAGCATGTATTTATCTATAAGTATGTAAGTAGTACATGTGCTTAAAGTTAAGCACGTGCATAGGTGCTTTGTTGCATCTGAAGCCTTGCAAGAAGAATATGGAAGGAGATATAATGATGTCATTAGGCTCTGTCCACCTCATCCTTCTGCATCCATGAATGTCAATGGACATGTGAAGTGTTATTGATGTGAAGGATGGCCTCCTGTGGTAGCGAGTTCCCTAGGTTGACTGTACCTTACATAAAGAGGTTTTCATTGATTGGATCTATGTTTACTTCTTTTAACTTCATCAGGGAAGATGTAGAGTCTTGTTATGTTTGGTATTAAACAAAAGAACTAAACCAAAGGATGGTTCCGTTTCTGCCCTTGGAGCATGACTATCACACGCTGAGGTGTAGACTGTGCAGCCTACTGGTCAGACTACGAGTCTGGCCTAGTGGTCAGAATCGGCGGCATAGTCTGGAGACAAGCCAAAGGGCAGAGCCAGGAGTCAGAATAGAATCTCAAGGCAGAGCCACTGCTGTGGTCAAGAGACAAGCCAATAAGTTATGTAGCAGGAGTTCAGAAGTAGGCAGGGACCAGGCAGGCTGGAGAGAAGCAGGCAAGGGCTGGACAGGAAGTGGGTCTGGCACAGCTCAGGGATATGAAACACATTGGACAGCCATAGTGCTGCTGTTGCAACAGGGCTTAAATGGTGACCTGCTGCCTCTTCTGACCTATCAGAGAGTGCTGTCACTTAGTGAGGGTTTATTGGGCCCAGCTGGGCTCACAGGGTTGCTAGGCAACTGAATAGGGGGCAGCTGTGTTCCTGCCAATAGCTCTGTAATCTCATCTCCTTCCAGGCTAAAGAGTCTGTTTTCACCAGCATCCCCCCAAGTCAGTGAATTTTGCTAATGTGCCCCATGTTACAGCAAACATCAGGCCCACAATTCCCATTGAGTCTTTAGCAGCCAAGGGTCATTGTAAGCCTCTAGGTTGTCTAGTCGTGATTGCCATGGCTCCAGTTTTCTGTTAGTGCTGATACGTGTGGCTCACTTTGCAGGGGGGGACAGGCAGAGGTAAAGGTCAGGGATTATGAATCATTTCCTCTTCTTTGCCGCAATGAGCATGGTTTGCAGAGTGAGTCAGTGAGAAGCAGCACAGAGCAGTGATATGCTTCAAGTGGAGACCCCGGGGCCATCGCTGACCCTTGGAAAACATGGCCAAGGGTCTTGATATCATTTAACCTTCCTGGTCACAAAAGCTGTCTTTTATTTACTCTTTCAGTACTGTAGGATATAACAGGTATGTTAAAGAAATCTGCTTCTTGTGGAGACATTCCTGGAGTGCACTGATACGAGGGAGTGGGCTACTAAACCCAGCATTGCCCGTAGCAGGCAGCCGAGAGAATCTTAAACTCTTCCTCTTTTCTTATTAGAATCAAATAGTGTCCTTGTCTTACTGAAGGTGAAAACTGCATGAATAAGGACAGAGTTGAGGAGATGGGGATAGCGATTGGCACCATGCTTAGATGGCTACAGTCAGTGTCTATCATATGGTATGTTATCTCCACTGTCACAAGTGGGTTATTCAGCAATGTCACTTAAACCTACTGTTCATTCCAGGCTTGATATTAATTTACAGTGAACACTGACTTAGCTAGGGGGTCTTCAGGAGGAAACTACTATATAAGTGCAAAAAGCATTGTTGTTTTGTTATGATAGTGCTCCAGTGACGACTGAGAATGGGGCTCCCTCGTGCTAGGCGCTGCACAAGCACAGATTAAAACAATCCCTTCACCAAAGAGTTTACAATCTAAGCAGACAAGACAGACATAGGCTAGGGGAAAGGGATATATCATACAATTTATTTTATTACATTTTTTATTGTTCATTTGCCATAACACTGGTTAATTACCATCAAAGAGATGCTTAGAATAAGCCCAAAGATGTAGCTTTAGTTCAGATATTGGAAGGTGGGTAAAAAAGTTTATTCCTTGATTTTTTTTCCCAGAAGATTTGGTCAGTAGCAGAATCTAAAATCAATAAAGCTTCAAGGAACTATTTGCTATTATTGGCCCTTTCTTTTCCCCATGCTTTCTATTGTTGCATCAGTTCGGTTGATGACTGTGATTTGTAATGTAATTCTTCATTGTGACGAATTCAGTAGAAGAATTTTTTACTTATCCTTATGCCTGACACCTGCATGACAGTAAGTGGTGAAGATGACAAGTGAGCACAGCTAAATTTTCTTCTTAGACATATTGTAGTATCCAGCAAAATTCAGCTGAGCAGCACCTGACTGGCTCAAACAGAGTCACATGATTCAGATTCTATTTTCCAACTTGTTGTAGGGACTCTTCAGGGAAAATACTCCTAGCCCATATTCCTTCATACAGAAACTCCTATGTTGTAATAGATCTTGGCATTTGCAGCAATGAAGGGTACAGGTTCAGTGTGGTAAAGGCAGAAGGGAATTATGTTGACTAACTAAAAGCACTGTAATCCCATGGGTGAGTCTTTTCCAAATAATATTCCCAGCTGTTTCCCTGACAGGACATCAATCAAAACATTGTTCCAAAGCCACCCTCCGCTTTCCACTTGACCTTGCACTCCAGCACCATGAGGACCCTGGCCTACAGCAGTAATTGTAAATGTAAGACAGAAAATCTAATTAGAAGGGAGATGAGGTACAATGGAATCCTGTATGATGTGCTCACTGTCACCAAGTGCAAAAGGCAAGCAAAGGCAAAGTCCTTCACACTGCAAGCTTTGAGGCACATAGAGAAGTTCCTTTTCCTACATTTCCATTGACACTGTACCTTCAGCCAATGTTAAAGCTAGGCTTGAAAGTATTTATTTAGAATGAATTTTGTGCTCATGTAAGGTGCAATTTATCTATTTGCAGATCAGGTGCAGTACTGGCAATAATAGCACAAGCTTTGCTGCACTTCCTGGCTATTGTGCCTCTTCTCTGATTTCTAGCAACAAGAGGATAATTCAGCCGAATCTATGCCCAGTCTTTAGACACATTTAGTCCACCAACAGGGGTGGTGATTTTAGTGATGTGGGCAGCTGTCCTGTAGGGCCAGTAGTGATTTAAATGCCCATAAGATCCATAGCCACGAAAGGGGAGAAACAAGCCAAGAGGGAGCCTAAATATGGCAAAGAAAGAAGATTTTATATTTTTCATTTTTAAATCAAAATGAAACCAATGTCTGTGATCTCCTGTACAAGCTGAGGGTGACCCAATAATGGTTCCAATGAAAGAATGGAATTTAACACAGCCCTCTTTAGAGACGGGCACTTCCTTAAAAATACACAGCAGCATGAAGTCTCAGTATTTCACAGATTGGAAGGCCAGATCATGCCCTCTGAAAGAATCCATAGCCAACTTCACTTGCTATAGACAGACAATGATTATATCAGTGAAATGACGCACGTGGAATGGTTTTAATACTGGTACCTTCACTGTGATGAACAAGAAATAACTCTAAATCACAACTGTAATTGTCACTACAAATATATGGAATCATAAATATAGGGCTGAAAGGGACCTCAAGAGCTCATAAATCCAGCCCTCTGCACTGTAAAGTAAACCTAGACCATACCTGACAGGTGTTTGTCCAACCTGTTCTTAAAAACCTGCAATGATGTGGGTTCTACAACCTCCCTTGGAAGCCTATTCCAAGGCTTATAGTTGGAAAGCTTTTCCTAATATCTAACCTAAATCTCCCTTGCTGCTGATTTAGCCTATTACTTCTTGTCCTATCTTCAGTGGACATGGAGATCAGTTGAGTCCCTGCCCTCTTCATAACAGTCCTTAACATATTTAAGACTGTTATCAGGTCCTCCCTCAGTCTTCTTTTCTCAAGCCTAAAACATGCCGGTTTTTTGACCCTTTCCTCATGTCAGGTTTTTTAAACTTTTATATCTTTTTTGTTACTCTCCTTTGAACTCTCTCCAATTTATCCAATCTTTCCTCAAGTTTGGTGCCAGAATTGGACACAGTATTCCAGCTGAGGGCACACCAGTGCCAAGCAGAGTAGGACAATACCGCCCACGTCTTACACATGACAATCATGTTAATACATCACATTGACTCATTCAATTTGTGATCCACTATAATCACTAGATCCTTTACAGCTGTACTACTGTCAGACACGTGGGTGTAGGTGGTGCAACCTAGCAGTCAGAACAAGAGTCATGCCTAGTGGTCAGAGTACCTCCAGAAGGCAGAACCGGAGATGTGGTTTCAGAATGTCAAAACAGAAAGGCCTTTTGACATTGTCAGGACATTTCCCTCCTGGTTATCTTCTGAAATGAAATTCCAGCAGAATCGATCAGACTTTGCAAAGCCTTTTGATTTTGATGTCATCACATATTCTAACAGAATGTAGTTCCATCAAAATTTCTCCAACCAGCTCTACTTCTGGCTTAGAAAGCTGAAATCCAGGGTTAGTCCAGGACTTCAAAGAGGCTTGTGGTATATTAAAGGCAATGGAACTCAGAGATGAAGCTAGTGATGCTATTGCCAATAATTACACATATCAGAGGAGTAGCCGTATTAGTCTAGATCTGTAAAAGCAGCAAGGAGTCCTGTGGCACCTTATAGACTAACAGACATTTTGGAGCATGAGCTTTTGTGGATGCATCCGACTAAGTGGGTATTCACCCACAAAAGCTCATGCTCCAAAACGTCTGTTAGTCTGTAAGGTGCCACAGGACTCTTTGCTGCTTTTACTTAATTACACGTAAGGTAGCCATCATCCCCAAACAACTATTTGGTTTCTTCTTTTTTATGTTTAAAATGTTTAATGCCTATCTATGGTAAATTCACAAGATTTTTTTTAAAATTTACTTTCAACAATTGGACCAATTTATGCTTGTTTTACCCACATGAGCATTGGGTAAGACAAACTGACTTGCATACTGAATTTCACAGCTCTTACATTCACTTCTTGTATGAAGGTAGGGATGGTGGGAGCTGCTTTAATGGCTTCTGTTTACAGTGGGAGGGGCTATAAAATATAAAATACATTCTTAAAATTAAACACTAAAATGAATGCTGTTTAAAAACGAACAGGAGTAAACATTTGGGCCTTAGGTGCAGATGAGGATTAGCAATATTAAGCTGTAGTGATGTCAAATAGTTAGACATACACTGGAAAGAAAGAAAAGGGCCACAGGCCTGCTGATAGTAGGAGGGCAGTGAGGGCAGCTGGCTTCAGCAGTATTACTGAACATGCTCAGTCTGCGTGCGCATGCTCAGTACAAACCAAGCAGCAAATCGGAGGTGGGGGAGGGCAGCACATGATACTGGATGCTCCCCCACATCACCTCTGGACAGGTCGTTATCTATAGCTAGAAAGAGTATGAAGAATTGTGGATTAGGTACAGTCTCTGTGTATGCATATGTGTTTGTGTGTGAGAGAGAGAAACAGAGTAGTTAATATTTTAGTTCAGTGGCAGAAGACACGTGGTAGAAGCTTGGAGAGCTGGATCCTTGGCTCAAAATTCATACATCACTTCCTATAGAGTTCAGTGCATTTCCCCATGAAATTACTGTTTTGGTTGCTGTCCCCACTTTCAGCCTTGAAACACATTGTCAGAAACAAGCATGCTGATAAGTGTTGAAGTATTTCTTAAACTAGTAAACCCGTCTCCTAATCTGATCAAGTTGAGAGTTTTGATACCAAGTGTCAAATGTGTGTTTTAAGAATATATTGGACATGTAGTTTCAAGCAATACTTAACCACAATATATAAAGACACTCAAAGAGTGTTTGCTTGTTGCTTTGCCTCACAGAGAAGTTCAGTCTCCATGATGTATTTGTAAAGCTCATTAGCAGCCATTTTCTCTAGTAGGGAGAGGAGGAAGTCTCTTCAGCATCGCTTTTGTCCATCATTGCTACAGAGTTTGGCTAGAGTCTTGCTCCAATTGTTTATTTATCATTGTTGTCAGGGGAGAAAACAAAGCAATAACGGGACAAATGGGAGATGTGTCTCCCATAGCAGAAATCTCTCCATGCAAAATATGCCCTCCAGTTAGCCTATGTTTACACAGTCATACTAACATTAGGCATATTTTTCATATGGTTAGTGACTAATTTCACCCATCCACTTGTAAGGAAGCCATTTAAAGAGAGACACTTCCCTTAAGTGGGAACTCAGTCAAGTCTTACATCTCACTAGCAATTTTTTTTTTCCTGGGTCACTGCACAGTCCATTGTTTCCTTGCACTGAGGAAAATGGTAATGCAGTGGGTTGGTAGAACACCTGTTGTGTAAATCTTTGTGATGCTTATAATATGAACCCCTGCTGGCAGAGACAGCTGTGCCTCACATTTAAACTGAAAGTATAAGGTATCAGAGGAGGAAGAAGAAAAAAAAAGGCTCAGCCCTATGAAAATACTACATCAGTGACTGGAATCTGTTGTCAAGATTTATAAGCTAAATGAGTTACACTTTATCTGATATTAAAAGAAGCTTGCTTTGTTCCTAGAAGACAGAGTATGTTTTCTTATAGGCATTCTCAAAAGGATTTCACGTTTCTGAACATGGACAGCTGGTCTGCTCAAAATTGGACACACAAATTAACCTATCAATCGTGTTACAACCGGAGAGTATTTAACAGGCTGGGATAGAGAAATCGCTGAGGAATTTTGGAAGAACATGTGGGGGAATTTCCTTTTATAGAGACAATGCCTGCTGTACAAGTGCCTCAGTCCCATTGGTTTCAACGAGATCACTTGAATGAGTGAGGCAAGCAGGATCTGGCCCGATTTGCAAAAATCTTCAAGGATTTTGTCCAAAATTCATGGCGATATTTCCCGATTTTAATTCCACATAGCCCTGTTCTTAATGTTAATGCCTGGTATCAATGTAAGAACATGGTGACAGATTCTGCCATCCTTACTCTACAAGTAAGACTTCACTCCACAAGTAGTCCCATTTACTTCACTAGTATTACTTGCAGAGGGACCTTCTACTCAGTGTGAGTGGTAAGGATCTTGGATTCTGACCCACAGAGGGGATCATAGTAACAACATTTATGTGCCCTTGGCTAATGCAGGCCCATAGCAGGGTCCTTTGTGCATCTTGAATCACCACTGTGGCAATTTGGGAGAGCAAAGGGAAGGCAAACCAAATTTTTTCCCTTGGGAGCAATTGGGCAGGGGAGCAGGTGGAGTCATGGCCCCATCCCTCCAGGTGCCAACCACTGTAGCCAGGGCAGCTGGGGTCCTGGTCAAGGTGTGTGCTTGGGGCAGCTCTGGGCCCCTGGAAGGGGCAGGGTCTTGGGCAGAAGGCATGGGGCCTCAGGCCAAAATCCCCCAGCCAGCCTTTCAGTGCTGCCCAGTCTGTGCCTCCAGCAGCTGATGTGGTAGGCAGCAGTGGCCAGGAGCCCCGGCCTGGGCTCCCCCATCAGAGGCCCAGCTAGTACAGTCAGCAGTTTCTTACTGGTACACTGTACTGGACCCTACTGGCTTACTTTCACTTCTGATTGTAGCTGACTAGTCAAGCAGAAGGAGAGTATGCTGCTTTCCACAAAAAGGTGTTGCAAATCCTTCCCCCTCTCCTCCATCCCTCCCAGCACAATCAGGGAGCAGCAATAAGTGGGGAGCAAAGAGGAGCACTGCTAAGAAAAGAACAGGAAGAGCTTCCTCCTCCTCTCCCTGGCTTCAGGAGCAACACACCTACACCCACAGCTCTACCTCCTACTTGGCTGGTGCTGTGAGAGCTCCCCCTGCTGTTTCAGCCTACTTTAGCATGTGTCAGGGAATCTTGGTCGGGATTATGCACTACCCTGTACTCTGGTCAGCATACTAAAAGAATCATCAAGCACTATTTTATTACACTGGACAACAGTGTCCTGAGGGGTAGAAATATGAAAAATGGATGCATCTTTTGAAAACATTTAAATCTAATCTGGGACTACAAATACTAAAATGACCATATGGTTATTGCATGGTATCACCACAGGTCAGAGTTAAGATTGGATGCCTTAACTCTGTATTTCCATACCTTTACATACTTGGATTTCCTTTAAGTTTAACCTTAACTCTGAATGTCCTAGGTTTGTGATGCTTGGTTTTCTGATGATTGCAACTTTATTGTAATTTTTTTACCCTCCGATGACTGATATGTACTCTCAACCTTAGTTCAACTTCATGCAGGTTTTGTCTGGAAATATTTTTAAAGCTTTCCTTTAGAGTTATTCATTTATGTAAATTCTTTTATAAAGTTGTTGATCCTCATCAAAATAAAAAGTATTCCCCAAGGGGAGAAGAATAGCTGGCAGGCTCTAGAATTCATTGAGCTGCGTGTCTAACTACATCTGGTATTATCACTACATCTTAATTATCACTTCAAAAGTTTTTTTCCTCCTGCTGATGATAGCTCATCTCAATTGATTAGACTCTTCCTGTTGGTATGCATACTTCCACCTTTTCATGTTCCCTGTATGTATAAGTATCTCCTGTCTGTGTATTCCATTCTATGCATCCAAAGGAGTGAGCTGTAGCTCACTAAAGCTCATGCTGAAATAAATTTGTTAGTCTCTAAGGTGCCACAAGTACTCCTGTTCTTTTTACATCTGGTAGGAATCTGAAGAGACCTTGGTCATTATGTCATTTAATCAGGGTTGACTGTAGGAAGTGCTCTGTAAGTAATGTATTCTACTATCCTTATTTGAATTCTGGAGTGTGGGGCTGGAGTTTTGAGAAAGCTCCAAAAGTTTTCTTGCAAATATCTGGGATACAGAGTAGGAGACATTATGTGATCCATGGAATTTGATGCTCTGAATAAAGATTTGGAAAGTTGACAGCACTGAACTAAATAATTGCAGCACATAGGCTCTTTTCACCTTTGTTTTTCAAATACCTTTTGAATGCATTTTCTAACACAGTTAAAACTGCAGGTACAATTTCTCACACAAGTGATTGTGCCCTCAAAAAAATCAGATTTGTTCTCACAAAGTGTACTTGCAAAAATTATGTAGCTAAAGTGTACAGGCAAAAAGTTGGATGTGAGAAATTGCTCCTAAAATTTGAGAGAGCAAATTGAGGCCCTTTGAAAATGTGGGATGAAATTCTGGCCTCATTGAAGTCATTGGGTGTTTTGCCACTGTCTTCAATAGGGCTAGAATTTCATCCAGGGATTTTAGTTCCTTAGAGGACATTTATCAGCTTCTCATGTTGTCCAAGAACCAAGTTCCCACATGCCACTGCTAGACATGCACCTCTTTTAGTAGAGCTACCTCTTTGGGCCCGATTCTTTACTTTTATGCAGTGGGAGTTTTGCCTCTGCACAAACACAAAATTGGGCCCCAAGGGATTAGCCTTAGAAGTAAATTCAAATGAGAATATGGATTTTCATGATCACTAAGGGGAAGATGATGTATGAGTGATATTAAGATTTACAGCAGAATTATTGTGAACTTTTCCTAAATTTTTCCATTGTTTGTGTAATTGTTTAGATCTTTTTGTCGAGTTTACCAAAATATAGTCAGACAGTGGGCTCCATAAAGAGAGCCCAAATATTAAAATACATTTATTCCTCTCATCCGCTTTCCTTTTGCTCTTCTCCTTCACTAATACCAAAGTCAGTTCAACAAATACAGTATGTGGGCAGAACTAGGAAACTATTCTGTTGAAAAAGATTCATTCTCCTGCTATTAAAATAAAAAGAAAAGGCCTTTTGTACCTTTTATGTGTGTATAACGATATGCTTGTATACTTCCAATCTTCTTTAATTTAACAAGGAAGTGATTCATTTGGGAGATTATGTAGGTTTGAAGGACTGTCCGGATATGGCAAACTTCCGTTTACCTAATAAATTCCTTCCTGCAAGAGAAAATAATTTTCTACTTGTGAATAACACAATGCACACACAACCTGGAATCTGTTTTTCCCTACTAATAATTCTAGTTGTGTTCTGGGACAGCCACTGAGAGCTTTCTATATGTTTGCGTTTGGGTTTTAGGTACACCCAATCTTCCTGCTTTAATCCATTTTCATATAATCTAGTTTTTTTTAGTTGGTACCTTTTAATTTCTTTGGAACAGAGTGGGAGGTGGAACCCTATAAGTAATGTATTTGATGCTGTGAGTTTGTCAGGTTTGAGATGAGAGGAGTATGTTTGTTTTTTCTTTGCAAAGAACAGGTTTGTTTGCACAGAGGAAATAGAAGCCTCTTCTGATTAAATTTCAAAATATTGCTGCTTTTCCTATCTGTCTAGAGTAACCAATTATTAAACAAATACCCCTTTTGATATAATATGCTATATTTTTAGGGCTGGCAAGGTCATTTCTATTGCTGTCCTAAATATTGGTTGTAAGGTCACATGATACTGGTACACTGATACCATGAATTATAATCAGCTTCAATTTCCTTTGTCTGTACATGAAGTGGCATTTGGGTTACTAAGAGTATGCAGTTTTTCACTTTCTGCTTTTCACAGCTGTCCTTCGCTCAGCCTGCTGAGTAGTTTGTCAGACTATGTATTCAGCTTTGCTGGGTGTGCAGGGCAATGAAATAGTTTTGGTTGAGGCCGTTACCCTCCCTGCTATTCCCCTGGCCCTTTTCCACACTAATGGCAGAGCTCCCTGTCATAGTTTACACCATTCATTTGATTATTGTGGGCAAATGGAAGACCTGACACTCATCCAGGACAGTGGAATGTTAACACAGCAAAGGAGTGCTGTACTGTACAGTATTTTGGTGCTAATAGCTTTTCTATGGAGATACATTCTTGCAGCAGGAGAGGCAGTAGTGGGATAAACCACAAGGGTATCTGCAGTATTGCTTTACCTGAGCCATGATTATCGAGAGGGTAACTCTTGAGGGAGTGTGACACAAATGCCCCTTGGCAAAGAATCCCCTGTTCTTTGCAAATAACTCTTGTCTCTGACCTGACAGACTCACTACATCAAATATATTGCTTACAATGTATTTATCTATATGTAAGGTCTCTATTGAAAGCTTGCAACTTATTGAGGTTCATAGTCATGATATAATGTGTTGTGGCAGAGCTCTGACTTTGCCCCCATGGGTCCTGCACTTCTAGGCAGTTTATGCTAGCCTCAGTGGTTCACTGTGACCCTCCACATACCTTTCTCTCTCTCTAGGGCCAGGGTTACAATCTACTGAGCCCTTTTCATCATAGGCCAGCAAGGAGGTTGATGAGAGAACTCCCACAGTCTCTGTTGTCCTTGGGGGCTTATTTCAGAACAGTTTACCCTCCTGTCCTGACAGGGGCCTGTTATCCCTTCCCAGGAGATGTTTCTGTAGTGGCAGGTTGGGGGGGAACCCAGGCCCACCCTCTACTCCCAATTCCAGCCCAGGGACTCTAATGGTAGCAGCTGTTGGCAGCCATCCTTAAACTGCCAGAGTTGCTACATTTCCCTGGACCACTTCCCCATAGCTCTCCTACTTCTCCCTTCTTTACCCTTACCTTAGGGCTCTTTTACCAATGGTTTGAGGGTATCTTCATTAACCAGCCACCCTTGCTCTCCCCTGCCTGACTGGAGTGAGCCCTTTTTATAGTATCAGTGGGGCCTTAATTAGAGTCAGGTGGTCACATTAGCTTAATGGCCTCACCTGACTCTTTGCAGGTTAATTAGAGTCAGGAGTTCTCATTAGCCTGGAGCAGCCCCTGCTCTGGTCAGTCAGGGAACAGAAAACTGTTAATCCAGTGGCCAGTATACCCAGCTGGGCTGGGTCTATCACAGTATATATGGCTAATAATTAAGGAATAATGCCATTATATTGAAATTTATGCCCTTATGGATTTAATGTTAAAAGAAATCATGGGGGAAGAATATTACTTGATGACAGCCTATTCATGCCGATGGTAGTTGCCACCCATCACTGGTTAGCCTGTGATGTAATGCAAGGCTTAATTGTCTACCATTACCCTATCACAGAACAGTCGATGGAAAACCCTCAAAGATACCTGCAAACCATCAAAACCACATGGAGGTCACAGCAACATTATAACAGACAGGGAATTGCCTGCCTATGAATAAAGACAAAAGTTTGTTTTAGGATAACACAGAGTGAGGAGAGGAACTCTGTATCCATTCACTGAGGAGCTGTATTGTAGAGCAGGAATGTTTTTCATGAAAGTTTGGATCCTGGTTCCTGTGAAGCCAGCCAGCTCTGCAACAGACTGAATTCTGGGGGAAACCTACTTTATTCACTAGGAAAGGTAACTATTTTAATAAGTGTAGGCCCTTGATCATCTTTTATGATTTTGTTTTGTATTGCAACCCTTTGTTTCCATCACTATCTTTAGTTTCCAGTTGAATCTCTATTCTTTCTTAAATAATCCTGCTTTTATTTTATTATAAGTGCTCACAAGTACTGTGTGGTTCACAGGACAGGTGGTTTAAGGTGAAAAGGTAAACTGGGGTACACTGCTGCTCTGGTGCCAGAGGATCTGGGATTTCTGTGAGTAGCCAGTGACAGACTTGATATCACAGGGGGATGCTTCAAAGTGGCTGGGGAATTGGCGGGCACCTACTGTTAATCTGCAAGGCAAAGACTGGGCTGGCATAGCCCAGAGGAGAGTGTTTGAGTGGCTAATAGGCTGGTGGTGTTAGGGAGATAACACCCAGCTAGCCCAGGCAAGCTTTCCTCTCACTAGAGGCTGAGGGCAGTAAGGTGAGTCACATTCTTGGGTATACCAAGAACCATCGCAGAGGGCTTTTTCACTTGTGGACATATTTAATTTTCTCATTGCGCTGTTCTTCTGTGCAGCCTCATTGTTGCTTTAAAATAAAAAACAATTAGCCTCTTATTATGAAGCCATGTACAGGGACATATTTTGCCTTCATATAGCTCCTTTCTTCCAAAATCTCTTCACTGACTGTATATTGGAGTGTATGGAGCTGTAAGATAGTCACCGCACAGTTGATGTCTGGAATATCCTGTACAGCAGGGATCAAGAAGACATGTCAGGTCAAAACAGCTACAGCTAAGAATTATCTGGAGGCTGAACCTCAGAATCAAGTGGGGACCCTCCCACAGTGCTAACTTTATGGTGGTTCATTTACTTTCTTCTTCTTCTTCTCTGTCTTCATTATTATTATTTGTATTATTGTTGTACCTAGGAGCCCTGGTCCTGGACCAGAACTCCATTGTGCTAGGGGCTGCACAAAAAGCTGGCCCCTATCCTAAAGAATTTGTTCTGAACTAAATCATGATAATTGAGGAGGCATATTTGTCTTAGTAGATTGCAAGAGGCATTGGAATATAAATACCCCACACGCAGTACAATGCTGGGGAGCAGAGGGAGGAAGGAAATCTTACTAGGGAGACTCGTGCAAACCCTTCCTCTTAACAGAGGTGCCATTGGTTCTGTAAAGTACACAGGAGCAGACACCAGGAATCAGATCAGGTTTTAGGGTTTCATCTGCACACAGCGCTCATTGTATCTATCTCAGATCCATGAAGGGCTGCAGCAACACACCCAGTAGGGTGAACTTGGCCTCCCAGAAACCAAAGGTTTCCAAGGTCAGATGCTTCCACCACTAAACTCAGAATGCAGCATTCACTGAGAAACATACAAACCCAATGTAACGGCAGCTCTCCATGAATGTTCAAGGTTAGATTTTCACCTGACAACAGCAACCGCCTGAGCTGTCTTCTCCCTGTTCCCTCATAATGGAGTTGTCACTGATGTTTTTCAGCATTTTGGCAGTTACTGGTTCAGTCATTACTGGGCATGAATCACATAATGAGCTGATAAGGATGGACATTACTCATAGGCATACCACGGGATTCTGAGTGCAATGTCATGGGCTATTTTGAAACCAGTATCTCACACTCACTTCCTAGTACATCAGACATTAGTCTCAACAATAATCTATTAAAACAGCACATGATTTATTTCTAAGGAAGCTTTACCAATATTTACCTTCATCTGATCATTCTTTACTTATGGAAAACATGCCCATATATAGTATATGCATCTTACTAGGCCATGAGATAGCAAGTGTTTTTCTGTAGAGCTATTTGGTATGACTACCCAGCTCTGCAGCTAGTTACATTGATGCAGTGACCACAGTCCATGTTGCCCCTCTTTCAGTTTCACAAATAACTGAAGTGACAGTAGTTTGGACAGAAATTCTAACCTCTCATTTATGATTTTTTCCCTGAGGATGATTTAACTAGCTACAGCTAATCTTTCCTCAGACCCCAACAACCCACAGCATGTATCATTATTAATATTTTATGTATTATTTATTTATTTGTATTAATGTTGCATCTAGAAGCCCCAGTCCTAGACAGAGATCCCATTGCGGTAGGCACTGTATGAATACAAAACAAAAAGATGGCTCCTGCCCCAAAGAGTTAAGTTAATCACTATCCCCAGTCATATGAATAAATACTTTACTTGAGCTCTGATATATAGATTTAAAAAAACCTGGTACTACAGAGCTTAACGTTGGGAATTTTAGAATGGAGAGAATAAGGGAAGGGAACAGGGCACACTTTAGAAAATCCAAGAAGAGTGTTTGGTTTGAATGTTTTTGAAAACAAGAATTTAAATTTTCAGAGAGCCAAACAATGGAAAATCTAATAATCTGTTATTTAGCACCACCCTTATGTGCTGTGAGTAGTACCTTACTTCTTGAGTAGTCCTACTCACATCACCATTGAGTAGTCTTGTGGATTTCAGTGGGACTTATGGAGTCAGGTATTTTTCAGCGTGAATGAGAGTGACAGAATCTGGGCCATAATGAGTTAACATCTTTAAATGAGAAGAAAATTCTAGTACTCTGAATATTTTAATGCACCTTCCTGTCCTGATCATTTACGCCTAAAATGTGGGCTAGAGTTAAGTTATTGGGACCTAATCATGCTTAAATTTAAGCATGTGCTTAAGGGCAGTCCTGAATGGGAATAAACGTAAGCACACGCTTATGTGTTTTCTTGAACAGGGGTGTGGCAGGGTGCTAACAGCAGCATCCTGATCACTGACAGTGCTGCAGCCTGAAGAAGGCTGCAGGCCCAGCTGAGGGCAATTACACACTTCCTGGTGGGGGGTTGAGAGCACCGGGGAGACAATGACTGGATTAGCAAGGTAACTGGGGGACAATATAAGGGGAAGAAACAGGCAGCAAGGGCAACTCAAGAGAAGCTCAGAAGGTGAGCCTGGGCTGGAGTGTGATGGCTGTAAGGAAGCCTGTCCTTGTGATAAGCCTGTGTTGCATGGTATTGTTATGTGAGAGGGAAATAAATGTACACCTTGGTGAAAAATAAACAGCCTGGTGCGTGTGACTGCAGAACTAACTGAACTGGCCAGGCAGTGAGGTTCACTGGGTAGTGAAGGAGGTGCCTTATGACAAGGGGCTTAGGAAGGTACTGTATCTATAGGGCTCACAAAATATTTGTGAGAAATCTAGCAACCAAAGGAGTGTGCATGGGGTGTGCTGGGTGTGCCTAGGCACACGCTAATGCCTGTGGGCATGATCCAGCCCCTCAGGGCTTTGGATCCAGCCTGTGGGATTTGCCCCCTGTGGTGCTGCAGGCCCCACGCAGCTCTCAGAAGCGTCTGACACAGCACCACGTCCCTGGGGAGGGGGGCAGAGGGCTCCATATGTTGCTCCTGGCACTAGCCCCCACAGCTCCCATTGGCAGGGAACAGGGAACTGCAGCCAATGGGAGCTTCAGGGGAGGTACCTGAAGGCATGGCAAGGGGCAGTGCACAGAGCCCTGTGGACCCCCACCCCACTGGGGCCACACAGAGATGTGGTGAGTGGTGGGGCCAGGGCAGGCAGGGAACGTGCCGCTGCAGGTAAGCGGCTCCGGGCAGTGGGCCGGAGCCCGAACCCCTCTTGCATCCTGCCCCCCAACTCCTTGCCCTGAGCCCCCTGCCAGCACCTCGCACCCCTCCTGCACCTCAACCCCCTGTCTGCACCCTGTACTCCTCCTGCACCCCAACTCCCTGCCCTAAGCCCTCTGCTGCACCCCTCCTGCAACTCCCTGTCCTGAGTCCTCTGCTGCACCCCTCATGCACCCCAACTCCCTGCCCTGAGTCCCCTGCCACACCCTGCACCCCTCCTGCATCCCAACTCCCTGCCGAGCCCCCATCACACCTTGCACCCCTCCTTCACCCCAACCCCCTGCCCTAAGCCCCCTGCCTGCACCTTGCACCTCGTCCCTGAGCCCCCTCCTGCACTCTGCATCCCTCCTGCACCCCAACCCCCTGCCCTGAGCCCCCTCATACACTCCACACCCCTCCCCTGTCCCAATCCCTTGCCCTGAGCCCCTTCCTGCACACCACACCTCCTCCCACACCCCAACCTTTATGACGTTCACCTTTAAAAATATAAATAAATAAAATTCCCTCGGTGCACACCCTAATGAAATGTGCTGCACACGCCCATGCTAACAACAGGGATAAGTCAGAAACTCCCTTTAGTAGTGGAAGAGATCAGCAAAGGCAATAAACAATGGAACCCAGCCCCAAACTACAGCCACGGAGAGAATATGTTGCAAGAACACCAGTGTAGTTGCTGAAAAATGCTTAAGCAATTTGGAAATGTCCCTGGAATGTCTCAGTCAATAAAGCACTGAAGATGACATGTAATGGAACAGATGATTTTTGTTGTTCAGAGTGTTTGCAGATTTTCATCCACAAGGAGCCTGGGGAAGGAGTGGCCATAAACTGACTAATAATACATAAAACAGCACTTGGCCTACAATTGTGCACATACCTGAATTCATAACGATGATAATTCTGTAGTCAGGAAACCCCAGTTAGGAGATAAAATAAAAATAATCTTCCATTGAGAAGTGACGCTCCCGTTGTACTTACAGTGGAGAACCCCACTCCTTCAAACTCCCAGTATGCTCCCTCCCTTTGCGGGCACCCTCCTTCCTTCTTCTAGGCCATTACTTCCCCTAGGGTATGCCATGATGCTCATCTGATTCCCAGCAGCCCCATTAGCGTACCCCTTTCTTGATCATTCCCTATTTTCACTTAGGTCATCTCTCTCCTTCAAGATTTTCTCTCTCCACCAGGTGCTCTGGTGCACCCACTGAGGCCACTGATTCCCTTTAAAGCAGTAGTGGGCAACCTGCGGCCCATTAGGGTAATCCGCTGCGGGCCATGAGACAGTTTGTTTACATTGACTATCTGCAGCTCCCAGTGGCCATGGTTCGCCGTTCCCAGCCAATGGGAGCTGCGGGAAGCAGCATGGGCTTCAGGGACGCTTCCCACAGCTCTCGTTGGCTGGGAACGGTGAACCGTGGCCACTGGGAGCTCTGGGCGGCCCTGCTGTGGATTACCCTGACAGGCCGCAGGTTGCCCACCATTCAGGACCAGTACAAGGATATTTTGCCCAAGGCGAAACTTCCGCCTTGCCCCCCTCCCCCCCGTGACATTGGTTCATTGAGGGGCAAATCCCAACGAGCCTTTATAGACTCCAGGGGTCAGTCTGCCCAGGGGCCAGCTGCGCCCAGTGGCTGCTCCCCAGACTAGGTTCCCCCTTCCCTGCCCCCTGAACTACCCTGGAGGGTGCACAGCCCCCTCCCCACTGCACCCCGGTGGCCCCCACCCCGAGTCCACTCACAATCTTTGCTGGACTCGGGCCACTGCAGCAGCTCAGCAGGAAGGAGCTGCCTTCTGGGGGCTCTTGAGAGCTCCTGCAGCAGATGCATGCGGGCAGAGGCCCCCATGCGCCCCCCCCTCAGCACTCCCCTACCACACTTAGGCTTTGTGGCTCATGGGAGTCTGAGCCGCCGCCGCTGCCCCTCCCGGAGCAGGATCAGGGCCCCACGCCCTGGCAGTGGCTCAGATGCTCAGGAGCCGCAGAACCTGAGCATGGCAAGGGGGAAACTGGGGGGCACATGGGGGTCTCTGCCTGCATGCATCTGCTGCAGCCTGCAGGAGCCCCCCGGGGGGGCGGCAAGCCACAGCCTGGGCAGGAGAGGCGGGGGGCATGGCTGCTCCTTGCTAAAGCTACTGCTGCCTTTGCAGGGCTCTTGCCCCGCTGTGCCGCACTGGCTCCTCCATGGCTGGGGCTCGCTGCTGCTGCAAGCAGGACACTCTGGCTCTCTGATGCCTCTGGAAGGCGGCTCATCCCTGCCAAGCCAGGGCACCACTTTTTGGCACCCCCAGGGCCATCCTTAGGATTTATGGGGCCCTACACAGTATTATTAAACTGGTGCCCCTATGCCTGACGGCAGCCTGAGCTTGCAGCCTGGCGGGGGCAGAAGGACAAGGCAGAAAGAATAACAAGACACCCGGCCCGCCTCATGGAGGCGGAGAGTCACAGTTCCCCATAGAGATCCCTGTACCCTCTCCCTCATGCAGAAGGTACCTAATTAAAAGCACTTAACTTGGGAATGAAAAATGTCAGTCACAGGTTTTTTGATATGCCTTGAGGTTTGTAAGACATTTATTTGAAAAAACTTGTAGTAAGGGTGAGTCAGCTGTCTTCCTAAATACAACATTAAATATTATGGAACACATGATGCAGCTCTTCTCTGTTTTACATTTTCTTAATCAGTATTTCTAAGCTGATTTTATTTTTTAAATATACTCTTAAATGTACTCATTCCAGATTACTACATATTTAACTAACTGAAACAGACATTATTTTAAATTAATTAGTCATAGAGGTTTAGTGTGTTCATAACAATGTTCATTGCTTTTAGAAAAAGGGAACTCTAATTTACTGTGTGTGATCTCCATAACAATAGACATGTTTATGAAATTTCACCAACTTTAAAAAATATGTTTCCAAAGATTTTAGGCATAACAAAGGATTGTATATCTTACTAAGGTACTGATTTTGCTTAAAACTAGTTCATTAGATAGTCAGAAGTAAAGAAAGGGAAACTCTTTGTCCAGCTATCTGGAAGCAAAGGGCTGTTGCTTCCTTCAGTGGGGGGAAAGGGGGAGAAGAGGGGGTGAAGGGAGAAATGGATGGACAGAAAGGACAGGAAGACTTTGGAAGTAAGTTTTTTTTTTTTTTTTTTTTTTTTTTTTTTTTTACTATAGTAATTAAAATTTGTATTTTAGATAAGGGTGGTCTTTTGAATAATTTATTTAAAAAAACCATATGTCTGAAGATCCAAGCATTTAAGGCTAAAGATGATTGTGCATCTAAAAATCTATGCAAGGATTTTTTAGAGATGTGATTTTATAATCTTCACCAACTCACTAATGAAATATTTTTAAAGCAAATTTTAAACTAAGGTCCTGTAGACTGACATGTTCTGAGTAAATATTACCGTCATGCACAACTATTTTTGTCAGTACATTCAGAAACTGACAGTAGATACTGGGGGTTGGCAAATGCCTGTTAAATATCTTCATTGCCCCTTGAAAGGCTCTTTAACAGTTTCAGTGTTGTGCTAATAGGTCTGGCAGGCTGGAGACTTTTTCTCTTTTAACTACTAGATCCCCTTCCCAGGAGGACAAAGGGTATGGCTAGACTTGCATGGCAGCGCTTTGAAGTTTCAAGTGTGGTCGTAGCGCCAGCGCTGGGAGCGCTGCACGTACTCCACATCCTCTATGGGTGTAGCTTGCAGCCCTGGGAGCCACGCTCCCAGTGCTGCAGCACTGTTTACACTGAGGCTTTACAGCGCTGTATCTTGCAGAGCTCAGGGGGGTGTTTTTTTCACACCCCTGAGCGCGAAAGTTGCAGGGCTGTAAAGCACCAGTGTAGCCATGGCCTCAGAGCCTGCAGGAAGGGTCAGAACAGGGATAGGAAAACCAGGAGAGTGGACACTAAGACCCAGTGGCGCTCCAAATTTTCAGGTGCCCTACCCAGCTGCCTATGCCTAAGGACGGCCCTGAGCGCCCCCAATCACTTGCCGCCCTAGGCCACTGCCTAGTTCGCCTAGTGGTTGCACCAGCCCTGCCACCATTGCTTTAAAGCCTGGCACTGCTTCTATTAAAGTAAATGAAAAAAGTCTATTGATTTCAGTAGGCTTTGGATCAGAGCCTTGTGGACTGCCTAAACCTTCCTAACCTCCTCCTAAAGCAATCCCTACTACTCCACTGATAACCTCTCTTGATCCATGTAGTTGGCCCACCTCCAGAGTGTCTTTCAACCCTTCTGCTGCATGGTACTGCTCTTTTTTCATCCGAGGACAGTGAGTCTCATTTTAAAATGAACTTAATTATGCTCAGAAATATAATAGCGATTGATGTGATTAATGGGAAGACTTGTTCTATGTTCTGATTCCAGTGTTCAGCGCTGACTAATGTCAAGAAGTATCCTCTCTTTCCCCTCTCTCTAAAGTTTAGGCCCATTTCTACCATGCTTGCTCATGCCAAATACTGCCTGACTCCTCAAGTAGAAGTAAGACTTTAGTAACTCATGAGATTACATGAGGGTAAAATAATAATGTAAAGGAAGAATCACAGAATCAGGCCTCTAGATATTGTACAGTACAGCCAGCAATACCTAGGACATGTTAACACCCACATTAACTATTAAGAAAATATATTACTTGGTGCTTCGATTCTATCAACAGTGTATATCTTTCTTGTTCTTCGTCAATATATTTCTTCTAACAGTTATGTGTCCTTTTTTGCAGGACATTTTCCCCTCTATTCTGTATCATATATTTACTCAGATCTTCAGATATAGTATGATGGAAAATGCTGAAATCCAAAAGCATTGTAATTAAATCCATTAATGTAAAAAATCCTTGGCCAATGTGGGAAATGTAGTTCTATATTAGTGATAGAGCAAAATAATCCGTGGTCTGACGAGCTGGCTATACAAAGTATTTGTGAATATTTGAATAAGAATGGAAAATTCAATCTCCAACAGCAGAGACTTCCTAGGAGAACTAGTGTGACTCCTAGTTGTACACTGGTCTTCAAGAGTTTCAAATCTACCTAGTCCTCTCACTTTGTCTAGTTATAGGTAAGTTCCCTTTTTACTTCCTTACAGGAGGAGGACAGACTCAAAGAAATACGTTCTGCATCAGGAGCCTAAGATAACATGTCCCTTGTATTTCTAGTAACCTGTGTGGTGGTTGTAGATTTGAGCTGAAATCCTGGCCCCACTGAAGTCAATGGAAAAGTTCTGTCCCCATTGACTTCAATGGGGACAGAATTTCACCTTTGTTCTTTAGGCTTTCCTCTTCACTCTTTTATATGAACACTTTTCCATACCAGTCTTGTTGGTTTGGTTTTTTTACCTGGGATTCATGGGAAACTTATTATTATCTACATTTATGTGTTAGAGATATGAGCGCGAAGTATCTCTTGTCTAAGTTTGACTGATAAACTGATGGTTTTTAAGTCCAGATTTAATGTGTCTAGATTTAATACATATCTAACCATTTTCTCTCCAGTTAGGTATATTAAAACTATACATGTACAGGAGTTAATCTCTTACCTTTTTAAAATCAGATTTAGCAGTAACTGAGGGAAACTAAGACCTATTTATAGAGGAAGAGTTTCACATTTCTAGCAGGAAGGTCTTAGCTCAAACCTGACAACATCTTAAAGGGCACAGTGAATGGTGAAAAGTAGAAAAATAATTTCCTTTGTTTCTTCTCAACTAAACAGAATTCTTAGTTTTTAAAAATGTATGGAGATCTCTTTCCCCTCACTGTGTTCCCTATTTTGACCCCCTTTTCCCTCCATTTCCACTCCAGTTTCATGTTTGTATTTGCAGAGATGAGGTTATTACATGAACTGGAGAACACCCTGAAGAAGAAAATAGCAAGATTTGGCGTTTTGGCCCAAAGAGACAAATTTATCCCTGAGTTAAACTTCATTAACTCAATGTATTAAGAGCATCAACTTTTGTTAAACTTTCCTGAGTACTCCATATAGTGAATGAAACCAAATCCTTATTTCTATAGATATAAATAAAAACCCTAGTCCTGAATGTCCCATTCTAGTGATACTTACACATATTGTTCAATATTGTACAGTCTGATTTACAAATATACCACTGTGGAACTCTTTATGCCTTCTAACTCAGTGGCGTACGTAGCTTAACTACAAATTCTGCTGGCAGTTAAAAACAGCATTGTGTCGGTGGACCATTTGGCACATTATATTTTGAAGGGCACAAAAAATTCTGTACAAGTGTAGCCATATAGTTCTGAGCCAGTACATGGGAAATACTGTAATTACATAGTAATTATATGGTCTGTGAATTTTACAGTAATTATTCTTGATTATCATATGTAGGTAATAATCATGCCTAATATAGTTGTTAGAACTCATGGCACTGCTTTAGTTTAAAGGGAGAAACAATCATTTATTATGGTATTTCAGTGTGTCCATACAGAATTTAAGACAGTCAGCTGTGAATTACAGGGCTGTAAATAATTTCATTAAGGTGTTTTCGTGACATCATAAAGGATAGGTGCAACAATCTAGCCTAGTGGTTAAGTAGCGACCAGAATCAACTGGTGAAATTATAGCCCCTCCGTTCTAAAATTACCAATTTGTTTTAAATGTTGCGTTGACTCAGATCTTGGAACTCTCTTCAGTTTTCTCCGTGCTACCGGTGCTGCTTCATTTCCTCCTCCACCCAGCCTCTTAGGGCTTCTGGCTTTTCTTGCCTTACCTCTCCTCTCCCTCTTGAGAGAGAAATGAAATTTTTCTAAAGTGACAAAGTGACAGTGCAGATGGCTATAATTAGCAAACAGCTGTTTAATCTATCAGAAAAAGGCATAATGAGATCCAAATTCAGACTGGGAACAAGGAACACATTTTTAACAGTGAGGATAAATAACCATTGGATCAACTTTACTGTGGGATGTGGATTTTCCATCACTTCACTTCATGGGTGGTGGGTATCAAAGGCCAAGGGAGGCTGAGCCTCCCCAAACAGCCCAGTGTTGTCCCACCCATGCTCTGCTCTCAAGTCCCCTCCTGCTTCCCATCTGTGTCTGCGGCTCTTCCCCCTTGGCCAGAGCTCGTAGAGGCTGGCCTGTGGCCAGGGACTCTGGGTGGCTGGAGCCAGTGCTTGTGCTGCCTGCCCATCCAGAGCTCCGGGGCTGGAGGCACTCAGGCGGCCTAGGGCTGAGGTGGCAGGGTGGAGAAGGGGAGGGGGGGGAGGGAGAGACTGGGCTACAGAGGAAGAGGCAGGGCCTCAAGCAGAGGGGGCTGGGCCAGGGGCTAGGCTCCTTGAGCCCACAGTTCACCCTCTGCCCATGCGTTACTAGCAGTGTTTAAATCAAGACTGAATTTCTTTCTCAGTGATAAGCTACATGCAAACAGATGTTTTGGGCTTAATGCAGAAATTATTGGGTGAAGTTCTATGGCCTATTATATATAGCAGGTCAGACTAAGATGATCACAATGGTCCATCCTGGCCTTAGAACCTATGTATCTATGAAATTTGTCTTAAACTGAATATTTTGAAAAGTTGTCACAATTATTTTTATGCAATAATTGGCCTGCTGTTGAATGAAATATAGAAATGACTCTCAGTGCTGAACTTCATCCCACATTTTGGCAAAATGCACTAATGTAAAGGGTCCAATCTTGTAGCCCATACTCATATGTGTCGTCCATAGGCTTCAGAGGGATAACTCATGTAAGTAAGAACTCCAGATTTGGACCCTTATGTGCATCTTCATCTGTGTACTCAGGGCTGGATTTACACCTTACCCGCCCCTAGATACAGCATCTTCAGCGTCCCCACTGCCTACAGCTGACCTTTGTGTTTTCCGTAAAAAAGAAACTTTTAACTAACTTTTAACCTTTAGGCGCCTCAAGAACACCGATGCCCTAGGCACGTGCCTACTGTTCCTAATTGGAAATCCAGCCCTGTTTGTACCACAAAGGGTGCTGATAGCTCAGGGGTAGGCAACCTGTGGCACGTGTATGTGCCAAAGGTGGCACGCAAGCTGATTTTCAGTAGCACTCACACTGGCCACCAGTCTAGGGGGGCACTGCATTTTAATTTATTTTTAAATGAAGCTTCTTAAACATTTTTAAAAACCTTATTTGCTTTACATACAACAATAGTTGAGTTATATATTATAGACTTATAGAAAGAGACCTTCTAAAAACATTAAAATGTATTACTGGCACACAAAACCTTAAATTAGAGTGAATAAATGAACACTCAGCACACCACTTCTGAAAGGTTGCTGACCCCTGTGATAGCTTTTCGGGTGTGTTTGACTTGGCGCTGTCAATGTAAATAGTACATTTGAACCTTAAGCACATGAGTAGCCTCATTTCATTCAGTGGAACTCCTCAAGGGCTTAAAGTTAAGCATGTGTGAAGTCTTTCCCCCAATCCTGAAACACAAATGCATATCTGTAACTTTACAAAAGTGAGCAGTCCCACTGACAGCAGCAGATAGGGGTTACGTGAGACTACTCATATTTTGAAAGTTAACCACCCAGATTGGTATCTGAAAGCTCAGCAGTTAAATCTGATGGGGGAATTCTTTGGATCTTATCTTTCTGTGTATCTCCAAAGCTATGGCTAAGGTTACAATTTCTATTATTAATTTCTGCTTTGAGATGCTTGGAACTTTCTGAAAACTGTCACCTTTGGGACTTATACTGCTATGCTTTCTCTCAGCCCAAAGGTGAATTTTTTGGAACGTTTGAGTAAAAATCTCTTTGGCCACTTTTTTAAAGATATGTGACCTCAAGGCAGAGGATGCATATGCCAATTGTGTGTGCGTATGTGTGTGCTGTCATTTGCATGTATGTGCACAAACACACACAGTGTGCTTAGAATATCTTTATATGTAATGTTTTTTAACTATATCTTCATAGTAAAGTTTGCAGAATGCCTTGGGATCTTTCAGGATACAAAGTTCTGAATGCCTGTCAGCTGTTATATTTCTAGCATTCATATCTGCGATATTTATGTCTCTGCATTGATGAGCGGAGGATACCTTTTAGATGCAGTAACCTGCTGGGAGAACAAACGTATATTCACATCAGTCCATTCTAGAGCACAACCAGCGCAGTAAATTCTGCTCTGACCAATGATAGTGAACAGGTACTTTTTGCCTTCCAAACTGGTTAGTTTGAGTTTTATTATAAAAAAGCAACTTGAAGATTTGAAAATTAAGATGGAATTCTGTATATTTCTCCAGGCTGCAATTATTTCTTTATAATTAAAAAATTACTCCCTTGCTGTTTCTCTCCTTAAGGATAATTATTTAATGTAAATGAGCCTTCCACAGACACTGCCTTTCTCTCTCTCTGGCTTTCATCTTTGCTAGGGTGGATTAAAAAGCCTGCTTATGGCTGCTTTCAGTTCATATTTGGGACTAAAACTGAAATCCAATGTTGCAATTACTGCTTGATAAAAGGCTTCTTTGTTTCTCATCACATGTCTGAATGCTGAGACCTAACTGCCCTAGAGGCACACACTCATGGGTCAGGAGGACAGGATATGCCCTTTTCCTGTGGTAGACGCTGGTGCATGGTCATATGCTACACACCATGGTATGAAAAAGCAAATGCAGTTTAGCTTGGAGCATCTCACTGCATTATCTGATGTCTCTCTTATCTAGTTTTCTCCCTTGAACAAAAGATGAGGAGCTGTTATCTGCTTAATTATAAGGTTTGTTTTATTTATTTTTCTTTTCCTTGATAGCAGATTGTTGCTACAAGGAAACTAGAGTTGGCTGTCTTTAGGCAACATGCAACAGACATAGTTTGTTGTCTCGGGGCAATTAAACAGTCTTAATAATGACAGCATTTACATATAAGAACCTAAATGCAGCTTGTTGTCTTCTGGATGCCAAATGACATGAAAACCATTTCTGAAACACATTAGTGCTTTTTCACCATATTCCCTACTTTTTATTATATTGCATTCTCTTTGCACTTCTACTTCTCCTGTTTCATTGCCAAGGAGCTTTATGATTTTCTCTCTTCCTTCTCCCATGCTGCTTATTTGTCTGTCGTAATTTGCATCAGTAATATTAACCTTCCAGATGCCTTGACAGAGCTGATTTTTAGACCTCCCCCAAGCCACAAATCTGTGCAACAGTCCCAGGTTCCATGTGGGACTGGAAAAGGTGGGGCTGTCTTCTTCATGAGCATACTGATCAGTGCTTTGCTAGTGGTACCTTAGAATCATAGAAGATGAGGGTTGGAAGAGACCTCAGGAGGTCATCTAATTCAATCCCCGGCTCAAAGCAGAACCAGCCACAACTAAATCATCCCAGCCAGGGCTTTGACAAGCCGGGTGTTAAAAACCTTTAAGGATGGAGATTCCACCACCTCCCTTGGTAAAGCATTCCAGTGTGTCACAACTCTTCTAGTGAAATAGTTTTCCCTAATGTCCAACCTAGACCTCCCCGACTGCAACTTGACACCATTGCTCCTTGTTTGGTCATCTACCACCACTGAGAACAGCCGAGTTCCATCCTCTTTGGAACTCCCCTTCAGGTAGTTGAAGGCTGCTATCAAATCCCACCTCACTCTTCTCTTCTGCAGACTAAATAACACCAATTCCCTCAGCCTCTCCTTGTAAGTCATGTGCCCCAGCCCCCTAATCATTTTAGTTGCCCTCCACAGGGCTCTCTCCAATTTATCCATATCCTTTCTGTAGTGGGGGCCCCCAGACTGAACACAATACTCAAGGTGAGGCCTCACCAATGCCGAATAGAGGGGAATAATCACTTCCCTCGATTTGCTTGCAATGGTCCTACTAATGTAACCCAATATGCTGTTTAGACTTTTTGGCAACAAGGGCACACTGTTGACACATAGCCAGCTTCTCGTCCACTGTAATCCCCAGGTCCTTTTCCGCAGAACTGCCACTTAGCCAGTCAGTCTCTAGTCTGTAGCAGTGCATGGAGATTCTTCCATCCTAAGTGCAGGACTCTGCACTTGTCCCTGTTGAACCTGATCAGATTTCTTTTGGCCCAATCCTCCAATTTGTCTAGGTCACTCTGGACCTATCCCTACCCTCCAGCATATCTACCTCTCCCTGCAGCTAAGTGTCATCTGTGAACTTGCTGAGGGTGCAATTCATCCCATTATCCAGATCATTAATGAAGATGTTGAACAAAATCGGCCCCAGGACAGACTCGTGGAACACTCCGCTTAACACTGGCTTCCAGCTAGACGTCGAGCCATTGATCACTACACGTTGAGCCCAATGATCTAGCCAGCTTTCTATCTATCTTATACTCCATTCATCCAATCCATACTTTTTTAACTTGCTGGCAAGAGTACTGTGGGATACCATATCAAAAGCTTTGCTAAAGTCAAGATACATCACATCCACTGCTTTCCCCATATCCACAGAGCCAGTTATCAGTTCCCCTCTATTCAGCACTGGTGAGGCCACATCTGGAGTATTGCATCCGATTTTGCAGAAAGGATGTGGACAAATTGGAGAGAGTCCAATGGAGAGCAACTAAAATGATTAGGGGAATAGAGCATATGACTTATGAGGAGAGGCTGAGAGAACTGGGCTTATTTTGTCTGCAGAAGAGAAGAGCAAGGGGGGATTTGATAGCAGCCTTCAACTATCTGAAGGGAGGTACCAAAGAGGATGGAGCTAGGCTGTTCTCAGTGGTGGCAGATAGAACAAGGAGCAATGGTCTCAAGTTGCAGTGGGGGAGGTTTAGGTTGGATATTAAGAAAAGCTATTTCACTAGGAGGGGGACGAAGCACTGGAATGGGTTACCTAGGGTGGTGGTGGAATCTCCATCCTTAGAGATTTTTAAGGCCTGGCTTGTCAAAGCCCTGGCTGGGATGATTTAGTTGGGGTTGGTCCTGCTTTGAGCAGGGGTTGGACTAGATGACCTCCTGAGGTCTCTTCCAAACCTAATCTTCTCTGATTCTATCTCATCATAGAAAGCAATCAGGTTGGTCAAGCATGACTCCTCCTGATCACCTTCCTCTCCTCCAAGTGCTTCAAAATGGATTCCAGCCCCGGAGCTCCCACGGAGTTGGCACCTATGAAGATGGGCACGATATTTACCTTTTTCCAATCACACAGGACCTCCCCCAATTATCATGAGTTTTCAAAGATAATAGCCAATGGCTCTGCAATCACATCAGCCAACTCCCTCAGAACCCTCAGATGCATTGTATCCCACCCCATGGAGTTGTGCATGCTTTTCTAAATAGTTCTTAACCTGTTCTTTCACCACTGAGGGCTGCTCGCCTTCTCCCAATACTATGGTGCCTAGTTCAGCAGTCTGTGAGCTGATCTTGTTTGTGAAGACCAAGGAAAAAAAACCAATGAGTACTTCAGCTTTTTCCACATCATCTGTCACTAGGTTGCTTCCCCTGTTCAGTAAGGGTCCCACACTTTCCCTGACCTTGTTCTTGCTCCTAACATACCTGTAGAAATCCTTCTTGTTACCCTTCACATCCCCTGCTAGCTGCAATTCCAGTTGTGCCTTGGCCTTCCTGATTTCACTCCTGCATGCTCAAGCAATATTTTGATATTCCTCTCTAGTCATCTGTCCAAGTTTCCACTTCCTGTAAGCTTCCTTTTTGTGTTTAAGCTCACCAAAGGTTTCTCTGTTAAGCCAAGCTGGTTGCCTGCCATATTTGCTATATTTCTGCACATCAGGTTTGTTCCTGCAACCTCAATAAGGCTTCTTTAAAATACAGTGCACGCTCCTGGACTCCTTTCCCCCTCATATTAGCCTCCCAGGGCATCCTGCCTATCAGTTCCCTGAGGGAGTCAAAGTCTGCTTTTCTGAAGTCCAGGATCCGTATTCTGCTGCTCTTCTTTCTTCCTTTCGTCAGGACCCTGAACTCAACCATCTTATAGTTACTGCTGCCCAGGTTGCCACCCACTTCTACTTTCCCTATAAATTCTTCCCTGTTTCTGAGCAGCAGGTCAAGAGAAACAGGGCCTGTATTTTGTTTCTCCAGCACTTGCACTAGGAAGTTGTCTCCAACACTCTCCAAAAACTTCCTGGATTTTCTGTGAACTGCTGCATTGCTCTCCCAACAGATGTCAGGGTGATTGAAGTCCCCCATGAGACTCAGGGCCTGTGATCTGGAAACTTCTGTTAGTTGTCTGAAGAAAGCCTCATCTACCTCATCCTCCTGGTCTGGTGATATATAGCAGACACCTACCACAATATCACCCTTGTTGCTCTCACCTCTAAACTTAACCCAAAGACTCTCAACAGGCTTTTCTCCAGTTTCATACCGGAGCTCTGAGCAATCATACTGCTCTCTTACATACAGTGTAACTTCTCCATCTTTTCTCCCCCATCTGTCCTTCCTGAACAGTTTATACCCATCCATGACAGTGCTCCAGTCATGTGACTTACCCCACCAACTCTCTGTTATTCCAATCACATCATAGTTCCTTGAGTGTGCCAGGAGTTCCAAGTCTTCCTGTTTGTTTCCGAGGCTTCTTGCAGTTGTGTTCAGTTACCTCAGATAACTAGCTGATTGCCCTACTTTCTCAGAATGAATCAGGAGGTTGCACCCTCCTACTTGTGTTTCCTCCCAATATACCATTTCCCCACTTACCTCAGGGCTTAGGTCACCTTCCCCCGTGAACCTAGTTTAAAGCCCTCCTCTCTAGGTTAGCAAGCCTGCTTGTGAAGATGCTCTACCCTCTTTTCGTTAGGTGGCTCCCATCTGTTCTTAACAATTCTTCTTCCTGGAACAACATCCCATGGTTGAAGAATCCAAAGCATCTCTCTGACACCACCTGTGTAACCACGCATTTACCTCTACAATTTGATGATCCCTACCTGGGCCTTTTCTTTCAACAGCGAGGATGGATGAGAACCTGACTTGCACCTCAAACTCCTTTATCCTTCTTCTCAGAGCCACGTAGTCTGCAGTGACCCACTCAAGGTCATTCTTGGCAGTATCATTAGTGCCCACGTGTAGAAGTAGGAAGGGGTAGTAGTCTGAGGGCTTGAGCGGTCTCGGCAGAAGCTCCATCACATCCTGAATTTTAGCTCTAGGCAAGCAGCACACTTCTCGAGTTTCCCAGTCTGGATGGCAGATGGATGACTCCATTCCCCTTACTTAAATAGGATGCAGATTACCATGGTGGTGAGCGAGGTATACAAATTCAGATCATGTATAAAGAGAGTGAGGCGATATTGTTCCCCATGAATAACCTTGCTGGCTTCTCTCAAATTCCTAAAGCCAGCCTTGTGCCTTGAGATAATATTTTAGACTTTTATAGTGTCTTCCATCCGAGGCTATCAAAGTGTTTTATAAATGTTTGAATAAAGGGCATAATCCAACCCTCACTGGGAATTTTCCCATTGAGGTCAATAGAGAAGGACAAGACCCTAAGTCATAAGACCCCATAATGGCCTTGTGAGGTAGGTAAGTATTGGTATCTTCATTTGAGGATAGAAAAATCGAGGCACAGAGAGGTGGAATGACTTGCCCCAGATCACGCAGAAAATCTGTGGTAAGGGTGGGAGTAGATTCCAGATGTCCAGATGTACTAGTCCTGGGTTTAACCACTAGACCACATTTGCACCTCAGAAGCCAAGAGCTGTAGGCCAAGATTTTTAAAAATAGGAGCCTGTAGTTAGGTTCCCTAGTCTACCCTAAGACTGTTGCTTGATTTTCAAAAGTGCTGAGCACC
This sequence comes from Gopherus flavomarginatus, assembly GCF_025201925.1. Taxonomy (NCBI): domain Eukaryota; kingdom Metazoa; phylum Chordata; order Testudines; family Testudinidae; genus Gopherus; species Gopherus flavomarginatus. The sequence goes on along the minus strand of NC_066617.1, from coordinate 74,111,627 downwards.
CAACAACTCCCATTAATTTCAACAGGAGCTGTTGGGTGGCAGCATTTGATAATTAGACTGATGCCTAAGTGTTGACTAGGGAGCCTAACTGTAGGCTCCTATTTTAAAAAAACTTTGCCATAATATTTAGCATCTAATTTGTCTCAATGACTCTGATGTTCTCATGACTCATTAAATATTCTTAGTACATTGGTAGGTGTTTTGATTGTAAAGACACAGTAGTTGTGCACATTACTCTCACTAATTAGTCCATATAGAAACCATGTAAAGTCTTGTGACAAAGAAACACTTTTCTTGTTTCTGATAGTTTAAATGAAAGTTAAATTCTAATGGTATTTAACCTTTTTATTTTGCAATATTTAGAAAATTAATGCCATATCAGATTTCAGCCATCCTCAACTGTTGTCACAGAATTCCTTCACTAGGGAACAAAAATACTTTAACTGTCCTCCAGGGCAAAAGGTTTTCAAAAGGAAGGTGCAGACACAAATCTTTTCCCTGAAAGAACTGGCTGTATTTTAGTGCCTCATATTAAGTTCCTATTGCCAGAGCAAAAAATCTTTAAAAGCAATAGGTTTATCTCTGGGCATGCTGGGACAGATGCCTAACCACTAACTATTAGAATCCAAATTAATTACAAAGTGAGCATTACTAACCAGGTCCAGAGGCTAAATCCTTAAAGTTCCTTCTCAGATTTACTCATTCATTACCAGAATAAACTCTAATTCATGTAAATGGATCCTTTGGTTGAATAGAGTAGGGGTGGCCAAACTTACTGACCCTCCAAACCACATAAGACAATCTTCAGAAGTTCAAGAGCTAGGACATACCTGCCAGGGCTCAGGGCTTCTCCCCATGGGAGGCACTTGCTGGGACTCAGGGCTTCAACCCCACTCCTGCTGAACCCCTGACCCCAGCAGGTGCACCCGCAGAGCTGAAGCCCCAAGCTCCCCCCCAGGCAGAAGCCCCTACCCCACCACTCTGCTGCAAGGCAGAGGGCTTTCTCCCCACCCCCAAGTCTGGTAGGTGGAGAAGGGGGAGGGCTCTGTGAGCTGCACTTTAACTGTAAAAGAGCCACACATATCTCATGAGCCATGGCTTGGTCACCCCTGGAATAGGGACAAAGTAAAACCAGAATAATTGCTTCAGGATTTGGCCCTAGATATTTGCTGTTCAGTTAACAAGGTTCAAATGACATGATTTTTAATGGATGTTAATGACTATATACTTTGCCCAAAGCTTTAGGAGAATATAACTGTGTGTTAAACAGTGTTAAGGGCAAAGTTGAGTAATTCTACAAAGAACATTTCCTCAAATATATGAATGGTTAAATCAATTTGACTCAATGATGGCCATCCCTGGACTCCCTTTTTGGATAAATAGATCACTTGACATGTTTCTCTGCTCTGACTGGATAGGTATAACCCCTCAGCCATCTGATAGAAATATTTGCAGTTACATACTTCAAATTCCCATCAGTAAACTAATTCACAGAATGATCAAAGGAAGCAAACACTAAAAGGCAGTGGTCTCCAACCTTTTTTATGTCCAAGATCATTTTTGAATCTAAGGGCAACCCAGGATCTGCCTGCCACCTCCCCAAAACCCCGCCCTGCTCACTCCATCCCCCTCGTCACTCTCCCCCACCCTCACTCATTTTCACCCGGTTATGGTAGGGGGTTAGGGAGTGGGTGTGGGCTCTGAGCTGGGGCTGAGGGGTTCACAGTGTGGGAGGGGGCTCTGGGTTGAGCCTGGGGCAGGGGGTTAGGGTGCAGGAGGGGGTGAGGGGTGCAAGCTCTAGGAGGGAGCTTGGGCGCAGAAGGAGGCTGTGGGCTGGTACAGGGGATTGGGGTATGGGAGGGGGTGCAGGATGTGGGATCTGGGAGGGAGTTTGGGTGCATGAGGCGGCTCTGGGCTAGGGCAGAATGTTGGGTTGCAGGAGGGGGTACAGGGTGCTGGCTCTGGGAGGGCTGGGGCTTGGGGTGCAGGAAGGGGTTAAGGGTGAAGAAGGGGGATAGGCTCTGGGAGGGGGCTCATGGCTGGGTGTTGGGGTGCAGGAGGGAGTTCAGGGTGCAGGAGGGGTTATGGTGTGCTGGCTCCAGGATGGGGCTCAGGCTGGGGATTGGGGTGTGGCTTCCTGCTGGGCATCACTTACCTCTGGCAGCTCCCGGTCGATGGCGGGCACAGTGAGGCTAAGGCAGGCTCCCTGCCAGCCCCAGCCCCACATCGCTCCTGGTAGGGGCCAATGTGCCCCTGCAGCCCCTGGGAGGGGAACCAGGGGGCATGTGGCTTTGCCTGCTGCCCCTCTCTGCCAACACTGCCCCAGCAGCTCTCTCGGCCAATGGGAGCTGCAGGGGTGGTGCTTGCAGACAGGAGCAGCGTGTGGAGGCAGACCCCTGCCCCCGGGGCCAGGGGCTGCACTGACCGCTTCTGGAAGTGATGTGTGGCCGGGATAGGCATGGAGTCTGCTATAGTGGCAGCCCCGCTGCACCACCAGAGATAGCAGTCGACTTGGAAATCTTTTGCACTGGTTGGTGACCACTGCAAAAGGGGCGTGAACACTGCAAAAATGAATTAATCTTCTTGCTTGAGTGAATAATCATGAGCGTTTTTGTTTAGATATTGTACTAGCTCTAGTCTTTCCTATGAGAAGATGGCTAGAATTATATTCACCAGCAGATGTGGACTGACTAATACTTTTTACAGAAAACATCACCCCATCTTGTAATTTAGGCCCTAATCCTGCGCACACTTAGGCCAGGTCTACACGATACATTTACATCAGTATAACTATGTGGCTCAGGGGTATTAAAAATCCGCCTCCCTGAGCCATACAGTTATACTGACCTAACCTCTGACGTAGACAGCACTATGTCAATGGGAGCACTTCTCCTGTTGGCATAGCTACTGCCTCTTATGGAGGTGGATGAACTACGCCAATGGGAGAAGCTCCCTGCTGTCATAGTAGTGTCTTCACTGAAGAGCTACAGTGGTGCAGCTGCACTGATGACCTGCTCCCCTGCGGGGTTTTAAGTGTAGACCTGCCCTGAGGGCCAAATTTTTAGGCACCTAATGATGCAGATGGATGTCTAGTGGGAATTTCAAAAGCACCTATAACAATTTAGGTGCCTAACTCCTATTGGTTTCAATAGGACTTCAGCAACGAATCTGCTCAGGTGCTTTTGAAAAATCCATCTAGTTGCTTAGCTGCACCTTTAAGTTCCTAAATAACTGTACAGATTTAAACCATAAGCACAAAACAACTTTACACACATGTGTAGTCTCTTTGAGCTCAATGGGGACTACTTATGTGCATAAGCTTTCACAGGATTATGGCCTTTGATTCTGTCCCTCTCCTTATGTATCCTGATATCATCTTGGCCAACAAAGTATAAATAATAGCCATTATGTGACCACTTATAGTAATCTCAGGCCAAGGCTTCCCTTCCTTATTACTTGCATATTGAAGGTATTTACATAGTCTTTCTTGTTTCGGTTCACCTAAGTTACAATCTTTTCTTTTACAAAAATACACGTTTGTTTATTATGTTTTTTCCTCAACTCTCTCCATGTATTTTATTGCAATAGCTTTTCCCGCTTAATTGGCCTACTCCTTAAAGATTGGATGGGGAAGCAATTACTCAAATAAAAGAATAATTGGATATAAACTAATTTTATTAATTAGCCATATTTATAACTATGTTTTTAATAGAGAGACCTATACACATATCCTAGTCAACCAGGCCCAGCACAGCTTATTGTTGTCACATGATATGCAGAATGATCTCACATGTGCCATTGCATTTATTTCTGAACAGTCACCAGGCTATTGTTCAAGAATGATGACATGCCAGAACTGATTCAACTTCTAATCCTTCTGCAGCATAGCCTGGTTAGGAGGCTGTTAGCATGCATTAATTACAACATCTGATAGGGCTTTGCAAAAGCATGTATAATATTAATTATTAAAGGAACTCATTAGACAGCAAAACCTGCAGTGTGACAATTGACATTAATGCAATAATAACTTCTGAATTATTCCCTCTTAGCTGATGAAGATAAGCTTTAATAGTTAGGAGCTTCAGGCAAAGTCGTGGAGCTGTAAATGTTCCCAAACCAGTCAATGTTATGTCAAGTGAATACTCAGTGGTGGTTGTTTAGTTCAGTCTAAGTCAGGAGTCTACATGCAGATTTTGTACTGGGATAGCTATATTGGTTAGGGGTAGGGATTTTTTTTTCCAGAAATAGTTATACCAGTCCATAATGTAGATGCAGTTTGAGTGACATAAAGGTGCCTCATGCCAGTTTCCTTACTCTCCTTCCCTTACAGGAATAAGTTACACTGGTGTAAGCACTTTTACACTGGTATAAGTGTGTCCATACTGCTTTATCTATACCAGTAGAGGTAAAGTGGTTCAACTCTTCTGGGGAGACAATCCCTGAAATTTTGCAGGTCTGCTGTATTTAGTACTCGTAATTCGCAGGCTGCTGAATGAAACAACAAAAATGTGTTAGAACATCAGTTCAAATCAGACTTGCTTCAGTGTGCTCAGTTTCAGGAGTATGTCAAAGCGCACTACAGAACTTTGAAAGAGTAGGAGAAGGGTCCATGTGGCCAGTTAGCACATGGAAGGCTAGCGTGCTACACTTTTCACACTTTGCCATGCTCTAACTATCTATGTAGACAAGCCCTGTGTCATTCCAAGCTATCCAAGCTGTGGAAGACTAAGAACGCTAGCCTCATGAAAGGCTAACCTGCTATGGCAATGACTTCACTTTTCCCTGGACCACCATCTCTTCACTGTTGCACAGGGTGCCCCAAGTGTCACGTCAAGCACAGGATGTGATTATAGGACCAGATCCAAACCCCAATGAACTCGATAGGAGCTTTTTGATTGATTTCAATTGGATTCAGATGAGACTTCTATGATATGGCCACCCCAAATTCAGCCACGCTTTTGCTCTTTCACATCAGAAAGCCCTGGGAACCTCCTCAGCTGAGATCTGGGGACTGGGTATGTCCCCAGATGAACAAAGTGCATCAATTTCAAACAAAGAGGAAAATACCTTTTAATGTTTTTATCATATTCCTTTACTTATTGGTTACATCACAACACTTAGTAGTTCACCATGGATCTCCCAGTCAGCAAGGTGAAGTAGCAAGGTTCTGCTGTACCAGATACATTACTTTAGTGCAGGGGTCGGCAACCTTTCGGAAGTGGTATGCCGAGTCTTCATTTATTCACTCTAATTTAAGGTTTTGTGTGCTGGTAATACAGTTTAACCTTTTTAGAAGATCTCTTTCTATAAGTCTATAATATATAACTCAACTATTGTTGTATGTAAAGTAAATAAGGTTTTTAAAATGTTTAAGAAGCTTCATTTAAAATTTAAATTAAAATGCGGAGCCCCCCCGGACTGGTGGCCAGGACTCAGGCAGTGTGAGTGCCACTGAAAATCAGCTTGCGTGCTGCCTTTGGCACGCATGCCATAGGTTGCCTACCCCTGCTTTAGTGTATACAAGGAAACTATTGTCTTGAAATTAAAGGATCCAATGAATTTAAGATCTGAAAGCTGCATGGTTTATGAAGATGCTGTGGGAAAGGTGAGACAGTTGGTCCCTGGGGATCTCTGGAACATCTTCCGTATGATCAAAGCTCAACATGTTATTTTATGCACATATGTTTTTGATGCTATGCTTTGTCAGGACAAGCTGATGGATCTTTCTTAAATAACTATTACTTTTATTAAAAGAACTGTTAATATTTCCAGCAAATAGAGCTAGAAAAAGATGGGATTTTTGATTTATACACAAACACACACACTCCTTTGACTGAACTCTGCATTGCGATGCTGTAATTACATTCCTGCCAAACATCAGGGACAAGCTCTCTGGGTTTTGTGTAGGTGTGAGACAGGAAGCAATTACCAGCCACAGTCATAAAGGATATAAAAGAAATCACACTTTCCTTTTCAAACCATATAATTAATGCCATATTCCCTATCTAATATCATCCCCTCTAATGCTGTTTTGGATAACTCCACTGTCATGTAGTTAAAGGGAAAGTAATTTTATACAGTTGCAAGAATAGTGGCTGTTGTATTGACATGAATTTTTCTTTTCAACATTTTGGACTTAGTTTTGTTTAAAACGATCTGCAACAGAATCATAGAAATATAGGACTGGAAGGGATCTGAAGAGGTCATCTAGTTCAGTCCCCTGAATTGAGACAGGACTAAGTATTATCAAGACCATCCCAGAAAGGTGTTTTTCTAACCTAGTCTTAAAAACCTCCAGTGACAGAGATTCCACAACCTCCCTAGGCAATTTGTTCCAATGCTTAAATGGAATGGGTGATCATTTTGATTTCAGGTCTTTCCCACCTATCCCATTCAGACTTATTCTTTCAGAAATTAAAAATGGCAATTCAGTAATTATAAGATGTCCAGCAGTGCCAGGTATCATAGAGGGATTTCCCAGGAAAGAGTTTTGAAAATACTTTATAATAGGAAAAAGGGCTAGTAAAAAATTAAAGTTCAGTCTTCTTAGGGGAGCTCCAAGGCAAGTTTTGTTAAGCTCCTATAGCTCACCAGTGGGCTCTGCAATTTAACACCTGGATAGCACTACAACACATGTATTTTTAATATAAGCACATCACTTAGCATTGAAATGCAACCCCCTCTAGGATGAAACAAAACAACTGCCCTTTCCCCTCTCCCCCACTCAATACTCCATAGTTTTCCCTCCTCTCTTGGTTTCCCACCTCTTGCAGTGCCCCTCCCTCATTAGGGCTTTCAGGTTTTAGCAATGTCTTTGCAAGCCCTGTCATGTGCTCTGCTCTGCCTCTCTGCATCCACCAGTGAGTTCAGCTCCATCACAAGTGCAGCCACCTGTTACTAGCCTGAGGGCGCTATGCCCAATAACAAGCACCCACAAGGCTGGGAAGTGAAGTCTGGGGACTAGCAGAGGCAATACTAAATGCTACAAGGACAATGAGCCAGTTGGGAGCCTTTGTGGCTATGTCTACGCTAGGGTGACCGGACAGCAATTGTGAAAAATCAGGACAGGGGGTGGGGGGTAATAGGAGGCTATATAAAAAAAGACCCCCAAATCGGGACTGTCTCTATAAAATCAGGACATCTGGTTACCCTAGTCTACACACACTCACAGAAGCCATCTTGGGCTCGCAGGGCTCAGACTTCAGGGCTGTTTATTGCAATGTAAACTTCCAGGCTCAGGCTGGAGCCCAGGCACTAGGACCCTGTGAGGTGGGAGGGTCCCAGAGCTCAGTCTCCAACCTGAGCCTAGAAGTCTACACATCAATGAAACAGCTCCGCGACCCCGAGTTGGCTGGCACAGGCCAGCCATGGGGTTCTCTTTGCTGTGTAATCACACACCTGAGGCAGCAGGGGTGGGAGGGACTTTCTTCCCCTCTTAGTCATTGAGTGGAAGACAAAGAAAGGAGGAGCTAGCATTAAGCTGGTGACATCATTGTGCCGTAGAGTTGATTATAGTGGGCAGCAGGGGTATTTAAGGAAGTTGCTTGTAGTGGCAGAACTGGCTCCTGGTGCACATAATCCACCACTGCTGATCTAAGTACTGGCCTAGGCTAGTCCTGCCTAGCTTTAGAGGCCTATTGTGGTCACAGCTCTAACACCGAGGCAGATCGGTGGGGAAAATAGCTTAGGTACCAACAGACCACAGAATGCCCCCCTAGTTCGGAGTTACTCAAAGTTCATTGAACTCATTTGGCCCCTCTCTTGTTTATATACCATTGTTTTAAAGTGACATGTTATCACACAGCCTCAGATCACCTCTCACTTGTGATATCTCAGACTAGAGAGCTTTCTATTTATGACTGTTCCGTTTCCTGCTCTCACGGGGCCACTTCCAACTTGTGTACACCTTGAGTCTGATTTGCCTCAAGAGTGATCTTTTTATTTGAGTCATTATTCTTTGTACTGCAAGTTTCACCCCCTCTCTGCTCCCTTCTGCCAACCTGGTTCTTTTAAAAATCAGTCTTTTGAGTGTGGAGAAACTTGTCTGTAAATGGTCCAGACTAACGTGTAAGAATAACCTGGTAAAACCATGCACCCACACTCACTGCAGGGAGTCATGCGAGGATTTAGGGTTAGGAATATGCCACTATGTTGTATTTTTGTTCAGGGGGAAAAAGGAGCACAAAGATTTTTAAATTATAATCCTAAACTTAGATCCCTAAATCCATGTTTAGATTCTAAAATAAGTGGCCCAATTTTCCAAAAGTGAGCAACCCAGTAGCTATCATTGACCTTAGTGGAAGCCGTTGAGTGCTCAGCACTTTTGAAAATCAAATCACTTATTTAGATGCTTAAAAGGGGGTTTATAGGGCTCACTTTAGACTCTGATTTTCTTATATATTAGCACTGGGGATTCTGTTTGCCAGAAGCTGGGAATGGGTGACGGGATGGATCACTTGATGATTACCTGTTCTGTTCATTCCCTCTAGGGCACCTGGCATTGGCCACTGTTGGCAGACAGGATACTGGGCTAGATGGACCTTTTGTCTGATCCAGTATGGCCGTTCTTATGTTTTCTTATTAAACACCCTCTAGATTTCTGTATGGGTCTGATTCAACTTCCGCTGAAGTCAGTGGGAGTCGAATCAGGCCCTGAGTACACTGGTTATGTAAATGATCATATTCTGAATAAAGGCACACATGCGTTAAGAGATCAGAGTTAGTCCTAGGGAGGTTCAGCCAGTGGTGAATGACAATCAGGAACATCTCACTGTTGAACCACATTGGTTGGGTCCTGTGGGGAAGTTTATACTACCACTGCCCAGGATGTATTTTCAATTGCAGTGTTGTTGAAGCCATGTTAGTCCGTGGATATTAGAGACAAGGTGGGTGAGGTAATATCTTTTATTGGACCAACATCTGTTGTTGAGAAAGACATGCTTCTGAGCTCCACAGAGGTCTTCTTTAAGTCAGAAGTTGGTCCAATAAAAGATATTACCTCACCGACCTTGTCTCTCTCAGGACGTATTTGTTCTACTGATAAATACAAGATGTCAGTCCCCAGGATGGTCAAGAAGGAACCTTTCATATGCATATGCTCAATTTAAAAACATCACTGCACACCTATGCTTCTTTCATTTGATAACCCTTGTCACAGAAAATGGCTGTAAGTTGATTCCACCAGAAGCAGACAGAAGCGCCACTTCATTACAGACTCCAAAAATGCCTCTTTGCAATAAAACTGTCAGAAATCGCTTGAAAAAGAGGAACGCTGCATGTTCAGAGAGGCAGTTCCCCTCCCTTCAGCTGGCTATGCATTTTTATTTTCAGTTTACACTGATGGTGGGAATATGCACTCATTGGGATTTCAAACAGTTGGATTCTGGGTTTGAATACAGGCTCACGAAGTTCAGTCCAGAGGTATTTGTAGTTTATATAAACAGAAAGAATGAATAAATAAATACATTAAATATACTTTGAAGCAAGCCCTAAAGTTTTTGAGCCTTTCTCTGTATAAAGTACTCTTTTGTTGCTATCTGATTTCCCGATGGCACTATATTAACTAATGAAATGCCAAGCAGGCTTCAACTTGGCAGTGTTTGAGTTCTGGTAAGGAACCAATAGCTGCACTTTTCTTTACAGGACTCTGTATGCAGCTTTGGAAAGAGTCTGAGGCATTGGACTCGAAACAGTGTCAGTTCAGAGTGTTTGTGAGCAGGAATGAGAAACAGATGCACCCACAGTGATATCACTCATAAAGCACCCAAATGAATAATCAGTGTTAAAAAGTTAAGGGGAAAATCATATTTAAGCCATTTCCCCCACCACATGTAATTAGTGCTTGCCTTTCGTCATTCATTACAATCTTTAGCTTCCTGTATTTGACTACATAATGTTATCATCTCTTTCCAGAAACGGTTTAGACAAATTCTTCTTGGAAATCCTTCCCACGCATGTATATTTTGGTGCCCTTTATTTCCCAGGCAGTCAGTCAGACCTTACTGACAGCAACAGAATGTCATAGTTAGGGATGTCTTGCTCAGCGTCCCTCCACCCACCCTCTCCACACTGTCATGGGAGGAGACTACCTAATGCGGTATGTTGCAATTCTGAAAGATCAGAAAATGGTTTCGAAATCACAGTTAGGGTAAATGTGCATCTTAAACAAAAATGCACTTTTTAAAGAAATAAAACCAAAATGAAAACCCAAAAGATTTCTCAAGTCCCAGCAGTCGTCTGTTGATAAACTGAAGCAGAAGCATTCCTAAAGCTACTCTGCTTATAGGTTGTTTTTAAAAATTCTATAAACAATAGCTCACAATTGAAGGCCCCGATTCTGCAATCAGATCCATGTGGATGGCTGCTTCCACTAATGCGAAGACACGTAGGCATCAGTGGGGCTCATTCCACATGATCTGACTACAAGAAGAGGGAATGAATGGTGGGTCTGACAGAGAAGTAGTTTTCATTATTCTTCTAGTGGGACATACCTCAGGTTCACTGATCCATGTTTCATGTTAAAATGATTGATAAATATCTCCTTCAATTAAGGGGCTGTTACTTTAAAAAATGCTTTATTGTTGATTTTTTCCCATCTCTGCTTGATGGTGAATGGGACCTGATTCTCCACAGTCTTGTGCCTTGTGTAGTTGTTTACTCCTGTGCGATGAGGGCAAATGGGTGTAAAATACCACCACGTCAGAACAGTGAGGGACAGATGTTTCTGCAGAGGACAGGTTGTGAATAGGGGACTCTAGACTGGGACACTTCCCATGAGGTGCTGCTCCTGCACCATTCACTGGTCTAACTCAGGACCTGCTGCTTCCACTGAAGATTCCTTTTCATGGTGAATGTAAGATCACCAGGTAAGAATGGAGAGCAGCACTCCTGCAAGCCCTTCTACACTGAGCAGAGAATGTGGAGCTGTGCTGCCCAGAACTCCTACTATAGCCGTTGGTACTATGTCCACTTGTAACTGGATCATTCACACCACTCCCCCTGCGAATTGCCCTTCACATATTGACCACAGGAATGAATAGAATCTGCTTTTGATATTCCAATAGCATCAGTTCTTCCCTGAGCAGTGCTAAATGAGTCACCAGGAGAAAAGACAGCGAGTTGCTCTCTGCCTGAGCCAGAAGAACTGAGTGCTTGGACACTCCAGAACACAGGGATTTATTGTCTCAGATAAAATGCAAGTTTTACCTGCTCCATTGTTCTGCTTGTTTGAGACTGGCATGTAGAAGTCTGAGGCATGAAGAAGTTTAGCTATTAGTTCAGTTGTTGTGAGGCTTAATCCGAAAGCCAAGAGATATTTTGTGGTGAAGATTTTTCTTTCTTTCTTTTAAATCTTTCTTTTTTCAAGTTTTGGCTTGGTCCTCCCTTTCTTCCCTCCCCACTGAGTGTAGATTTGCTAGAGAACTTTAGCTGGTGGGTGGTGATAATGAACAATAGTGTTGCATGAGCAAAACACCCTGACTAGTAGGAGTGGTGGAGACATTACATTGCCAAAGAGGCATGGCTTTAGCCGTGAGCTTAATAATCACATGTGGGACTGGCCTTGGATATTTTGGCTCCAAGCATCAGCAGAAGCTCTCGTTAAAAGGTAACTCTGTTGTGTAATCTTAATTATGGTTCATCCACTGTCATCTACTCAGAGTCCTCCTAACTCGGTCATTCATATAGCCTGTCCTACAGAGATCACAGCTGAATGGTAAATTAACAATGTGACAGAATGATTTTACACCCTGTGTCTGGACCCATTGTAGGTACTACATGAATACTTAAAATAAATTGCATGAGCAAAACACATAACCCAAATGGGTACATGAAAATAGGCAGACTGCAGTGACTCCTGCTTCTTAAGAAAAGCATTATTCTCCCAGGGAAAAAAATGTTTTGTTTTGTTTAATTCACTGAATTAAAAGAAACCAAAGGGGAAGTGGAGACTAGTCGACTGATATTACAAATATGGGCTGGGAAGAGTCTTTGACCTTGTTCTGTGGTAGAATATTTCACTGTAGAAAGGAACAGCTTCTTGGCTGAGCAGCTGCCGTACAAAGGTGTTTTTATTGACCATCAAGTCAGAAAGGAATGAGGCATGCCTGGAGAAAGTAGAGCTTTGCCAGCTTTAATCTCTGCTTTTTTATTAGATCTAAACCTGAACCAACTGAGTTTCAAATGTTCAGTAAAAAGTCTTACTGGTCTAATTTGCTTAGCAGGTTCTAGTTCCATCATTATAGTCTCCCTAGGTGTGTCAGTTTCAAATGCCAAGGTACACAAGAATAAACAGAAGCAAGCATAGTTTATTCTTATTATTTCTGTTTCCTGCATGTTTCCAGTTTCCTTGGGAGGCAGCACTTGGGAAAACAACGCAGTCTTGGGATATTCATATTTTCAGCTCTGCAGTTAAGCTCCCAAGGAGGGAAAATAAACAGCTGACATTTTGGGACATAAAGTTGATTAAAAATAGACATTGCAGGGCTAGAGAAATACAGCTGCTCAACACAGCTTCCAGAGATGAACCAGGAGACCCAGGCACACACTCTGACCTAAAGATCTTTAATGACAAGGTTTATTTTATGCTGATGATATATATGCCAGACAGTAGAATATATTGTTGGACTTCAAGATATTTGTGGATTGTGTTGGATGAGGATCTGATCCTGTGAGGTGCTGAGCACCCTCAATTCCCACTGAAGTCAATGGGAGTTCAAGACACTAGGTACATCACAGAATTGGGCCCTTAGCAAAGATCAGTAATTTCTCTTTCCAGCCTAAATTTTAAGCTACGTAACTGCTGTATGAGAGGGTATGTGACCCATGTGGGTAGGTGACTGTGGCTGTCCAGATAGAGCCAAAGCCTCCCTCTCCAAACCATCTTTCTTGTCAGGAGGACTGCTGGATTTGGAACCAGCCAGGCAGGGGGTTAAGTGCAAGTGCAGCTGAGACTTGTTGACCTAGAAGCTCTAGCTTTTACATCAGAGGTGGAAAAGGAGAGGCATTACTCAGTAGGGGAGAGGCTGGACTTAATTTAGGGAGTTTTGCTTGGATTTCAAAGCAATGAGGCTGGCTTCTGTTGGATCATCCTTCTGTCCCAGAAAGGGGAGGCTTTTTATTTATCTGAAAAAGGGGATAAGCTAGAGCCTTTGTTTCTCTTTTGGGAGTGGAGTAATTGCCCCATCAGGGAGAAAGAGCCCAGCCTGTGATATTCAGCATAATTGAGGTTATAATGATTGGCTGAAAACCCCTGATTCCATCTCTGTTATGTTCTCCAAAGGCATCAATGCCATGGATCTCCCATAAGTCCCTTCCAAAAGCTGTGATGGTGGTGGTGAGTGACTTCTCATTTCCTAAAACAAAATCTAGAAGATGTGATGCTATGAGCTTTTAGGAAAGAGTCTGTTGCTCTCTAACATGGAAGCACTGAACCTGCTACACTTTGAGTCTATTTGAAATTGCCAGTTTGTCCTGCTTTGGGTGAATCTGGTGGCAGGTGAAGGAGGCCCTTAACATACTTTAAGGTGAATTCCTAATTCCTCACTTTGTATCCTTATCAGAATAAGCAATAACATTGCCTCCGAATCTTTCATCATAAGGAATGTCTCTCTTATGAGAGTTTTGCCCTCTAACACATTTTATGAAAAGTAAATTACATTCCCTTAAAGAACAAGCTTGGTGTGGTGGCTAGAAGTAATAACATGCATGATTTGGGAGGCAGCCTGGCCCAGCTGCTGTTATAAAAGGGAACTTGCTCCCAATGGTTCCTCTTTATATGATAACTTTAATTTCTAAATTATGCCATTCCCTGTATTCTGATTGGCCGATGGGTTATAATTACAGTTGTTTCTCAAGCAGACAGTGTGCAAATTGCTGCAATCTGTGTGAGAAACAGCCAATAAGGCATTGGTTTGTGTGGTTATTTTACAATAACCTTAAGTGCAAATTGTACTGTTCCAATTGGGTATTGAACATCCCTGTGTTCTGACTGGCTACTGCCCAGCAATATCTCAACAATAAATATGGCTGCGTCAATGTGTCATCCCTCTTCTGTTGTTCCATCTAACTCCAGATTTTAAGTAATGATTGTAATAAAGCAGGAGTGATGGTTCTTCTGCCTGGGTCAAGAAGTTGCAAAAGGTGGGTGAGCCTGAATGGCCTAGTGAGAAGATAGGGTTTGATGGTGACATTAAAAGGGAGCTAGAAGATGAGTGAGCTGCGCTCAGGCATACACAGGAGCAAGCCAAGACACTGTTACATTCAGGCTGCATCCCTTTCTCCAAATCTACTGTGCTCTCTCATCAAGCATTCCCTAAAAGAAGATAACTCTAAGTTCCTATCGATAATTACACAATAGCATTTGTTTCTGGGAAGCAATCTAGTGTAACTAGAGGCTGATCTAGCTATGGGCAAGCTAGGCAGATCCCTAGGGTGGCCGATTTCTGGGCAGCTGCCTAGAGCAACAGATGTGGTCTGGCTTCTCCTCTGTCATGATGGAAAGGTGGTTGGACCAAACGTGAGTGGTAATGCAACCCTATGTGCCAGGTTATAATGCTAATCACTTAGATTTGGCCTGGCTGCACCCCATCATGATGGGGTGGTGTGGGCATCTGGGCTAAATTTCAGTGGCACCAGGAGGGCCTGAAGCAGTGCCTAGGGCAGAGGATTGCCTTGAGCAGGCTCTGAATGTAACAATGCAGTCAGTAGTCATGCTTTTAGTGGCTATTTAGATGGGAAAGTTTGAGGGCAATAGCGAACCGCAGCAGTAGCATTATTAGCCAAGAAGAAGGCAAGAGTAAAGGAATGGAGAATACAGTTTTGTATCACAACCCAAGGTTGCTCGCTGTCAATATGGTAATAACTGTGTCATGGCCGTAAGCTCTAAGACTCAAGGAAAGGGGGTTTATTTAATCTTAGACGTGATGACTACCTCATAAACAGGAAAGCCCCTCAAGTTATCGCCAAAGTGTACATTTTATTTTCTTAAGAGAGCACCACAGTTCTGATTCTCTGGATCGTGTTCAGTATTCGGGCCCAAGGCTGGCATTTTAATCTGCATTCCCTTTGAAATGTAGTCTGAACAAGGTGGTTTTCTGGAGTAATGGTTACAGGACTGGGCCTCGTACTTGGACTTCCTTATATTCATTTCCATTGTTTGTTCTATTTTTGAGTAATATGCCTTTCTGGCTAATGGCTTTTGCTATTTACCGACACTCATCTAATATAAACTTCTTGTACTGGTAAATCTATCAATGGTGGAAGTCGCATAACTTTAATATTATTATTTTTAATTTTATTTTAGGCTGGGTGGGGGGGGAACAGGATTTGTGGGGTGTGTGCCAGGCTGTGCTCAACAGGGGCTATTTGTACACCACCATGCAGTAGCAGTTTGTTGGCAGCCCTGGGGACTGACAGGGCAGGTGGAACTTGTGGCACCACTGGCCTTTTCATCATCCGAACCTAATTGCAGGCAGACTGGATGTTTGGTGATCCCTGAGTTGGTAGTAAATTCGATAGAACAGTTTCACTACAGATCTATGGTCTGGGAGGAATGATTCACAGTACACAGCCTGGCTACTTGGATTGTGTGCTAAAGGCAAGATCTGGGTCAAGCTCACAATCTTTCTACATCTTTCTTATGGTTAATATCTAGCACTGCTCATGGGGCTTTCAATCATTCTGTTGTTACTGGTTTATATTTTTAAACTCTTACATTTAATTCCTGTGTCCACGCTGTAGGAACTCCAGATACCAGGACTCTGACATTAAACTGTGCAACTAAATAGTGCAGTAAACAGTTCTTGTTTTGGTTGATGTTTTCATGCAGGTTAAGGACAAGAGTTTTAATTAGTATTAAGGAGGAATTGGAGCCACTCAGTCATAACAACCATATTATTTATTTCAGCAGTCATTTTGAACCAAGTGGCATGCCATTCAATGGTCTATTTATTATAGGAACATAGATGTGTAAATATTTATTAAATTCACCAAAAAGAAAAGCAAGAAATAAAAACTTGGCAGTGATATAACTAGTGTAAATGTTTTGTTGGAGTGAGTACATTCTTATATCCTGGAGGTCAATTGCTATTAGCAACAGGATCTGATGGATAAAACACCAACATCTTAGAATGGCAATCATGGATAGAGTGACCAGATAGCAAGTGTGAAAAATAAGGACAGGGTAGGCGGTACTAGGCGTCTATATAAGAAAAAGGCCCAAATATCGAGACTGTCCCTATAAAATTGGGACATCTTGTCACCCTAATCATAGATCCTCCCATTTAGTATAACCTGTTGCCAAATCAAGGAGTGCCAAGCAAACTAGGAATAGAGCTGGTATTGCAAGACTCATGCAGAAGTACTTGTATGTATGTCTGGCACCATTGCCACAGAAGGGAGTACTGTGCTAAATATGTAAAATGAAGGATATAAATTTATTCTTTTCCAGGCAGTAACTCTTGGAAGTAACATCAGATCGATTTATGCTTATGTTATCAATAGATATACTAGTAAACATTCCTTCATCTCTTCCTTTGTCTGGTATATCTGTAGTAACTTTCATCTGAAGATCTCAAAGCACTTTATAAACGCTAATTGCGCTTCACAATGCTCATATAAGGCAAGTGTTGTTTTTACCACTTTAGAATTGGATAAACTGAGAAACAAATGCTGTCACTGGACCAAAAATCACACAATGAGTCAGTGGAAGATCTGGGAGCAGAACTTGACTCTTGGATGCCAATCGTCTGCAATAACCATTAGACCACACAGCTTCCTTTCATGACATGCTTCCTTCATCTTCTGTTCAGACACCTATTTGATTACCTTCATTTATTTAAATGAAGCTGTCATCTTTTTCCTTAACGCTGACAATGATGAAATGTTGGAATGTACAGGAGGGTAATTTGCATTAACCTGAGGAAAGATTACAAGGTCAGTCTAGCAATCTAGCTTATTTTTAAAGTGAACCAGGCCAATGTAAGGAAAATGAAGGTTATAATAGAAATGTGGCTGCCTCTGAACTATGAAATAACAACTGGGATTTGATAATTAAGCCTTGCACAACAGCCTGTTTTACAGACATATAAAGTAAGAAGCAGAGGTCACAGACTTGACCAAAGTAACACAATGAATGGTGAAAATAGGAACAGCATAGAAATACTAACTCTAACCCCCTTTTGTCTAACAACTTCTAGATGACAGACTTTCCTTTGTAACGACTGGCGCTTTTTTTTGCGGGGGGGGGGGTGGGGGGTGGGAATGCAAACCAGCTGCATTTACATTTGCCAAAGCTGTAGCCAAGTCTTGAGAATTAGCTGCTTCTGGATACTTGCATCTCGATGTTACTTCGCCATCTCGTGCCAAGTGTGGGAGAGGGCTAGCCACTTCTCCATGACTAATTCAGAAGAGTCTTATGATCTGGGCTTACTGCTTGGAGTGCATGGAGAAGAAAGAGATCAACTGCAAAATCTGAACCACCAAGACAACTACTGTGGGCCTGCCCACTCCCAATGTTTATTGGTTACATCTTAAGAGATCAGAAGTGTTCACATGTATTGGAAAAAGTCTGAATACTCTATACTAGTTGTGAAACACCCTACAACGGTGTTTCTTCTTCCACTAACTTCCTATAACTCTTCTTCCACTAGTTCTCCAGAGTTAGTTGTGTGTGTTTGTAAATATATGAATAGCAGCAGCGTTTTGCTGCTGCTATTTATATAAGTTCTGAGTCTCCTGCCTGACAACCACATTTCTTCATATTCTTTTGTCATTTCTGGAGGAAAAAAATCAATTACAAGATATGGACCTAAAAATTAATTTGAGGCGACAGTATGACTCGAATGCAGTGTGGCTTTGTCCCCCTCTAGTGGCTAGATCACACACTCCTGTTTAAGGGCCAGTTACTGGGCCTGGGCCTTTAGCTTGGGTAGTGGAAGCTCCTGTTTTTAGGTCCAGCAATCCTAGATTTAGTCTCCTTGGACAGTGACCCATATGAGGCATCATTACAACAGTAATTACTTTTTGTAATCTATCAGAGGGGTAGCCGTGTTAGTCTGGATCTGTAAAAGCAGCAAAGAATCCTGTGGCACCTTATAGACTAACAGACATTTTGGAGCATGAGCTTTCGTGGGTAAATACCCACTTCCTCAGATACATGTAGTGGAAGTTTCTGGGGGCAGGTATATATAAGCAAGCAAAAAGCAAGCTAGAGATAACGAGGTTAGTTCAATCAGGGAGGATGAGGCCCTGTTCTAGCAGTTGAGGTGTGAAAACCAAGGGAGGAGAAACTGGTTTTGCAGTTGTTTTAAACAAAGACTGTGAATGGCTTGCCAACTGCAAAACCAGTTTCTCCTCCCTTGGTTTTCACACCTCAACTGCTAGAACAGGGCCTCATCCTCCCTGATTGAACTAACCTCGTTATCTCTAGCTTGCTTTTTGCTTGCATATATTTACCTGCCCTTGGAAATTTCCACTACATGCATCCGACGTAGTGGGTATTCACCCACGAAAGCTCATGCTCCAAAACGTCTGTTAGTCTATAAGGTGCCACAGGATTCTTTGCTGTTTTTGTAATCTGTTCTGTTTTAAAGATCAGGTACAGCGCTATCAGTAGCAGGGTACCTCAATCATGACCTGGATGTGACCTCTCCTGAAGGGAAGGATATTTCATTTCATTGCCCACTCATTCATTGTCTTCTCTGCTGAGTGTTTGGAATTGTAACCACAAGAGTGTGTTCACTTACGCAGGAAAATGTTGTCTGAGCTACATGGTTTATCTGACGTAATCTATTCCTGTGAGAGATCACTAACACCCTTTATGACTGTGTTCTCAGTCCAGTTTAAATAATTCAATCTAAACCCTGAAACTGTGCTCCAGTTATGAATAGTCTTAATATTCTGTTTCCTAGGCTCATTAACTCTTAGGTTTCTGTGGACTTTCCACTTTGTAAGTCAGATGAATGCATTAGGCATCTTCAGTCAGAAAGTTAACACTCAGGGTGAAATCCTGGCCCCACTGATGTAAATAGGAGTTTTACCCTTGACTTTCCTGGGACCAGGATTTTGTGCCTGAGGCACTGTCATATGGGCTTAAATCTCTTTGTGCACAGGCTTTAGAGCACTCCCTTCATCAATTTCAGTGACAGCAGCGTAAGTGAGAGGTTAGCCGGCTACCCAATCAGTGTATTGTTAAGGTAAACCTCACTGCTCATAGAGAAGTGACTTGTACTAGTTCTTAAATTACCCTGATATCTTTCCTTTTCTTCATTACTATTCTGTCAAACTGATCGAGGAGGTGAGGAAAAAATGCAAGAGAAAAGCAGGTTTTGTCACACAATCCAGTGTTGGTAGCATGCCATTGTCTGTCATTTCTGACTATCACAGACTCACTGGTTAACTTTGTATATGTAACTAAAAGCCTTATCGAAGGCCACTGAAGTCAGTGGGAGTGTTGGACATCAATAGTACCAGGATTTGACCCAGTGGGTCTTTCAATTGACATCATCATGTTCTGGACTGGGCCCATAATCTCTGAGTTTATCCCCATTTCACAGATGGGGATAACACCTGCCTCTAATGTGCTGCACAGCTACATTAATATTTCATAAAGAAGCTTGATTATTATTTTTTATTATTTTAAAGTAGCTAAAAGTGAGGCCCAGCCTCCCAGTGAATCTCAGAAAGTGTTAATTATTTAAAAAGAAAATGGAGATGACGGTGATAGCTACACACTTCTTCTTTTCTCCCCCACCCGCACGCCCCCAGTCTCCTCATGGATCAGATCATTTCCATTCAAGAGGGGGTGGGGTTGAGATAAGCTGGCCATAATCTATTTAAAAACAGTATCTCTTCAATTACAAAAAGCAAACATGTATAAACAGGTAAAATGAAATTTCCCCATTAATAGTGAATAGTCAGTTGGATTCTTCATCTCACCTCAGGACATACCCTGTTTTTTTTCCTGTACTCTGAATATATAAAAATCTTCACCTCTTTGAAGATAAAATGCCAAACACTGCCCTGAAGTAAGTAGGCATTACTCCTCTGAAGCAAATTTACACCTGAATCAAACCCAAAGCTGAAACTGAAACCAGGTGCACAAATCAAACGTGAATGTAGTTTTTATTCAAAGGGGAATGTGCTAAGTGTGCATACAGCTGCCTTGGTGACAGAAAACAGTGACAGCAATCAAGTGAAGCCAATACCACCTGCAATTTACATACAGTTCGTTGTCTGAAGGATACTTATTGATTTATATAGTCATATTCTTTATTTAATCTCCTTGGGGAAAATATAATCCAGATACATTTAAAATCTATGGGTCAAATCCTATGAGATGCTGAGTATTTCAAATTCCCATTGACTTCAAAAGGAGAAGCATGGCTCAGGATTTGGTTCTATATTGTTTAGGGTTTTGACTGAATAAATGTATTTCTTCTGTGTAGTAGCAAAACTAGCCCCATGTACCCTCCCCCTTTCCTCTAAATAAATAAACACAATAAAATAATTATTTTTCCTATGAAGTGATTTTTTAATAAACTGCATTACGGCTGGATCTTCTAGCAATCTCCATTTGTTGTATGTTAAAGGTTAAGTGCTAGTTACTGGGCCTGATCCTCAGCTAGCCTAAATCTCTATATTTCAGTTGATCTATTGATGCTACCTTGATTTACGCTAACTGGGAAATGGCCCAATTGACTTGGTTTATGAAGCCACTTACGTGCCTTATAATATTTTATGTTACATGTTGCTTATTTAGATATCAGTTGCAAATGGATCTGACACCTACACTAGATGGTTAATATAAGCAGTTAGTCGGTGGTGCAGAAAATCAAACAAATTGTCGCACACTGAATTATTCATGTAATTTGTGTGCCGACACTGAGTTAATTACCATTTTTGTAAAAGCCATCGCTGAGTCAGTCTGAAGTGCAGTCTAATGAAAACAGACAGAAATGGATTTTTTCTGAATATAAGTGAAAAGCTGTGAATATATGCTGAATTTTGATAGGATGTGTGAATGCTTTTCTTCTATGTAAAGGCTGAATCCTGCCCTGCATAGCAATTGCACTAACCAGTTGTGGTGTCGGTGTAGATGAAAGAAGTGCCTTGCAGCACAGGCCACCATCTGCTTCCGACAGAATAGACACCAGCCTCAAAACTTTAAAGGCAAACAAATGCTTTTGGAAACATTACAAAAGCATATAACATTGTCTTGGGGAAAGGACAAATGTAGTTGGTATGAATATTTAAACCAGTGTGTATGGCTTTAATGTATGCATTCAAATGAGCCATTTGGTTAGTTTCCCAGATGCTCAGAGTGTGTTAATGAAACCTACGACTTCAGTATTTTTTTAAAAAGCTATAGGATTAATTCAACTCCCTTCCTATGTTTAGATACAGTTATAATATTGACCAGCAAGCACTGCAGACAGACACACACACAGTCAGATACTTCCTTTATAAGATCGTTTAGTCTCAGGGGTGCTGAAAGAATTTGTATGTGGGGGAGAGGGTGTTTCTGAGAGCCATTGAGCCAAACTGTAAACCCTGTATATAATGGAAACCACTTGAAGTCAGGGGGTATTGCTACACCTCTAGCACCCCTAGTTCCAGCACCTCTGTTTTGTCTGTACAGTACAGCTCTATGCACATCTGTATATATGTGCCCATGCAGATAGGATAATTAAATAAAAGAGGTGATTGGGACAGAAGGGAGGAGAATTGGAAATTTCCATATGGAAATTTGATTCCTGCAGCAAAAAGGGCCAGAGTTACTTATAGCGCAGCTTTACTGTACAGACATGCTCAAAACCGACTGGAGTAGTAGAGAACGTGAGGTACCCACTGGTGGCATGTCAGCTGCACACACTGTTCCTGTCAACTTGTGATGTGGTATTACTGTGTCTAAAAACACACAGGTTCAGACTGAGACTGGTGTCTCTGCAGAGGTGTGTGTGAGGGGGCAGACAGAAGGAACCTCCTCCTGTACCAGGGCCATTCTTGCCTTAAGTTATTTCCCGAGTACAGCAGTTGCTCTCTCGTAGCATCCCATGAGTACAAATTACTCTAGAAATTGCTTGGAGAAGGCAGACTATGGCCTGGCTTCTCTGTGGCCGCCACCAAAGCTGGTCAGCTGTGCAGGGGTAACTGTGCTGCCACAAACTAAGGGAATGGGGTGGCAGGTGACATTCCCTACATTCCTGAGAAACAGAATTGATGAGGCACAATCTTTCCCCAAATTCCCCCTGTCGTAGTATGGTTCTGCACTGCCCCCACCTGGGTCACGAGCGAAAGGATGCACTCGAATCTACATAAAGCAGTGACTAACACCTATGGGCTGCCACTGATTTACATGTTAAATTTGCAACCAGGCTTCTGCTGTAATTCCTTTCAAATGATTCCAGGCACAATCAATGAGCATATCACCAGCATGTTTGTATTATCTCTTAACAACTTCCCAGTGGCTCATTTTTGCATTGTATTGTCTTCATGAGGTTTCGGAGCTAACCCCCATTAAGATGCATGAAGCAGTTCATGCCTGTCAAAGCTATTGTTCTAGTATTTCTGTAGGATGAAGAAGTCAGTGCCCAAATGTGCCCAAATCTGGCCAGACTATAAGGCTTTTGAAAAATGCCAGTTCTCACATGCTCAATAGAGACTTGTTAGAGCTTCACAGATGAATTCCCTGAAGATTCCATCTGTGTGGGGTATGTTCCAGCCTCAGGTTGTAGGGGGCTGAACAGGACTATGCCTGCAGTTGTACATCTGGGCGGCTGTATGCTGAGCTGGGGCTGGACATGGGATGCTTGAGAGCTAGGAGCCTGTCTCCCCTGTGCTTTCAATGCCTTCCATTTGGGCCCAGAAAGTATGGAGGAAGAAATTGGCTGTTTCAAATACAGAGGCAAGGGGAGCCAGACCTGAGCAGAGAAAATTGATTGGAACAATGGCTATTAGCCAGGATGGGCAGGGAAGCATAGCCATGCTCTGAAGTGTCGCCAGTCTCTGTTTGCCAGAAGCTGGGAATGGGTGACAGGGGATGGATCAGTTGATCATTTCCTGTTCTGTTCATTCCCTCTGTACCACCTGGCATTGGCCACTGTTGGAAGACAGGATACTGGGCTAGATGGACCTTTGGTCTGACCCAGTATGACCATTCTTATGTTCTTAACAATGAGTATGGGGTGAAGAGGGGATTGAGACTGGGAATCGGTGGGCAGAGGAGACTGGGAATGGTTGGGAAAGGAGATGAGGAAGCAGTAGGGAAGGGTGAAGCAGGTGTCTGTGTGGTGGTGAAGACAGATCTGACATGGATGTCAGGATGTGCGTGGAGAACTGGAAATGGCTGGACAAAAAGATAAAGAAGCTGTGAGAGGGAAGGAGAACAATAAGATTAGGGAGGGAAACTGGGACTGAGAACCAGTGGGGATGAAAAGCATGAATGGGGGATTGGGATGGAGTGCAGGGGATTGAAGGCCACGCAGCGTGTCACAGAGAAAGAGAGATCAGACAAAGAGCCAGGAAGAAGGAAATGGGACTGAGAACAGTGCTGTGTGTGTTGGGTGGGGGGTACGGGGGCAAGCAGAGTAGGATGAGTCCAGAGAGGGGAAATAGAACTGTCTGAGCAAGGAGACAATGGGACTGGGATGTGGAACCAAGTGTAGGAAAGACCTTGGCAGGGATAGGGACAAATTGGAGGCGATGGGTCAGATGGAGTCAAGGTTGGGGAATGGGTAGAAGTGTCTGATGACCCATATGGGGTCAATGTGATGCCACATCATGGAATTTCTAATTTTTCTTCCACGTTTTTCCAGTTTAAAAACCTAGGAAATTACACACTGAATGCTTCTTTAAAAGAATCTGTTAAGGTTGCATTGTCAAGCTCTCAAAAGTTAGAAAATGGCAGAATTAAGGTTGCCTGAGTAAAACAGAAAAACAATGAGGATTCCTTGTGGCACCTTAGAGACTAACACATTTATTTGGGCATAAGCTTTCTTGGGCTAGAACCCACTTCATCAGATGCATAAAGTGAAAAGTACAGGAGCAGATATAAATACATGAAAGGATGGGGGTTGCTTTACCAAGTGTGAGGTCAGTCTAATGAGAGAACTCAATTAATAGCAGGATACCAAGGGAGGAAAAATAACTTTTGAAGTGGTAAGAGAGTGGTTAATTGGGTTATCTCATTAGACTGACCTCACACTTGGTAAAGCAACCCCCATACTTTCATGTATTTATACCTGCTCCTGTATTTTTCACTTCATGCATCTGATGAAGTGGGTTCTAGCCCACGAAAGCTTATGCCCAAATAAATGTGTTAGTCTCTAAGGTGCCACAAGGACTCCTCGTTGTTTTCGCCGGTACAGACTAACACGGCTACCACTCTGATTAATATGGCTAAGGTCAATTTCAGGCCATGGCTACATTGGAGAGTTGCAGCGCTGGTGATGGGGTTACAGCGCTGCAACTCACTCTGTGTCCACACTTGCAAAGCACGGCCAGTGCTGCAACTCCCTGGTTGCAGCGCTGGCTGTACACCTGGTCTGCCTGGGTTGTAGCGATTCCAGCGCTGGTGATGCAGCGCTGGTCATCAAGTGTGGCCACGAAAAGCGCTTTTATTGGCCTCCAGGGTATTAGGAGGTGTCCCAGCATACCTTTCAGCCACTCTGCTCATCGTTTCGCACTCCACTGCCCTGGGCTCAGGTGACCCGCCCTTTAAATGCCCCGGAATTTTAAAAATCCCCTTCCTGTTTGCTCAGCCAGGTGTGGAGTGCAATCAATCAATCAATCAATCAATCAGTGACCATGCCTCCACGCCCCAAACGAGCCCCAGCATGGAACACTTGCGAGCTGCAGGACCTCATCAGTGTTTGGGGTGAGGAAGCTGTGCAGTCACAGCTGCGCTCCAGCCGTAGAAATTATGATACCTATGGGCAGATATCAAAGTCCATGCTGCAAAGGGGCCATGAACGGGACGCGTTGCAGTGCAGGGCTAAAGTAAAGGAGCTGCGCAGTGCCTGTTGCAAAGCCCGTGAGGGAAACCGCCGCTCAGGAGCTGCCCCCAAGACCTGCCGTTTTTACAAGGAGCTGGATGCCATACTTGAGTGTGACCCCACTGCCAACCTGAGGAGCACGATGGAGAGTTCAGAGCAGGGAGAAGAGGGGGAGGGTGTAGAGGAAGCTGAGAGTGAGGCTATTGGGGTGGAGGGAGACACCCCGGAGTCCCAGGAGGCATGCAGCCAGGAGCTCTTCTCAAGCCAGGAGGAAGCTAGCCAGACGCAGCAGCTGGAACTTGTTGGTGAAGAAGCAGCAGAGGAGCGGGTTCCTGGTAAGCAGCTTTTATTTTAAGGATGGAAATGTTTTGGGGGGGGGGGCGGTTATGGCTGCATGCATGCCTAGATGTGGAATAGCCCATTGATTTGCTCTATCACATCTCTGTAATCGGCCTCGGTAATCTCTTCAAAAGTTTCAACCAGAGCGTGGGCAATGCGCTTGCGCAAGTTTATAGGGAGAACCACCGTGGTCCTTGTCCCAGTCAGGCTAACGCGTCCGCGCCACAGTGCCGCGAGGGGTGGGGGGACCATTGCTGCACACAGGCAAGCTGCATAGGGACCAAGGCAGAATCCACATTGCTTTGGAAGACCCTCCCTCTCTTCCCAGGTAACACGCAGCAGTGATATATCTGGCAGTAGAAAATCCTGTTTAAAATGTAGTGATGAGTGTTCAGTGCAGGTCCCCAAGTATCTGCTCTCTGCTTTCCCCAGTGCAGGTCCCCAAGTGCCTGCTCTCTGCTTTCCCCAATGCACAGAAACCCCAGCCCTCAGGCAGTTCCCCTTTCCAGGTGAAGTCAAGGCAGAAACAGTCACCCCATTGCTCGCCATGCCTTCACTGCTGTGGCCTATTTGTGCTATGTTTGGTATGTGGAAATGATGCTACAAAAAGTCTACAAACTCCTTCACTGTGATAGTAAACAATGTAGCCTCTGTATTAAATGTTTCTACTTCTGTTATTTTAAGTGTCCTTGAATACTCCAGCCCTATCACCGCCTGTGCGAAGACTACAGAACTTGAGGAAAAATCCTAGAAAATCAAAAGAAGATTTGATCAAAGCAGTTATGAATCAGTACGCCAGAGACAGTAAGAAGCTGCAGGACTGGAGCGAGAAAATGCATGAGTGGAGACAAACACAGAGCAGGAGAAAGGAATTGGCTACCAAGAAAAACACGAAGCAGCTGATAAGCCTCCTGGCTCGCCAAACGGACTGTATGCAGTCTCTCGTAGCCATGCAGGCAGATCAGTACCGTGGTAACCCCCACCCCTCCCAAAGCTCTCTCCCTTGTTCCCCAGTGTTTGCACAAAACACCTTTCTCCAGCAGCCTGGTTCTTACCACCACCAGCTGCCCCCAACACCTGTACGTTCACCTACCAGCCCTGAGAACTACAACCCTTACCCTATGCACTCAACCCCCATCACGATGCAGCATATTAATCCTGAAGTGCAGCAGGCATTGAACAGCAATCCAAGCAGAACATATTCAAACCTCTGAATAGACAGTCCACCACCCTACCCCCCTGCCCTTTTATGTACTGTATTTTGAATAAATGATTTCTTGGCTTTTAAAACATTTTTTATTATTGCAGAAAGTGAGAAATACTGTACCCCAAGGGAAAAACGGGCACAGCAAAGGCACCAAACATTACTGTTGGCTTTCAGCCTCAAATTGCTCCCTTAAGGCATCACTAATCCTTGAAGCCCTTTGCTGGGCCTCTCTAGTAGCCCTGCTCTCTGGCTGTGCAAATTCAGCCTCTAGGCGTTGAACCTCGGAGGTCCATTCCTCACTGAGTCTTTCACTCTTCCCTTCACAAATATTATGGAGGGTACAGCACGTGGATATAACAGCGGAGATGCTGCTTTCCCCCAAATCTAGCTTCCCATAGAGACACCTCCAGCGCGCTTTTAAACGGCCGAAAGCACACTCCACAGTCATTCTGCACCGGCTCAGCCTGTAGTTGAACCAGTCCTTGCTCCTGTCAAGCTTCCCTGTATACAGTTTCATGAGCCAAGGCATTAAGGGGTAAGCGGGGTCTCCAAGGATCACAATGGGCATTTCGACGTCCCATACTGTGATCTTGCGGTCTGGGAAAATGTCCCGGCCTGCAGCTTCCTGAACAGGGCACTGTTCCGAAAGATGCGCGCATCATGCACCTTTCCAGGCCATCCTGAGTAAATGTCAGTGAAACGCCCACGGTGATCCACAAGCGCTTGGAGAACCACAGAGAAATACCCCTTCCGATTAATGTACTCAGATGCCAGGTGGGGTGGTGCCAGAATAGGAATATGCGTCCCATCTATCGCCCCTCCACAGTTAGGGAAACCCATTTGTGCAAAGCCATCCACAATATCCTGCACGTTCCCCAGAGTCACGGTTCTTCTTAGCAGGGTGCGATTAATGGCCATGCAAACTTGCATCAACACTATTCCAACGGTCGACTTTCCCACTCCAAACTGGTTCGCCACCGATCGGTAGCTGTCTGGAGTTGCCATCTTCCAGATTGCAATAGCCACCCGCTTCTCCACTGGCAGGGCAGCTCTCAATCTCATGTCCCTGCGCTGCCAGGTAGGGGCGAGCTCAGCACACAGTCCCATGAAAGTGCTTTTCTCATCTGAAAGTTCTGCAGCCACTGCTCGTCATCCCAGGCTTGCAGGACGATGTGATCCCACCACTCAGTGCTCGTTTCCCGAGCCCAAAGGCGGCGTTCCACGGTGCTGAGCACGTCCGTTACTGCAACAAGCAATTTAGAGTCTTGCGCGTCAGGCAAATCAATTTCATCGTCTGACTCCTCACTGTCACTTTGGAGCTGAAGGAATAGCTCAACTGCCATGCGTGATGTGCTGGCAACATTAATCAGCAAGGTCCTCAGCAGCTTGGGCTCCATTTGTAACAGAAACGGCACTGTAGACTCACAATGGCGCCAAACTGCTTGGAATGTGTAGCAAAGCACCACGGGGCGTTGGAACAGGAAGCAGAAAGACCCGCACCCTTCCGTCCCCTTCCCACAACCCACAGCGCCAAAATGGGACGAGATGCTCTGTGGGATAGCTGCCCACAATGCACCACTCCCAACAGCGCTGCAAATGCTGCAAATGTGGCCACACTGCAGCGCTGGTAGCTGTCAGTGTGGCCACGCTGCAGAGCTGTCCCTACACAGCTGTACGAACACAGCTGTAACTCCCAGCGCTGCACAAATGTAAGTGTAGCCATACCCTCAGTCCGGTGGGTGGAGGGTATAGGCTTGACTTTGGTGAGTTTATCTTACAGCAAAACTGAAGTGCCTGGTGTTCACTTTGGATTTACCTCAGGACATCTTATGTGTGTTAGTTACCTCAAGGTCAAAATGCAGCTCTTTCAGCAGAGAAGACAAGCCGTAAATGGGAGGCACTAACCCACTACCCCACCTATATCTCACAGCCAGTGTTTTATGATGGAATGACTAACATGCCCCAGAAGGGAGATGATCACACAGCAGTAGTGGCCAAACAGCTTTTTCTTTTTCTTTTTTCAGCCAGGCCAAGGAGTTGTGACTGTCTTTCAGATGCGGATCATGCTACTGTGATCTGTGCCTTTGTTTCCTTTGGATTATACAGCTGCAGTGCACTCCGCATGGGGCTATCCCTCAAATAAATTCAAAGAGGAGTTGGTGCAGAATGCAGCAGTTCTCGAAGGGAAGGGGTGTCCCCCTGTAAGCACAGACCCTGTACTGGCTGATTGACATTGGCTATTGCCTGTTTTATGGGAGGAATTCAGAGTAGTGGCTTTGACCTCTAAAGTGCTAATGGCTTGGGAGCTGGCTAAACAATCCCCACATCTTTCCCCCTGCAACATTGCTGCAGGGGGGAGGAGACAAGCCACTCAATCTGAAGCCCCCTTCTCTTCAAAAAGAGGAAGGTATTGAGAGGGCATTCTCACAGGGGGATGCTGCTCTCTTGAATCAACTTCTTTCCTTGGTTGGAAATAGGTCAGATCTGTTGACTTTCAGGGCATGCATTAAAGTTTCTCTCTCTTCCTGGGCATCTGGGGAGGGAGTGAGGCATGGAGGGTTGGAAGTCGTGTGCAGTGTGGGTTGTTCCCTGCTCTGGTGAGGCTGCTGGGTCTGTACTGTTTCTACCCATAGAACTGACCTCTTAATGTATGGCACAGTACTTGGAGCACTTTTTAATAGGTTCTGTACATTGAAAGAGTAGATGCAGATACACTATCAAGAGAAGTTCCCTTTAAAAATGATGAAGCTAATAGGCTGCAAAGTGCAAATGAACTAGATGAGATTACTTCAGAGACTGGAAAACCTCAGCTAAAGCTCACAGTCTGATCATATACTCGCTTTCTGATGTGTTGCTTTCCCCTCAGCTATAATAGAAAGGAAAAACATCTTAGCGGTAGCTTCACAGGACTGATGGTTACTATGGCTACCACTCCATATTCCATATAGGCCTTCATCTGCCCAACTCGCAGAAGTGGGAGAAGATGCATTGCTGCTTTTGAAAGCTGATGGTAATCTGTACTAATTTACTAGGGTGGGGTGATACAGAGATAAAAAGTCATTTCTGCTTACCATTTCCCCCCATGCATGTAATCTAAATAGGCCTTTCAACCCCTTAAGTGCAGAGACAAGTTGCCAAAAGGTATGCTGTTGCAATTTTCATTGATGTTGCTTTGTTACAACATAGTCCTATTACTTTCCTGGTACCTAAAGAATGGGTGTAGTTATAATGGAGAGAGTTTGTTTGTTTTTGATTTACTTGGAGCATAATCCTGAATTCTTAGTACATTGAAATTTCCCTCTAAATATAATGGAGGTCAATTGTTCATAAGATCTACTTGAAGGCGAACATATTTTGCTAATATTCCATCTAGTCTGTTTAATATAGATAAGCACAGAGGAACAGAGAAGCTAAAAATAGTGCTGTACGGATAGCTGGGGGTTAATATTGCCCGAAGGAACCACTGCAATAATGCAGACTGACATCCTGTATAACACAGGCCATAGAACTACCCTGAATTAACTCCTGCTGGAACTAGCATAACTTTTGAAGACACATTGCTAGGATGCCCAGGCATAGGTACCATGGGCCAGAAGCACTTTGTTGCCTGAATAGTCTCATTGACTTTAATAGGACTTACCTGTGGAAAAAGGCACCATATAATGTGAGTAAGAATATCAAAATCTGGCCCTGCAATAGAGACTTCAGAAATGTTGAGAGAATAGCTTAAAAGAAAGTATCTGAATCTTAGTGTTAATTTGACCCATTGGCTGCAAAAATGATCAATGTAAAGCACTACTTGCATACTCTATTACACCCTTTTCATGACTACTGCAAGTGCTAAAGCAGGTTTCTCATTTTAACACTAGGTTTGGTATGGTGAGTTTTGATGTCAGATGTAGGGTTTTTTTTTGCACTTGGGCAAATTCTTTAAGCTTTCAGCTCTTAAATACCACTATGATAGCTCATCTAGGTACCTTGGGATAGATTTGCTTCTCTGTGGCCTTTTAAGTTTTGTAACAGTTGTACAAATGATGCCCACAGATTAAACAACTATTGTACTGTCTAGTATAAGGTAAATCCAGATAATCTCTAGCATAGGTCTCTTGCTGTTTCATTAGCAGAGCTCTAGCCAAGTCCTGCTGCCCATTCTCATGGCTCTTGAACTAAACTCCTGGGGATCTTGTGTCACAGCATTGTGGTGCTGTCAGGTCGCAAGCTACAAGTCAATGCTGGGGCCTGGATGGGTGGGGACTCAAGAATGTGGTCCGAGTTCAGTCTCAAGAGTCAAGACTAGAAGCAGCAGTCCATGCTAAAGTCATGCCATAGGACTGGGTCGGAGTCAAGGTCAATGAGCCACGCTGGTTGGAGCCGAATGAGACAGCTGAAGTCAGGTTAGTGAAATAGAGGCAAGATGAGAAGTCAGAAGCAGAGCTGAGGTCCAGGAACTGAAGCAGGGTGAGGCACCAGGAGTGAAGCAGGGGACCAGAAGTGAGGCCAGGTATCAGGGCTTGGGTCAAAAATCAGGAAAAATATCAGGAGTATGCAGCAGGGTCTGTTTGCAGCAGCAAGCCAGGGATCTGCCTAGTTACACAGACAGCCTGTATATATTTCCCTTTGGCCCAGGCATGCAGTTTAAGGCCTATCAGGGAATGTGGTAGGCTCCACCAGTCAGGAACTCTGTGGGTAGAACATCCAGTGGTGCTTGAAACTGTGGAGCCCATAGGCTGATATTCCTCACTTCATCAGAGCAGTTGGGTGGTGGTGTGGACATGGCAGCTGCCCTAGCGCCAACAGACCTGGGTTCCAGACCTGCATGTCCTTTGAGGGGTCCCCCTATTACAGTGATACTCCACAGCAGATTGCTGATGTAAGTGTCTAATGTGTACATCAACTACAGAAAATCTACATATTGAATTTTTTTTATTTTTGTGCCCTAATGCAAAGTATCTTGTTTGCATGACAGAGTAATATGGATTTGAAGCACCTTCATTCTCCATTCCCATCATTGACGTGTATTTTAGTGGCGAAGAAGTTGGCAGTTCCAAGAATTTGAACTTGGGCTCTCCCTTACTCCTAGTTGTAGCATGTGTTAAGGAGTCCCTTTACTCCAGACAGTATTTCTCAACCTGCGGGCTGTGGGAGGAGTTTAGGGGGGTTGCAAGCAGGGCTGGCAATAGGGGGTCGGAAACAAAGTAATTGCCTGAGGCCCCACGAAGCTAATTTACATGTTTCAGGCCTGTGCTTGGCTGAAGGCCGGATCCCATGGGGTGGTAGGGGGAAGGGTCTGATTCCCTGTGGGGATGGGGCTGGCACCCAGCATCCCGTTTAAAGTAGAGAGGGGTCACAATATTTTTTTAAGCCTAAAGGGGGTCACCAGCACTAAAGGTTGAGGACACAGGTCTAGAAGGTAGTAATTATCCAAGTGATCCTAAAGGCAGTCTTATCCCTTTTCCTGGAAGCTTTGTCACCTGATTATACCATCGTTCCTCAGACCAACTTTGTTCTACTATAGTGTGACTGAGGTGGGTTCACAGGCCCTGCCACGTTTTAAAAAATGGCTTAATCTAGGAAGGCTTTCCTTTGTTCCTAATGTTGGCAAGGCCTAATGTGATTACGATGAGCAATAATCTAGTTTCAAGTTTAAAAAAATAACAAAAAAAACCCAAACCATGATTTCAGCCCAGCTTATGCCCTGGTTGCTAAAATCTGTGTTAAAATGGTCTCCTCGCATGGTCTTTGGTGTAGTGTAGACAGGGCTGCAGGGTGCACATGCAGAATGGTTGACTTTAAAGACTGAGGGCTCAAGCCTGTCCTTTCTTGCAGGCACTTGGTTCATTTGTTAGGTAGTGCTGAAGGGTAGTACATTCTGCAAACTGCTCTTACGGTGTGTTCATCATTTTCACACTTGTTGGGTGGCTTTCTACACATAAACGAGTTATAGTACATTAACGTTATTTTTCAGTGATTTGATGTATTTATTTTTTTTGACTCAGAAATGTTGGTTTCAACTCTTTTGCCAGATGGCTGAGAATAAAGCAATTTGTTCGTGCTAAATGTTTGAGCTAGAGTCCAAAGAAGGAGGGTCCAATTAGCACAAAAAGCAAGTGCAGTCTTCCAGTGTATGGGAATATAAAACCATCAGAACAAAACAAGAAATCACCTGCCTAAAAAAATAAAATAAAATACAGCTATAAAACATATTCCACAATCAGTCCACTGAGTACTTATCTCTGCTTACTGACTTCAGAGCTGATTTAGTATCCTGCATGAAAAGGATACAAGTACTATTAAGGCTCTAATTCAAGAGGATCTTGACTGTATTATTTATTTGGGGGAAAAATGCACCTTCCTTGTAAAGCCTATTTCCTCTCCTCTGGGAAATTGTCTCTCTCCTTTCTACTGGAAGAAGTCATCAGCAAAAGGAATCCTGAAAAGTCAAATGTGCTCATGAATTACGAAGTAGACATTTTCCACTGCAAATCCAAAATTCTTGAGTTTATTATATTGAAAAAACCTATTTATTCCATTCTCTTCATTCATCATCCCAAAAACAAATATGCAAGGACACGCCTGACTTTCCCTTTTTGTAAAGCTGTCTCACGCGCCAAAAAAAGTCTTTATATGGAGTCCCATTTTTATCTTTTAAAATGCATAAAATCTCCTATTTCATAATTATCTTTGTTTCATATGAGAACAAAATCTCATATCTGCTACAAACAGCTGAATTCCACCTTGCCCCAATTACTCTTTCAAAAATTGATAGTTGGACCCAGCACTACCCTTGAATGCTAATATATTTGCACATTCCAAGGCCAGAAGCCTTACCATGCAAATTTCAGTGGAAGCCGAGGATCATGGAACAGTACATGTTATAGAAACATAAAATATATGATTGTTGATCTGCAGCATGCTTCACACGCTTTCATGTGTTTTGCAGACTTATGTAGATTAAAGGAATGTGGACAATCATGCTGACCACTATTGTCTCATTGTTTCCTTGGACTCCCCCTTTGGTCTGCCTGTATCTATCTGCTGTCTCTTGTCTTATCTTTCACTTGGGCTATGTCTGCACTGCCCACCTCTTACAGCAGTGTAGGTGTGTGTAGCTACACACTACAGTGAAAAGCGGGTTGTGTCCACATTGTGGAGTGTAGCTGCACATGTCACTTAAAGGCTCTGGCAGGGGGAGGCAGAAGAGAAAGGCTTGACAGTGGGGAGCTGCTGGAGCCTTTCCATGCTGCAGAGAGAGGCTCCAGCAGTGGACAGGACAGGGGGTGGGCAGTGGGACACTGAGCTGCTAAAACTAGCTGTGTAGACAGGGAAGGCAGTGCTTGGGCAAGTAGAGTACATACTTGGGTAAGTACTCACAGGTTTCAAAAGTGTCTTCACTCACCTAAGCAATGCCTACCTCTCTACACTGCTATTTATACCCCTTTTGGGGGAAGGGGGTCAGGGTGGCATGTAGCATAGGTACGCTACATGCTGCTGAAAGGAGTGTGCAGTGTAGACATACCTTTAGATTATTCCTGCCCCAAAAACTTACAATCTTTTTGTTCTGTGTTTGTACAGCACCTAGCATGATGGGGTTCTGGTCCACAATAATAATAATGAAGCCCAGAGCAATTCTACACAACAAGGCTGTTGGTTTTTTGGGGGGTTGGGGGATTATTTGTTTTTGTTTTATTACAAAAAGAAGGGGAGAACAGGGGCAGTGGGAAGAGACAAAAGAACAAACAAGTAAAGAAATGGGGAGGATGGAAGAAGGCCGGGGAGGGAAAAAGTGAGTGATATCCTGGGTTCCATCTATTAGGAATTAATCAAACGTTTCTAAAAAGTTAGACCAAATCCCTTCAAATTTATCTGAGGGTCTCACATCTCTGAAACTTCACTCACTCCTTAGCTGCCAAAGACTGATTTCTTTTTCAGGGCAGGAGATGAAAAATACTATAACCATTTGAAGTTGCAGGGGAACAATGGTAGGTAGCATGTAACTGCACTAGCTGGAATTTAACCAGGGCACTTTGGCCAATACACTTATATTTAGGAAAAATGTCAAAGGCTCTTTACTGACCATAAATTCCTAGCAACATTAGACTAATGCCTACAGACTACATGAAATTAAGGATCCATTGTACTACGCATTGTATAGTAAGAAACAGTCTTTGGTCTGACAAGTTTTATAATCTAAATAGAAAAGCCAGAAAGAGGGTAGGAGAAAGGGGCAATAAAACTTACTATGTTACAAATGGAGAATTCTGAGGTTAAATGACTTGCCCAAGGTCACATAGAAAGCGTGTGGAAGAGCCCAAAAGTTGTACCCAGATCTTCTACATCCTAGTTCAGTGCATTAACCAAAACTCCATCTTTCCTCTCTGAGGGCTTGTCTACATCACAAAGTTGCAGGGCTGGTGAAGGGGTTACAGCGCTGCAACTTAGGAGGTGTACACATCTGCAGGGCATCACCAGCGCTGCAACTCCCTGTTTGCAGCGCTGGCCGTACTCCCATTTTGTCTCGGGTGTAGAGGATCCAGCGCTGGTGATCCAGCGCTGGTAATCAAGTGTAGACACTTACCAGCGCTTTTCTTGACCTCCGTGGAATAAGCAGGTATCCCAGCATACCTGAGGAAGCCTCTGGTAATCAAGCAGGTCTCCTTCCCCGGTTTGCTCTCGCGTTCCCCGAACCCCTGAGCAAGCAGGTCTCCTTCCCTGCGGTTTGCTCTCGCGTTCCCCGAACCTCCGTGCAAGCAGGTCTCCTTCCCTGCGGTTTGCAGGGGGGTTCGGGAAACGTGAGAGCAAACCGCGGCGAAGCTGGTCTCCTTCCCCGGTTTGCTCTCGCGTTCCCCGAACCCCCGTGCAAGCAGGTCTCCTTCCCTGCGGTTTGCAGGGGGGTTCGGGGAACACGAGAGCAAACCACGGCGAAGCTGGTCTCCTTCCCCGGTTTGCTCTCGCGTTCCCCGAACCCCCCTTGAAGCCGCCCAACAGCTCTGCAGTGTGGCCACATCTAACACCACTTGCAGCGCTGGTTGCTGTAAGTGTGGCCACTCTGCAGCGCTGGCCCTATACAGCTGTACTAATACAGCTGTAACAACCAGCGCTGCAAAATTGTAGATGTAGACATACCCTTAAGCTCTCTCTTACACCCGATCAGAAAAATGGCACCTACTGCCACTAATACCACTGCATAACCTTTCTATATGTGCAGTGTTTTATAAACAATCAATGAGCATATCTGATTCTAATGGTGAAAAGACAGCTGTTAAAGGGAGTAATCAAGTTTGTTTATTTTCTGTATTTAAAATTTATTTAACTAGGAAACTACTCTTGAGATTAACAGACTTCAATACATGAGAGTTGTTGAGGAACTGGGCAGTAAACTTAATTGTAATATATACAAAAAAACAGCAAGTAGTTTCTTCATTGCACTATCATCTTACTTCCTTATTTCTTCGTTTTTTCCTTCTCTGGCTGGATTGTCAGATGGTTTAAATTAGCATAACTTCTCTAGGGCTCAGGCTCTTCTCTAGAGACATAGTTGGCTAGGAGAACTGAGGTCTGGTATACACTAGAGACCTATATCTGTATAGCTACGTCACCAACCTAGCCTCACGTGTAGACCATGCTATGTCAGTGGGAAAGCTTCTCCTGCCAAAATAGCTACCGCCTTTTGGGGAGGTGGATTAATTAAGCCAATGGGAGAAGCTCTCTCCTGTTGCCTGAAAATGTCTTCATTGAAGTGCTACAGCAGTGCAGCTGTGCCCAAGCAGTGTTTTAAGTGTAGATGTGCCCTGAGAAAAAAAGATGTTTGTAGTACAGGTAACACTAAGGCCAGGTGTACACTACAAACTTATATTGGTATAACTACATCGCTCAGGGATGTGAAAAATCCACACCCCTGAGTGACACAGTTACAGCAACCTAACCCCAGTGTAGACAGCGCTGTACTGATGGGAAAGCTTCTCCCATCAATAAAGCTACTGTCTCTCAAGGAGGTGAATTAACTACGGTGATGGGAGAATCTCTCACATTGTCCTAGCAGCGGTGCCAGGTTTACAATGGTGCTAGTGATGCCATGAGCTGGGCCCATGCTCAGAAGGGACCCTGGCCTGCTCCGCTTGTACTATGCCATAAGACCCCGCCAGCCTGCTGGCTCCCCCCAACCCACCACTTGCTCCTCTTGGCTAGCCCACTGGCTGGCTGAGGGCTCCTCTCTGCCCCCTGGCCAGACCCCAGTGCTCCTCCAGTTCCAGGAAGACTCTGCTTCCCACCCGCTGTGGGGCCCCGCCTGCCTTCCCGGAGCTGAGCTGCCTGGGACTGGTGCAGAAGCCTGGCCAGTCTTGGCCAGTTGGGGGGAGGCTTGGATGGGCCTCTTCAGGCAAGTGGGTTCTAGGGAGCCCAGATCGCTCTACTCCCGAGGGGCTGGCAGGATTCCCGCCCCAGGACTACCCCTGGCTGTGCTGCCGGTTCAGCCTGGCAGACACAGTCACCTCTCAGCAGGGCGGGTGAGTGCAGTGGGGAGGCAAGGCATGGGGGTGTGGGTGTCTGTGGGGCTGGGTAGGGGGGTGCTGGGCTGTGAGAAGTGGGAAAGATCTATGTGTGTTGGGGCAGTTGTGCTGAGGCTGTGGATAGGGAGGTGCTGGGCAGGGTTGGTGGTGTGTAGGGTGCTGTACATTTGTGAGGGGGAATCTGGGGAAGGTGCTGGGCATAGTGGATCCAGTGGCGGGGGAGGGGGATCTGGACATAGGGATTCTGGGAGGGGGCGGTGTTTGCAGAGGTGCTGACTTTCTGATTTCCCTGGGGGTGCTTGACCCCTGCTCTGCCCCAGACCCCACCTCCACTCCACCCTTTTTCCCCAAGGCCCCATACCCACCCCATCTCTTCCTGCCACCGCTCCACCCTCTTCCTGCCCCCACCCCACATCCTCTCCAGAGTGCCCTCCCACCTTCACTCCACCTCTTCCTGCTTCCCTCCCTCCCCCCCAGCGCCTCCTGCCCACTGCTGAACAGCTGATCAGTGGTGCACGGGAGGCACTGTGGGCAAGGGGGAGGAACTGATTGGCGGGGCTGCTGTGGGTGCTCAGCACAAGCTTTTTTTTTTTTCTGTGAGTGTTCCAGCCCTGGAGCATGCACGGAGTCTGCGCCTGTAGGCTGTTGGGCAGGTGGGTGAGGGCGGGGGACTGTGTGGCATGGCATGGGCCCGGCCTTGAGGAGAAGGGGCATGCAGGCAGCACAGGGCCAGGCGGGGCGCTGTGCATCTGAATACTGCTGGTTTGTAAATAGTGCCCTTGCACTGGGCTCGGCAGAACAGGGCCACCCCTGTCATGCCCCATTGCCCCTGGCTGGCGCCTCGCTCTGCGGACTGATGTCTCCACACCATGCTCCATTGCCCCTGTGGGGGCCCACAGATGTGTTGGCACTGGGCTCACAAAAGGTTAATCCAGCCCTGCATAGCAGTATCTTCATTACAGTGCTACAGCGGCGTAGCTGCACCAGTGCAGTGATGTACGTTAAGACAAATCCTTAGAGGAAGGACAATTCAGCAGCGTGTGTGAACGCATGAACTGTTTGAATGTTGCTTTCATCTCTCTGATCCTTTGCTGGCAATCGCATTTCACTGTCTCTTGTGTGCTGCCATACCAAGATACCTTTATTTTAAGCACTTGTATACAAATGGTCTGATTTTTCAGACATGCTGAATATCCACAAATTGGACTGAAGTCAATGAGAAATCTGCTACATGTAAAAGCATAACTTTAGATCCTCATGTTAGAAAACTTTTGTCCATAATTTAAATCAGGGTATTAGTGAGTCAACATGACTCAGTTTTATGGGCTGGAAAGGAAACTTTTATCCCTCCAGTTTTTGAGATTTTTATTTCTTGTGTTTTGTCTTTGAAGCACAAAAAATCATTAAGGGAAATACAAAACAAAGTCTTTAGTTAATCTTCAAATAAAATACATTGCATTACTGCCAGGTATGCTATAAAATCATCAAAAATTTCAGTCTATGGTCCAAATTCTGAGGAGTCCAAATTGGTTTAATTTACCATATATGCTATCATCTGGACTCTCTCTGTGTGTTAACAACTTAAACTCCTTTGGGCCCATCTTCCAACATGTCACTGATATCACATCTGAATTTGACTTGGTGATTTAAAGTTATTTCTGCAATATTTTCCTGTCATGTGTGCCATCTAATCTCATCTTTTAAAAATATCACCACCCAAGCAATACAAAGTGCACTGACTATTATAATTATTTCTGCTTTCTTTTTTTGTGATAGGAGAATATGAATTACTCTACTGGATCTGAGGTAAAACTTTTTATGTACTTAAGTGACTTAAGCAGCAAAATCTAATTTAAAGTCTATGGGGCTTTGACTTAGGCACCTAAATCCCTTTCTCCAAGTGACTTTGGCACCTAAGTCCCATTTTCAAAAGTGATTCAGGCACCTAAGTCAAAGCCCGAATGACTTTAAATTAGACTTTGGCACCTTAATTTTTAGGCGCTCTTGAAAATTTTACCTTGGTTCAATCTAATATTTGTCCATACCTCAGTCAGTTACCTACACCCGATGGCCCACCTCCCCAAAACCTACACTGAGTCTGGCTTCTCTGAAATTCTATAGCATAAGAAAACTCTTAACAGTCCCTCCATGCAAAAGTACATAATCTGATTATCCAAGAACATTGTTTGCTTAAATAGTTGCAAATGTTATTAATAGTCTTGAAAACATTCTGGAATTTCCTGAAAGCTCATTCTTTAGTACTTGTTGACATCAGAGTTGTAACAACATGAAAAATGTTGGGCGAGAGAGTGCTGAGAATGCAGGAAGGCTGCAATCACATCAAGGGGAGACATTAACAAGATAATAAAACTGGTATAAAAGAATCTGCTTTATTTGTCCTCTTCCCACCCACACTCCTCATGCATGAACACCTCAGTGCTTGTGCTCATGGAAGACCCCTTTCTAGCAGTACGCCCCTTTCTCCTTTGTGTTGGGTGACTGTTTTCCATTAACTTGTTTTTCTCCAAAGTGCACAACACTTCCAATGCAAGGACTGGCAACCCAGGCGCGATGAGGGGAAGCACTTTTACTTAGAGGAGGAGGGTTTGTGTTGAGGTTTGAGTTCAGGAAGCTTGGGGATTTTTGAACTATTTGGGTTCCACAGAACTCAGATGGCACCTGGGCTTCACCAGGTTTTCCCTGCCTTACATTTCTATGTTTAATGATCTCTTTGGGTGTTCCATTTTCCCTAGTATTTTGACATAAAACTCTGTTGAAGCCAATTCTCTCTGCATGTGCAGTATCAAAATATTTCTAGTTGTGCAGAGATGTAGCTACACTGCTACTGAGGAAGTTAATTCTCAGGGCAATTCTTTTAAACTTAATGGCTGCTGATGTCAACTAGATCCTATGAGGTGGACCTGATTCTGTGAGGTGCTGTGCACCCTCAACTTCCCTAGGTCTCTCAGGACCCTGGATTGAAACTTTCACAGCATTGCAGGAGATTTAAATGTGTGTCATCTTGGTTAGCTGTGTGGCTAAATCCCCTGCACTGCTCTGAAAAAATCTCAGCTCTTGTGTCTGCAAGTGTCCATGGACTTCCCTGAGAGTTCAGAACATTAGGTACCTCACAGAATTGGGCCCACAGAGAGGATCAGTGCATCTAATCTGTGTTGTAAGAACACAGTCAGCCATTTTTTCCCCTTACAACAGCTGCACGTTTGGGCAATAATGATAGCTTAAATGATAAAAAAGGGACTTTAAAACACATTCCTTTCCCAGATCAGTCTCTTATTCTTAAATGGCTGTCTGCCAAGGCTTTGAAACCCAACAACGACTATTTGACAGTTACTGGAAGTCTTGTGTTTAAATGTCTGATAATGTATGTTGTGCTGTGTATTAGAGAACGGACAGTACTACAGAAGCCTCTTAAGTAATATTTTTTTTAAAGTATCTCTGCTGGGAATTTGTTGGTTATTGACCTAAATTTTGTAGTCCGAGATACTCACTTTAATATGACCTTAGAATACCATTTTCTGGGCATGCAGGTCTGGCTTTCAAGCTTGAATAAGTCCAACCAGTTCTAATAACTTATTCATAGTCGTTTGTAAGTGCATCTTTAAATACATTAGGGAATTTTGATACTGACACTAGTTTATTTCAATAGATTCCTTGATGGCTATTAGATTTTAAAAGAACAATTTTCAGTGTATTGATATAGCAAACTAGTCAGCATTTTTGAAAAATATATAACTCACATAATTCAGCAATTAGACTTTTAATAGTGCTGCTTAAGCATAATAAGAAGCCTATGACTACTACCTTATGAGAAGCACCTTTATAATCCTGTATTATCTTCATTAGAAAGGCTTATCTTGTATTTCATAGGATTTCCAACCAAAAAAAAAAAAAAAAGTCTGCCCATTCTTTTCAATGTCTCTCTAAGAATTTACTAACAATGTATGTCAGTACTATGGTGGGTGTTTGGTGTTTTATTAAGCCTGTATCAGCATATAGTACATACATGCCTGTAAATTCTTAAATTGTTGGGAATAGCTTGTTTTGTCACACAATAATGGAATGTATTTGTGGGACACTAAAAAACTAAGGGTGGAAATACATTTAGAAATTTGAGTCAGCTTTCTGCCTGGTGTCACTCCAGTGACTTCAGTGGAGACTTTGCAGGGATTAATTGAACCCTTCCCTTTATGTGGGCTATGAACAGCATAAAGTGAAAATAAATTGAACAAGTCAGTAGCTGAAGCCAGCTTAATTGAATTAGTAGACAGCAACGTAATTATTCTAAAGAATAAAAGAGAGCAATTTGTGTTTATGTCCCTAGTGTCCTCATACTCACCCCTGAATTGAAAGTACATTCAATCACAGTCATCACCGATGGCTGTGGGGAACCTCTGCCTCTTGTGTGCATACATTATAACAGGATCTTTTATTACATGATCATAGCCTGATGTTGTATCTGAAGAACTGCTTGGCAAAAACTACCTTAATGATATCAGTGGTTATGGCATGTGACACTGACACCACTTGTGACTTTTTGTGGGTATTGCTTGATTAGTAGTCACAAGTGCTCTCACGCTTTTGGTAGACTGGTGCTCCAAGAGCCTGGTGATGACAAGGGAAAAGGTACTAATATCCCAATTTTAATTTGTTATATGAAAATTTGTCAGGACTCATCTGATTATTTTTGCTTACACTATTTGTACAAATGTGCAAAATAACACCTACAGAAACATTCTTATTTCTGCCTCTAGTGACTGTCTCAGTAGAACGTTCAAAGAATGTGTTGGTTAACATTTCTCAGTAATCTAGAAAGGATTCTTAATGTGTTCAGTGATTTGCAGGTGAATTGAAGCAGAAAGGAATAAAGACTCTACTCCAAAATATATAACCAGTCCTTCTGCTTTCTGTGGTTGAAAGTAACATAAGTGATAAGATCTAACCATGATCCAAACACTCCTTTAGTCAAAGGGTTTGTACTCACTTAGGCCATTAGTTAATTGGGACCCCAAACTGATGGTGGGGTGACATATTTTTGTTGCAGGAATCATCCATAACTGTTAGAAAATGGGATGCACACACTTCCTTATGCATACTTCTGAATTTGTCCCACGTCTAAAATGAGCAAGCTACACATGAATGTGAGTTTAAGTGAGGCTAAATGAATCTGCATGACTGTAACTTGCATACTGAGGAGGGAGTGACCTCCTTAACTTTTTGACTAGCTTTTATAAATGTAATTATAGAATGTCTAGCATGGCTCCGTAACACCAAGAAAGTTCAGCCTTCTTTCTCAAGTGACCCCATTGCAATTTGTATAATGAAGTTCAGCAAGAGTCAAATTCGGGCCGGCCCTTACATGGGAGTATAAGTAAAGGGCCCAAGAATGATGGAGCTTCTGCTCTGATATATTAACCCCACCGGAGATTCTAGCTGGCTCTGCCAAAATTCCTCCTGGAGCTCCAGCCACGCTGCTGTCCCTCTACACTCCTTTCTACTATGCCTCCAGCACACAAGGCAGAACCTTGCATGTATTTTGTTTGTGATCATCTAAAGAAAGGGTTTGTTGTAAAGG
This sequence comes from Gopherus flavomarginatus, assembly GCF_025201925.1. Taxonomy (NCBI): domain Eukaryota; kingdom Metazoa; phylum Chordata; order Testudines; family Testudinidae; genus Gopherus; species Gopherus flavomarginatus. The sequence goes on along the minus strand of NC_066617.1, from coordinate 74,068,991 downwards.
GGCAGAGCTCCGACTGTTGTGGGAAACTTAACCCTGAATATAAATCCTGTGTGATTAAAATCTCAGCCTTAAAGTTGGATTAATGTTTACCTATCACAAATATTTCTGTGAATGCTGAAAACTGAGAGCAGGTCTACACTTAAAATGCTGCATCAGCACAGCTGTATCAGCGCTTCTGTGTCACTGTAGCGCTTTAATGAAGACGCTGTATGCCAATGAGAGAGAGCTCTCTCGTTGGCATAGCTAATCCACTTTTGTGAGATGTGTCTAAACCAGGGTTTAAATTGGTATAACTACGTCACTCAAGGGTGTGGATTATTCACGGCCCAGAGTGCTGTAGTTATACTGAAATAATTCTGTAGTATAGATCAAAGTTGTAAAACTTTGATAATGCTTCACATTGGATGTCTGTGATTTACATTTAGTTAGTTTCAAACTTTCTCTCTCTCTTCTTCCCACTACCTGACACACACTTCTTTCCTAGTCAGAGATTAGGAGAGGCAGTTCTCAGCCCCCGGGAGAAGTCAAGGGGAGTGCATTGATCAATGGCAATCCCCTTGACCGATTGATCAGTAGAATTAATGGGGTGTGAAAAGAGTGCCACCCAAACCTTCTTGAGCAGAAACATGTCGATCTAAGGTCAAGATTTTTCTTCTTGGCTTAACTCCTCCCTCTTCATGGTTTATTTCTGTTATTTAATGAGAGGAGGAAGGAAAGAAAGAAAGATGATCTTTTTTTTTAAACTGGGGGGTAAGGGGGAGGAGAAAGATAGTATGTCCTCTACTCTAACTCCAGATAACAATGGATTTCAAGTAGTCAAGACTTCTTTTTCTTTGACTAAAAGAATTAATCTCTGTTGTCTTCCACTATGCTATTTCATATCACATCCACAGTTATAGAATTCGCAGTCATGAGCTGATGAAAGTCTTTAAAAATCTCCACAAAACTGAATCTTGGCCAAAAGCTGTGAAGTAGGTAGCATTAGCCAGAAAGATGGGTGGAGGAGGGCATGGGGAAGACTGTAGGTGTTCTGACTTCACCTTACCTGATCCTAACATGAATAATCAGGATCTTTTCAAGTCCTCCATAAGTTTGTTGTTGTTTTTTTTCTCCTCCTAGCCTTATGTTTGAGATCACTAAGGATATGTCTACACTTAAAACACTGCAGTGGCACAGCTGAGCTGCTGTAGTGGTCCAGTGTAGACACTCCCTACAGCTACAGGAGAATTCTTCTGTCGCTGTAGTTAATCCACCTCCTTGAGGAATTCTTCCATTGACCTAGCACCGTCTACAGTAGGGGTTAGGTGGGCATAGCTACAGCTCTCAGCTATGCTGATGTAAGTTTTCATTATAGACCAGCACTAAGAGTCTGATCCAAGTCCAATCTGATTGAAATCATTGGAACTCTTTCTATTATTTTGATGTGCTTTGGATCCATCCCTAAGTGAAAACAATGTCAAGCTATTACTACATTCTAAGTAAGTAATGGCTTAAAATATTGAAGTCTAATGTTTTTCACACAAATAATATCTGGGCAAAAGCATGTGATCCTGGTAGGATTCCTCTGAATAAGACTTCCCCAGAGAAATCAACAACTACAGTTCTGTGCACGAAAGGTTTAGTAAACATGCAAAAAAGGCAACTTGCCCAATCTTAGCTGTTTGGATGATTTTGAATCCCTGATTATGATTCTCAAAACTAAAAGTTCATAAAGGGTATTAAAGTGTTTGGCTAATTAAGACCTAAATGCATCTCAACACAATAAATAGCCGGCAAATAAAACTGTTAAATGGACATGCGTGGACTATGCACAAAGATTTTTATGTACTAAAGTTACAAGTCTGAGAGATACATTAGACCCCATTAATTTAATGGCACATGATGTTTATAAAACCTCAGAATGTCTAAACAATGATCAGTTGCTTCCATTTATTTAGACTGCTTGCTGTACTTCTGCAAATAAACTGTGGTTAATACTCATTCCATTACCCTGTTCACTGCATGTTTTAAAATGTTCATTTAATTTGCTGTTTATTTTTGTTTAATCTCAGACACGGAGCCACATTCTGATCTCAGTTGTGTTTGGGTAAATCCAGAGTAACTCTGCTGAAGTCAATGGAGTAACTGAGCTCAGAATCTTGCACAGAGAGATTCCTTTGCATGTAAATACAATATAAATAAAGCTATATACAAGTAGGTAGAAAAAAGTTCTGGTTTAACTTTGATACACATTTGACCTTAACTTTCAAAGAAAATGAAAAATATTTTAAAATAGATGGACCATTTTGTCAAGTTACTGATTATAAAAATGTGGCATTTGTACATCTTTAATAAACGTAAAGACAGAGGCCCTAATTCAGCACGAAGCTTAGGCATCATGTAATTTTAAGCATATGGCTAGTATCACTGGGCTTGATTTTTTTCATTGCACCTGAGCTCTGCTTAAAGTTAAGCATATGCTTAAAGTTCTGAACTGAAAGGGGGCGAGAAACTTCATCAACTTCAGTGGGAGCTCTTTGCATACAGGATATGTTGGGATTAGCTCCGTATTAGTCAGTGTGTGTATTTGTTGTTGTGTACTGTACTATCTTATGTGTGGTTTGATTGGAATGCATTTCAGTTGACTGCTTTACTCATAAGTGATTCTGACTCTGTGAAAACTCTGTCAGGGAGTTCTATGTTTATGGAGTCCCACTGACTCCTTACATTTAATTACAGGTTTCTTTTTAACTCTCAGTATTGTAATCTCAACCTGGGTTGAGTAAGGATTTTTTCCTCATCTTGCTTATCCTCAGTAATAAAGGTTCTGTAGGCCAAATTCTGCTCACATTTACACCTGCGCAATTATATTACCCGTGAGGAAATTAAAATGTAGGCTTAATGGTCTATGGAATTGTAAAGTGCTTTAAAAGTATACCACTCTGAACAGTACTGGCACACATGCAAACTGTATTAGTATCTGAGACACTGGACCAAATTCAGTCTTGGTGTAAGCAGACACAGCTTCAAATGAAGAAGGTTGAATCTGGCCTTCATTTGAGGAGGAGACTTTCAGGAGCAAACTTGTAGCAGTGTAATATAAATGTTTATACAGCATTTCATCATATTTTGAGGACTTTGAAAGCACCACAGATATATACATTCACTAAGCAAATGTTTCAATAATCTAGTCTAAGTGAATTCATCAGTTAGATGAAATATGGGAGGTTCAAAGAGTAAGTGGAAAGTAATTATCAGCCCATCAAGGTTGTTGTTGTTATGAGTAATGAAGTTATTTGACCTTTGAAACAAAAGGTTTTGGTAGTCCAGGAACAAATCAGTGAATAATAGTGCAAGTTATTCTTTTAATAAGTGCAATGTTCTAAGTGCCAAAAGGTGAATATTTTAAATAGTGTAGAAAATTGTTTTTCAGGTACTTATCATGGAAAAATAAGCCTGACTTGGCTCATTCTCTGTAAATAAGAAGGCATGTCCGGAGGTTATGATGTCTATTTACGGACTGAGAGCATATAGCAAGCTAAATCAACTGCAGGACCTGCCTATACTTGAACTTATACACGAGTTTAGAAGTTGTATCCTAACTATGTCTGAGCTCAAACATAGTTTTTTGCAAGTAAATTCTATCCTCCGTAGAGATGATGGCTGCTGTTAATATAGCATGATGTCCTAAGTGCTTAGAGGCTTTGTCCACACTAGGAAAATAGATCTTGTGTCTCCACATGGATTCCAGTCCCTCTATTCACCTCCATTGTGTGAGACTATGTTGATTAGCACTCCCTTGCTGGCTGCTGGCCTCAGAGACCTCATGAGGATTGAGGGAATTTCTAGCATAGAGAGGTAAAATGGGATATCTTAATGTTGACTGGGTAAGCATTAATGTACCAACGGAATACAATATGGTTGGTTGGTGGATGATGTTGCCTCCCTGGAATCTCACAGATCCCATCTCCGAATGGCTCCTGCAAGTTCTGGGGAAAGGTGAAAGGATGGTAGGAAGGCTGTGTGAAAGTGTAGGGTGCAATATGGCCCAAAGTTCTTTAATTTGAAAATGTCTGTTCAATATGTAAAGTGACACATGGTTAAACAGCGCTGAGAGCCAGGGTCGCCCGGGGGGGCAAGTGGGGCAATTTCCCCCAGGACCCGTAGCGGCCCCCACGAGAGTTTTTTGGGGCCCCTGGAGTGGGGTCCTTCACTCACTCTGGGGGCCCCAGAAAACTCTTGCGGGCCCCTCGGAGCTTCTTCCGCTTCCGGTCTTTGCCGGTGGGGTGTCCTTCCACTCTGGGGCAGAAGGACCCCCCGCCAACGAATTACCACCGAAGCGGGACCCACCGCCAAAGTGCAGCCGGATCTTCGATGGTAATTCGGTGGCAGAGGATCCACTGGAGTGCCCTGAAGACCCACGGCAGGGGCCCCCCTCCGCCGAAGTGGGACCCGCCGCCGAAGTGCAGCCGGGTCTTCAGCAGTGGGTCCCTCTTCGGCGGTAATTCAGCGGCGGAGGGCCACCACCCTGTGTCTTTGGGGCACTTCAGCGGAGGGTCCCGGAGCGGAAGGACCTCCCACCGCCTAATTGCCGCCGAAGCGGGGGCCGCCCACCGCTGAAGACCCCAGGCCCACGGAATCCTCTGGGCGGCCCTGCTGTGAACTCTTCATAGTAGGGACTTGCTTATGTGATATACCTACCACACTTTTGAGTGCTATATTAGTCATAAATATTAATAACTTCCCAAACTGAGTTGTTGCCATCTGTTTCTAAATTGCTGACACTAAAGATTTGCAAAAAGGTCCATTAATTTAGAATGTTTTTGTTTGGATCTCTTGTTGTTTGGAGGAACTTTGCCCACACCCATTGCCCTTTGATAGGTCAGCACTTTTTAAAGTAGCACTTGGTATTGGTCACTGTTGAGCTAATGATAATGAAGAGGCTGTTCTTAAACTATTCTCTTATTCAGAGGGGAAGTTGGGGTTGATTCAGTGTGCATGTGGATTGGGGGCGTCTGGTGATTCTGAACTGGAATTAGTCCACTCATCCTAAATAGACCAGCATGCTATGTTTCAATTTACAGTGGAACAAACTATAACTGCTTTGATTCCATCTCATTGCACATTTCCAGAACCTTTAAATCAGAGAGTGCCTAAAATGTAAGGTTCTACGCAATCACTGCTTACAAGCTACACACTCCAGCTGCAGTTTAAATATAATGCTGAAACATGTTACCCTTTGGAATCTTTTTAATAGTGCAATTAATGTATCATCCATTCCATAAAGCCTATATGAAGACTTCCTTTCAAATGCCCACGGAAATGCTGCAGTTCATTTTAAACCAATGTCGTCAGGCAAATTCATCTGAAGAAATTATCAGTCTTAAGAGTGCCTCCCCGTACATTTATCATGTGTCATTCTCCCTCCAATGAAGAGGTATTACAGGCTATTAAGAGTCCATGGGAAAACTCTTCATCTGAATTTGCATCAGAGATGATTGAATGTTGTTTAGACAGAACTTTAAGTGCAATAAATAGGACATTTGGAGACTGCTGGGAAGATTGATGAAAAAGGATAATGGCTTGGCTGAGACTTTGAAAAAAAAGGCAATCAATTAACTGGACTAATCTAAATAATCTGAGGTACTCTCTCTCTGTGGAAACTCTTGTGTTTATATAAGATTGGGCTTGGAGGAAACAGCTGCTGTTCAAAAAATGGCCTGTGTGAGGCTGTGTATTTTTGCTTTAAATCTGTACCATGAAGCCAGGAGGATAGGGAGGAAAAAATTCTAGGCAAAAGCTCTCCAGTGAAGTCTATTGGGAGAGAGGCTTCAGTGACAATGCTGTACTTATAAATCATTTACCCAAGAATGATGTGATCATGTATTCATAAAGCTTTAATTCCAGAAAGGCATGTAATCCATGAAAACAGGCATGTTGCTAGCAGAGAATGCAGAGGTCTGAAGAACGTGTGGAAGCCTTTATAACACTTCTATATGAACAAGCAGAGTATTGTGACTTGGATATCAGTAAAGAAGAACACATCTGGCAATTGAGATTTCATATATAGAACTTTCAGAAACATTACACTTGCAGTATTGCTAATCCCAAGTGTTGCAAAAATATGATTCAGGCCCCTGAAATCAGGAGATTTTTACAAAAAACAATAAAGTCTGGATTCTTTTTATTTGCCCTCTGGTGTCTGAGCTTTTTAGGATTCATGTTTTCAGGCTTCTCTGCAGCTGTGGGGTTAGAAACTTTAAAAAGAAAACTGAGATTCTCATGGAAACCTGGGACTGGGACTGGAGCTGAGCATTTCAGAAAAATACCAGATATGAGACTTATTTATTTATTATTTGTATTATCATAATACCTAGAAGTCCCATTCATGGACCAGGATCTCATAGAACAAGACAGTGCCTGGCCCACAGACCTTAATATTTTAATCTTGTGATTAAATCACAAGAGTTGGCAACACTGCATTCAGAGTCTGAGGGCTTGTGCGCATAGCACTTTAGTCCACACCAGAGGGGTATAAACTGTAGTGCACTTTAGCATGTCTCACACTAACTGGCCCATATGGACCCTGCCGGTGTGCACAGAAAGTTTCATGTTAATATAATCCAGTTTCAAACAGTGCTATGTTAACATGCACTAAGAAACTTTCAGTGCACACCAGCAAGGTCCATATGGGCCAGAAAGTTTCTTAGTGCATGTTAACATAGAACTGTTTGAAACTGGATTATATTAACATGAAACTTTTAGTGCACAACCGCAGGGTCAGCATGAGCCAGTTAGTCTGAGACATGCTAGAGTGCACTACAATTTACACCCCTCTGGCGTGGACTATAGCACCATGTAGGCAAGTCCATAGCTAACTCTAGAGCAGGCAATGTAAATGGCAAACCATTTGGAACTAGGAGTCACCCAGTAAGAAATAATGGAAGCATGGTATATCATAAACATCACCACCTTCTGCCCTAAGTGCAAGGCACACTTCTTTGACCTTGCCTGAGCCTGAAGGGCTACACTGCATTAAACAGCCCCTTAGCCCAAGCTAAGGTATCTAATTGCAGTGTAGACCTACCCTTAGTCATCACATCCAGCACCCTGAGGTTAGACCAAGTAAATCTATACCATCCCTAACAGGTGTTTGGCTAACCTGTTTTTAAAAGCCTGTGATGATGGGAATTCCAAAATATTCCTTGGAAGCCTATTCCACAGCTTAACTACCCTTATAGTTAGAAAAGTTTTTCCTAATATCCAATTTAAATCTTCCTTGCAGCATATTAAGCCCATTACTTCTTGTCCTACGTTCAATGGACATGGAGAATAGTTGATCCCTGTCCTGTTTATAACAGCCATTAACATATCCAAAGATTTATTATCTGTCCTCTTTTCTCAAGAGTAAACATAACCAGTTTTTTTCCTCCTAGATCAGGTTTTTTAAACCTTTAATCATTTTTTGTTGCCCTCCTCTGCACTCTCTCCAACTTATTCACATCTTTCCTAAAGTGTGATGCCCAGATTTGGATGCAGGACTCCAGCTGAGGCCTCACCAGTGCCAAATAAAGGCTTTACCAAGAATTTTGAGAAAAACATATGTCCTTGAGATAGCTGGTTGGAAGCTATTTAGACTGCAATGAATGCTGAAGCTGCTCATCCTCTCCTAGATCCAAACATTTAGAGAAGGGCTATGAAGATGGCATAGGCATAGCCCTCATCCATTTCAATTCTTTTTCAACCTCTGAGAGCATCAAAAGAATTTTGAAGTAGCGGGGTGCGTGAGTGTGGCTCTCTTGAGGCAACATACTGAGAACTCTGGTTATAGGTTAAAAACTTTTCTTCCTTTTGAGAATTACCTTTGCAGACTTCCTTCTTCCTTTCTTCAGACATCAGCCAGTAGAAACCACCCCACAGAGGGCTGAGCAGCACTAAATGGGGACTCCAGATTGGTCTCCTGAACTGGGTATCCAATCTGCCTCCTATCTTGAGAGAATAGTGCAGAGTAATAGTTGTGCTTCACTGGCTTCCTATTGCCCTGTGTATAAAAATTAAATTTGAGTACCTGCTTCCAATGATTATGTCAGGCACCCCTTCCTACCTCTTCTACATTCTCTTTTTGTGTACCCTTCTCCATTCTTCCACCAATGCAGCCTTGACACCCCTCTAGTCTCCTCCCATGCAGGCTGTAAAAGGAAGATCACTTGGCTCACTCAACCTCCTTGCTGATTCCCTAAAGTACATTGTTCATTGTAAGGTGGTAAGAGAGCAGTCAGACACTGGATCAAATGGAACAGAGAGGATCTCTACCTGCTGATAGTGGGGGAGGGGCACAATTTAAAGATGCAGCTGCCCAAACAACAGCTTGAGTCATGCATTCACCAGGCAGGCCCTGACCTTACTCTCAGTATCCCCTCCCAGAAAGCAGCCGCCCCTCCCTGAAGCTCCTAGCTGTTGTTCCTGCCTCTCCCTGTGGGGCACAGTTCACTGGCTCTGGCAGCTGCTGCTGTGCGGGGAGGGGACCATGTGACTGAGGGGAGGCCAACAAACGCTAGCATAAATCGGGGGGCACCTCACCCCACATCCCCCCCTTCGTGTTGCCTCCCCAATGGAAAATCTATAAACCTTTTAGTGCCATGTTGAATTCCATGAAGAAGGGTACTAAAGTGGAGAGTAAACATGAAGCAGGTTCTTGAAATTTTTTTGACTGACTATTGGATGAATAAACACAGAAAGTTGCCATAACATAAGAACGGCCATATTGGGTCAGAACAATGGTCCACCTAGCCCAATATCCTGTCTTCCAACAGTGGCCAGTACCAGATGCTTCAGGGGGAATTGTATTGAGACGGAATGGCCTCCCTATGGACCTGAGAGCTAAGCACCACTACACTACCACAGTAGGTGGAGCCAAACCCACCCTGCTTCCCTTGCTGAAGTGATGGGGTGGGGCTAGAAGTATAAAGGGAGAGCCCTGCAGCTGAGTTGAATGGGGGCCAGGGAAGGTGGCAGATGGCTCCAGCCCGCTGCAGAACTCTGGAACTGAACCTGCGCTGTGCAGAGCACTGTCCCCGGAGGAGACCGACCCTGGAGAGGAGTTGCCAGGACTGCCGTCCGCAGTGTACCCCAAGGAGACACAGGACCCTAGACTATGAAAACCCCTGCCCAGACTATGGTAGGAAGTAGCCAAGGGAAATCAAACTTTAGTCTGGTTTTGTTGCCGGAGCAAGGATCAGAGTTTCAGTAGGATCCCAGCTGACCCAGCGAGGGAACCATTTGCCTCTGTTAAGGCCCTGCACTAAGACTTGGTGGAGTGGGATGGACCAGGGTCCCCCGATCCCTGCTCTCAATCCCACTCTTGGGGTGGTGGCCTGTTCACCCCTAAACCAGAAGGCCTGTGCACTGTTTGTGGCTTGCCCCAGCCAGGAAACTCTGGGCCCAGACTGTGGCTGGCTGCCTTAGTCAGGAGACTTAAGCAAAAATCTGCTCCCTGCTATTTCCCCCTCAGAGGACCAGAGTTTAAGAACATAAGCATGGCCATAATGGGTCAGACCAAAGGTCCATCTAGCCCAGTATTCTGTCTTCTGACAGTGGCCAATGCCAGGTGCCCCAGAGGGAATGAACAGCACAGGTAATCATAAAGTGACCCATTCCCTTTTGCTTATTCCCAGCTTCTGACAAACAGAGGCTAGGAACATCACCCCTGCCCATCCTGGCTAATAGCCATTGATGGACCTATCCTCCATGAATGTATCTAGTCCTTTTTTGAACCTTGTTATAGTCTTGACCTTGACAACATCCTCTTGCAAGGAGTTCCACAGGTTGACTGTGCATTGTGTGAAAAAATATTTCCTTTTGTTTGTTTTAAACCTGCTGCCTATTAATTTCATTTGGTGGCCCCTAGTTCTTGTGTTATGAGAAGGAGTAAATAGCACTTCCTTATTTACTTTCTCTATCAGATCGCCCTTTAGTCATCTCTTTTCCAAGTTGAAAAGTCCCAGTCTTATTAATCTCTCTTCATACGGCAGCCATTCCATACCCCTAATTATTTTTGTTGCCCTTTTCCAATTCCAATATATCTTTTTTGAGATGGGGTGACCACATCTGCATGCAGTACTCAAGATGTGGGCGTACCATAGATTTATATAGAGGCAGTATGATATTTTCTATCTTATCTATCCCTTTCTTAATGATTCCCAACATTCTCATAGACTCATAGACTCATAGACTCCAGGGTCAGAAGGGACCAATGTGATCATCTAGTCCGACCCCCTGCACAAAGCAGGCCACAGAACCCTACCCATCCACTTCTATAACAAACCCCTAACCTATGTCCGAGTTATCGAAGTCTTCAAATTGTGGTTTGAAGACCTCAAGCTGCAGAGAATCCACCAGCAAGTGACCCGTGCCCCATGCTGCAGAGGAAGGCGAAAAACATCCAGGGCCTCTGCCAATCTGCTCCGGGGAGAAAATTCCTTCCCGACCCCAAATATGGCGATCAGCTAAACCCTGAGCATGTGGGCAAGACTCACCAGCCAGCACTCAGGAAAGAATTCTCTGCAGTAACTCAGATCCCATCCCATCCAACATCCCATCACAGAACACTGGGCATACTTATCTGCTGATATCAAAGATCAATTGCCAAAATTAAGCTATCCCATCATACCATCCCTTCCATAAACTTATCAAGCTTAGTCTTAAAGCCAGCTATGTCTTTTGCTCCCACTACTCCCCTTGGAAGGCTGTTCCAGAACTTCACTCCTCTAATGGTTAGAAACCTTCATCTAATTTCAAGTCTAAACTTCCTAGTATCCAGTTTATACCCATTTGTTCTTGTGTCTACATTGGTACTAAGCTTAAATAATTCCTCTCCCTCCCTAATATTAATCCCTCTGATATATTTATAAAGAGCAATCATATCCCCCCTCAGCCTTCTTTTGGTTAGGCTGAACAAGCCAAACTCTTTGAGTCTCCTTTCATATGACAGGTTTTCTATTCCTTGGATCTGTTGGCTTTTCTTTGACAGCCGCTACACATTGAGTGGATGTTTTCTGAGAACTATTCACAATGACTCCAAGATCTTTCTTAAGTGGTAACAGCTAATTTAGACTCCATCATTTTATATTTATATGATATTATGTTTTCCAATGTGCATTACTTTGCATTCATCAACATTGAATTTCATCTGCCATTTTGTTGCCCATTCACCTAGTTTGGAGAGATACTTTTGTAGCTCTTCCCAGTCTGCCTGGGACTTAACTTGAGTGGTTTTGTATCATCTGCAAATTTTGCCATCTGACTATTTATCCCCTTTTCCAGATCATTGGATATGTTGAATAGGACTGGGCCCAGTATAGACCCCTGGGGGACACCTATTTACCTCTCTTCATTCTTAAAACAGACCATTTATTCCTACCTTTTGTTTCCTATCTTTTAACCAGTTACTAATCCATTTAATCAGTTACTAACTCAGTGTCCCTTATAGAGTGTGTATTTGCTGTCTGCCTTATCCTGGAGGCTTAGGCTATAGAGCAGTGGTTCTCAAACTAGGGCTTCCGCTTGTTCAGGGAAAGCCCCTGGCAGGCCGGGCCAGTTTGTTTTCCTGCTCCATCCGGAGGTTCAGCCGATCGCAGCTCCCACTAGGCGCGGTTCACCACTCCAGGCCAATGGGGGCTGCAGGAAGGGCAACCAGCACGTCCCTCGGCCCGCACTGCTTCCTGCATCCCCCATTTAGTTGGTGTTGGTCCTGCTTTGAGCAAGAGATTGGACTAGATGACCTCCTGAGGTCTCTTCCATCCCTAATATTCTATGATTCTATTGAACCGACTCCTCCTCTATGAACTTATCTAATTCAACATTCCTTGGCAATGAGTTCTATAGGTTGACTGTGCATTGTGTGAAGATATTTTTCTATAGCCTTGTTTTTTGAAATGTCTGGACCATTTTTGCTGAAATAAAAAAAAAAATATCAGCCGAAGACAGTCACCCAGGATGCGAAATTTCAGCCCAAATGATTAAAGTGTGGCAACTTTATTAGCAGCTGAATACAGGGTCTTACAATGGGAAGTGTTGGACATCCTTAAAAACAGGCAGGGTTACCCGTTCCACCTCTAATTATGAAATTATTTATATACTGCCTAAACTATGCTAATCACTTCACAGAACATAGATGTAGTTCCTGCCCTGAAAAATTTACATTCTAAGCCAACTTGCATTTTATCCTAGTTAGTCTCAGTAAAGCTCTTGAGATTTCCCAGCACTTATGCATTATCTTATAATGCACTTCATTAGTAAGCTAGGGACATGAGAAACAATAAATAATGCAGGAGTAAAGCTATGCAAAAGCTATGTAAAGAAACCATTATAAATCTGAAGGCTGGGCCAGCTCACAGAAAGGTTTGTGAACCTTTAAAAAAACTAAGCTATTTCAAGTGACTGAGCTGATTTATGGAAGTGGGTGAAAGCCATGTAGAACTTAATGCCATCAGCTGAGGTTGATTTTATGCTTTGCAGCTTGTTTCAACTAGAAACTCAACATGGGTTTGCGCCCCCTGGCTAAAACTGTGTATTTTTTAAACAATCACATGAACTCTTATTAACCAAAACTGCAGAAGAATTTGTTTGTTTAATTTAGATTTACATATAATAAATATAATTGGGCCCAGTTCTGCATTGCTTTCTACCTTGAGCAGTCACCTATAGTTGTGCAAAGTGGCTGTAAAATGCTACCATTCAAATTTTTTTTTTTTTTAAAAATCGCCTCCTTAGTATAGGTGAAATGACTATACAAGGTGTAAGGCTGTGGAGAATTAGGTCCACTGTTTATTAATGGAATTTGGGTGCACAGCTCAGGTATATATCATTTTAAAAAGTAAGGCAGTGTAATGGTAATGAAAAGAATACAGGAATAAAAATCTCCTATCACTCAGTTTCTGCCATGGGCATATTCCATAACTTTAGGAAACTAGTTTAACTTCCATTTCCCTATCTATAAAATGGGGGTAATAAAAATTACCCATGATTTGTGAAGTGCTTTTAGCTCTTTGGATGAAAAAAACACTGGACAAGATCCAAAGTTCATGGGATTCAGCGATTAGACTCTGATCTGTGACTAGGGCTCCTCAGTGCTACAATAATACACACAATAAATACTAATAATGACTTAATGAGCTCTGAATCTGGCCTATTATTACTATGACTATTAATGGACTCCCTTATCTGTTTTTTTGTGAGCAGATTGATACAAAGTTCTTGAAGTTATTTGTTGAGTCTAAACCCAGTGTTGTCTTCATGCTGGATTAAAAGTACTCTGCTGACATAGCTTGTGATATGCAAGAAGAACAGAGCCCTGGGCTTGTGATGCAAATTTAGTAACCAGAGCAGAAAAGGCTTCAGACAAATATATGTTGTTTGAAATAAAGACAGTTTGGTATGTGAAGGATGCTAGAGAAAGAGGAAAATATGTTTTAATATGTTTAGTTCAGCGGTTCTCAAACTGTGAGTCGGGACCCCAAAGTGGATCACAACCCCTTTTAATGGGGTTGCCAGTGCTGGTATTAGGCTTGCTGGGGTATGGGGCCCAAGCCCCACCATCCATGGATGAATCCTGAGCCCCACGGCCCTGGAACAAAGCTGAAGCCCTAGCCCCACTGTTTGGAGCCCAAGGGCTTCAGCCGTGGGGTGGCGGGGCTCAGGTTATAGGCCCCCAGCCTGGGACCGAAGCCTTTGGGCTTCAGCTTTGGTCCCCTGCCCAGGGCTATGGGGCTCAGGCTTTGGCTTTGGACCCTCCTCCTGGGGTTGTATGGTAATTTTTGTTGTCAGAAGGGGGTTGTGATTAAATGACGTTTGAAAACCTCTGTCAGTGTTTGATAGAGATCTCTTTTTACAGAAGATGAGCTGAGTGAGGTTCTGAGGCAATCTTCTAAGCTGTCTGTATAGAAGATGTACTAAAACAAGGCAATTCTGAATTTTCTAAGCCATTCAATATCTCCTGAGGCTTTACTTAATAGTCGTTTCAAATGGCCCGAGGGTGAAGTCCTTGTAAACATTGCTAGAACAGCAATAATGGTGTACTATTGTCACCTTAATGACTTTATATACTGCTACATTTAATGGAAAATGTGTCACTTCAGTGGGGCCAAATATAGCAGGAAATAGGGTTTGGAAAATAACATTCTCACTATGGAAATGCCATCTCCTTGGCAGCTGAAGAAATTCATTTAATAAAGTTATAAAAATCCTTATAAATGTTAGACAGCTTTATGTAAATGCAATAAAACAAAGTCATATAGAAAAGCAGTGAAACTCATTTCGCAATGTGATGTGCAACAGAATTATAATGCCAATGAGGAAAAAATGATCTATAAATGTTAAACACATAATTTAACATATAATAGGTTAGTAGTAGTGCTACTGGGTGGGCATGTGCAATATTCGGAAGTTGGGGACAATGTGGAAAGTATATGGGGGGAACCACTTACCCTCCTCTTCAGTAAATTCTAGACTTTGTAGGCTGACACCTCAGCCAGAAGAAACCAAGAGAAGAAAGATGAAATGTGTTAAAAGGCAAACTTGAATCTGACTAAAGCAAAATTAATGTTGAAAACATTGGTCTATTTATGTCTAAGCTCACTCATTCCCTGAACAGGTGCAATCCACCTGCATGCAGAGGTCCTCAGCATCATAAGGCCTCAGGATGAGAACTTCCAAAAATTCTCATCATTAACTTCAATGGGAGCACAGTTAGGCCAGGTTTATGTGATGTTGAGGCCTTGTGTGGCCCTCTGCACAGGAGTAAATGCCAGCAAGTGTAATGTGCATATTGTGTGTTATGGTTCTGTATTTTTTCTGAGAGCAAGGTCATAACATGCTTCAGGTTTCCCAACGAGAGACATCCAAAATGATTTGGGTGCAAATCCATGCTCAGCTCACTGGAGGTAGACTGTGGACCCAGCGGCTATTCCCATGAAGCTAAGGGTTAAATTCTCAGATCTCAAAGTCTGGTCTAGTCTAGTGAAACTTTGGAAGTAGAGCTCACCTAGTTCTGAGAAATCAGCTGAGTTCCTTGGAAAAACTGAGGGTATGTCTACATCTACAATTTTGCAGCGCTGGTTGTTACAGCTGTATTAGTACAGCTGTATAGGGCCAGCACTGCAGAGTGGCCACACTTACAGCAACCAGCGCTGCAAGTGGTGTTAGATGTGGCCACACTGCAGCGCTGTTGGGTGGCTTCAAGGGGGGTTTGGGGAACGCGAGAGCAAACCGCGGGGAAGGAGACCAGCTTCCCCGCGGTTTGCTCTCGCGTTCCCCGAACCCCCCTGCAAACCGCAGGGAAGGAGACCTGCTTGCACAGGGGTTCGGAGAACGCGAGAGCAAACCGGGGAAAGAGACCAGCTTCCCCGCGGTTTGCTCTTGCGTTCCCCGAACCCCCCTGCAAACCGCAGGGAAGGAGACCTGCTTGCTCGGGGGTTCGGGGAATGCGAGAGCAAACCGCAGGGAAGGAGACCAGCTTCCCCGCGGTTTGCTCTCGCGTTCCCCGAACCTCCCTGCAGACCGCAGGGAAGGAGACCTGCTTGCTCGGGGGTTCAGGGAACGCGAGAGCAAACCGCAGGGAAGGAGACCTGCTTGCTCGGGGGTTCGGGGAACGCGAGAGCAAACCGCAGGGAAGGAGAACTGCTTGCTTGGGGGTTCGGGGAACGCGAGAGCAAACCGCAGGGAAGGAGACCTGCTTCCCCGCGGTTTGCTCTCGCGTTCCCCGGACCCCCCTGCAAACCGCAGGGAAAGAGACCTGCTTGAAGGAGAGGCTTCCTCAGGTATGCTGGGATACCTGCTTATTCCACGGAGGTCAAGAAAAGCGCTGGTAAGTGTCTACACTTGATTACCAGCGCTGGATCACCAGCGCTGGATCCTCTTGTCATAAACAGATAGCTAAGGGTTAATGTCTCTTCCACCTGAAGCACCTGACCAGAGGACCAATCAGGAAACCGGATTTTTTCAACTCTGGGTGGAGGGAGTTTGTGTCTGAGTCTTTGTCTGTCTTCCTGCTTTCTCTGAGCTTTGGAGAAGTAGTTTCTACTTTCTAGTCTTCTGTTTCTAAGTGTAAGGACAAAGAGATCAGATAGTAAGTTCTATGGTTTCTTTTCTTTGGTATTTGCATAAATATAAGTGCTGGAGTGCTTTGATTTGTATTCTTTTTAAATAAGGCTGTTTATTCAATATTCTTTTAAGCAATTGACCCTGTGTTGTATCATCTTAATACAGAGAAAACATTTGTATGTATTTTTCTTTCTTTTTATATAAAGCTTTCTTTTAAGACCTGTTGGAGTTTTTCTTTACTTCAGGGAAATTGAGTCTGTACTCACCAGGGAATTGGTGGGAGGAAGAAATCAAGGGGAGATCTGTGTGTTGGATTGCTAGCCTGATTTTGCATTCCCTCTGGGGGAATAGGAAAGTACTTTTTGTTTCCAGGATTGGGAACAGAGAGGGAGATTCACTCTGTTTGGATTCACAGAGCTTGTGTCTGTGTACCTCTCCAGGAGCACCTGGAGGGGGGAAGGGAAAAAGGATTATTTCCCTTTGTTGTGAGACTCAAGGGATTTGGGTCTTGGGGTCCCCAGGGAAGGTTTTTCAGGGGGACCAGAGTGCCCCAAAACACTCTAATTTTTTGGGTGGTGGCAGCAAGTACCAGGTCCAAGCTGGTAACTAAGCTTGGAGGTTTTCATGCTAACCCCCATATTTTGGACGCTAAGGTCCAAATCTGGGACTAAGGTTATGATATGGTGTAGCAGCGGGTGGGATCTAGACAGAATCCAGAAGCCAGTAGGAATATTATATTTTTCTTTTCTCTGCTAAGGGCTTTTTAGCAGAGAGAAACAGTTGGTTTTAAAAGGGAACCAGAGAGAATTTTTTTTTCTGCTCTCTCTGGCAGTTTGTGGCTTGCATGTTAAACAAGAAGCCATTACCAGACTGTTAAGGGTCTTTTGTCATGCAATAGCCCTCCCATTAGGAGGCAAGTTCCAGCACTATATGAATGCAAATAAAGTGGTTTTTCAGGTTTACTTAACATTGAAGATTAGCTAAAGGCACTGTTGCTAGGCAGACTTCAGGAGGCAACAGAGAACCTGCAGTTCAGAAGATAAACACCGGAGGGCACCCCAACACAAGAAAACAGGAATCATGACTTCTAAGGCAAAAATTGAGGCCGAAGAGCAATACAAAGAAGCTGAACACAGGCGACAGATGGAGATGAAAGAAAAGGAAGAACAAATCAAACAGGCAGCACACAAAAGAAAACTAGAAGAAGAAGAGTTCGCCCACCGAAGGAAACAAGAAGAAGAAGAGTTGGCCCACCGCCGAGAAATGGAAAAGCACCAAAAAGAAATGGAAAAACAACAAAAAGAGAATGAAGAGAAGGAAAAACAGAGAAAACATGAACTGGAGTTGGCAAAAGCTGGGCTGCATGTGCCAGCCAACCCTAACAACCTGGCGCCCATTATTGCTCCACAGCACAGGAAATTTCCCACCTACAAGGCAGGTGATGACACCGAGGCCTTCTTGGAAAATTTTGAAAGAGCCTGTCTTGGGTACAGCATTCCCGAAGACCAGTACATGGTAGAATTGAGGTCACAGCTCAGTGGACCTTTAGCAGAGGTGGCAGCTGAAATGCCTAAGCAGCAAATGAATGACTATAAACTTTTCAAACCAAGGCCAGATACCGAATGGGGATAACCCCAGATCATGCCCGTCGGCGTTTCAGAACCCAAAAGTGGAAACCAGAGGTGTCATTTCCCAAACACGCCTACTACATTGCAAAAAACTATGAGGCCTGAATAACAGAAAACAACATTCAAACCTTGGAAGAACTGCACCTCCTCATACAAATGGAGCAGTTCTTGGATGGTGTTCCTAAAGACATCACACGGTACATACAAGATGGAAATCCCAAAAATATCGCTGAGGCGGGGGAAATTGGAGCCAAATGGATGGAACTGGCAGAAAGCAAGAAAGCTACTGTCAAGGGGAACGATTACCCCAGGGGGCACACAGACCATAACCCTACAACCGAGGACAGCCAAAGACCCCACATACCACCCAAGTAAAGCCACAGATACCCTACCCTTCAACCTCACCAGTCTCCAGTAACTCACCTCGGCCCAGTGACCCATCAGATGGAAGATGCTTTAAGTGTAATGAACTGGGACATATCAAGGCCAACTGTCCAAAGAACACCATGCGAGTGCAATTCATTACACCACCATCACACCAAAGATCCCCAGGCCCGGATGCCTCTCAAATACCCTTGGAGCGAAGGGAAAATTTGAGAGTGGGCGGAAAGCTGGTAACTAAGCTTGGAGGTTTTCATGCTAACCCCCATATTTTGGACGCTAAGGTCCAAATCTGGGACTAAGGTTATGATACCTCTACATCCGAGACAAAACGGGAGTACGGCCAGCGCTGCAAACAGGGAGTTGCAGTGCTGGTGATGCCCTGCAGATGTGTACACCTCCTAAGCTGCAGCGCTGTAACCCCCTCACCAGCGCTGCAACTTTGTGATGTAGACAAGCCCTGAATTACTCCAGAGAGGTGAAACTCGTTCACCAGTCAGGAGCTTATAAAGAGGATTGGAACATTCTCAGGAGAAAATGACAGCCTCAGCAGTGAAAGGACATGGAATTCTCCAGGACTCATAAAGGAGCTTGGTCTGTAGCCAGTTTATCTATGCCCCAGATCACTGTATAGGCCTTCCAGTTCTGATCTTATATTTGCATTACCTGGCACCCAATTGTTGTTGAACTAGCATAGTTCAAGAAACTGTCACTAACTGAGAGGAAGCTACAACTCACTGAGAAGTTTAGTTCCCTGTTTAATGTAAATGTGTGTGTGGAAAGACTCTTAGTGTAGACCCTGCCCTTGCTACAAGACATTATACTGACTTGGTTCCTAAAATGGGTTATTTTAGCACTTTCAACCTTCCAGCATAAAAAGCTGAGCTATTTTGAACAGCCAATCCTTAGCTAAGTACTGTCTTTAAAGTTGAACAGCAACCAGAAGATGCATTTATATAAAGGAGCTTTTTTGTTCACTGATTTCTTCATAAAAACTAAAGGTCTGATTCTGCTCTCATTTACACTGGTGTAAATCAAATTGTCACCAATGAAATTATCTGATATCAAAACTAGTGTAAGCTGGAGCAGAATCAGGCCCTGACAGTACAGACAGAAGGTAGCCTGGCAGTGTTTTTCAGAGAGAGCAAGAGAGAGAGAGAGCGCAAGGGTTGATTCAATGCTAAAATACCAATTGTTCTATCAGATTTCAGGGTAAATATTTGCAGTGTGTTAGACTGCCTCATGTGCCCCTATTTCAGAATCTATAAAACTGTTCTGTTGGGCTTTGTAGTTGATTGGCTGACTACCCTGCTCAGAAAAGAAAACAAATCAATATCAAAGGCAGATTTGACTTGATTTTAGCACGTGAGTGAAATATCAAGGCTCACATGCAGTTTAATGCCTTCAGCCAGTTTCAAACCACAATTGATTTAGATCTGTGAATGATTTGCAGTCTGTGATGTGCTCTCTTTCCCATACTGCTAGTTATAAGATGCTCACTGGTGCAGTAGCTTTTCTTTGGGACTTTCACTCCTTTCATTACCACAGTGTGTGGGGGGAGACATGCCCAGGAACATCTGGTAGGCAAATCAAATACCATTTTCAAAGATTTATAACAGCGAAATGAGTTAGGGCCCTTGTTTTCAGTGGTGCATCAGTGTAACCTAGATAACAAACTGCATGATATAATGTCTGTATGTTGTCTCCTGATCCTGCTGACACTTTACTACAGACATGCTTAACACTAAGCACGCAAATGGTCCTGCTGAAGTCTGAGTCTATTCATATGCATAAAGTTAATAACAACCATACTGGGTCAAACCAAAGGTTCATCTAACCCAGTATCCTGTCTTCTGATAGTGGCCAATGCCAGGTGCCCTACAGGGAATGAACAGAACAGTAAATCATCAAGTGATCCATCCCCTGTCACCCATTCCCAGCTTTTGGCAAACAGAGGCTAGAGACACCATCCCTGTCCATCCTGGCTAATAGCCATTGATGAACATACCCTCCACAAACTTATCTAGTTCCTCTTTGAACCCTGTTATAGCCAGCATATCCCTTGGCCCACGCCACTTCCTGCAGCCCCCATTGGCCTGGAGCGGTGAACCGCGGCCAGTGGGAGCTGCAATTGGCCAACCTGTGGATACAGCAAGTAAACAAACCAGCCTGGCCTGCCAGAGGGCTTACCCTGATGGGCCGCATGCCAAAGGTTGCCGATCGCTAATATATTCCTTTCCTAATGATTCCCAACATTCTGGTCCCTTTTTTGACTGCCGCTGCACATTGAGTGGATGTTTTCAGAGAACTATCCACAATGACACTAAGATCTCTCTTGAGTGGTAACAGCTAATTTAGATCCTTATCATTTTATATGTATAGCTGGGATTACGTTTGCCAATGTGCATTATTTTGCATTTATCAACACTGAATTTCATCTGCCATTTTATTGCCCCATCACCCAGTTTTGTGAGATCCATTTGTAGCTCTTTGCAGTCTGCTTGGGACTTAACTATCTTTAGTTGTTTTGTATCATCTGCAAATTTTGCTACCTCACTGTTTACCCCATTTATGAATATGTTGAATAGGACTGGGTCCAGTACAGACCCTTGGTCCCAGTACAGACCCCAGGCATGTGTGTACCTGTTTGCAGGATTATGGAAGGCCTAGGAAAGTAACCCATGTCATTACTATAGACTATTGCAACTAAAACATCCAGGTCCCCCCAAAATATCTAAGGTTTAAATTTAATTTTATTTATTGTATGACTAAATATGTTAGAGCCCTAGCACCTTGGATAGGTGTATCTTATTTTAAATCCAAATAAATAAAATAATACATAGATACAGCTAATGGGGTTTCTAAATCTCTGGAAATCTATATTTTCAAGGAAGTGGTTATGTACAAATTCTCTTCCTTTCACAGAGCTCTATTAGTATTTAATAAAAAATATGAAGTTGTTTCTTCATTAACTGGCTTTTGTCTCCGTCTGTTGCCCAGAAATCTAAATTAAAACAGGCTAACCTTTCAGAGTCTGAAATAATTGTATACGTGTATGTATTTTATTTCTTGACTATTTGATTTTTAAATCACATGGGATTTGAAAAGTGGAAGGAGCAAAACAGATTGCTTGAAGCGGATATGGGCTTTTAGACCAAATTAAATTTAGAAGCTGAAAGTATTTGTATAGTTCTTATTTGCCCTAACTATTAAGATCACGTTTTGTTGTTTTTTATTTGTGTTCTGTTAGTTCCCATTGAGTTAGGTGCTATACAGACAGTCTCTTCCCAGAACAGTTTACAATCTAATGTAGAAGACGACAAAAGAAGTCCCAAATAATAGGGGGGAAGGTTTAAGGAAGGGCAAGGGTACAATAATAGGATCACATGATTACATAGATTACATGTGTGGACAACTGGCAATTGCCTATCAAGTGAAGAATTCAGAATTCTGAAATCTCAAGTGCTAGCACAATGTAGGTTGCTGTAGTACACTGGATAATTAATCAATTCTGAATTTTTTTATATAATTTTTATATAAAATATGAAAGGTGCCCAGTAAATAATAATAGATGTTCAAAGAGCTGTAAGAAGTTAGCAATGGTTCCCTCCCTTGTGCTGATCTGGGAAAGACTCAGTGAGCAGGAGCACTTCCAAGTCAAACAGTAGCTTTCCATGGACTCTTCTTGGGTCAAAGGGAAAAGAAGGCAGGCTCTACATAAAAGAATAAATGGACACAAATCAGACGCCAAGAATTATGACATTCAAAAATCAGTCGGAGAACACTTCAATCTCCCAGGTCACTCAATTACAGACCTAAAAGTCACAATATTACAACAACAAAACTTCAAAAACAGACTCCAACAAGAGACTGCTGAATTGGAATTAATTTGCAAAATGGACACCATTAAATTAGGCTTGAATAAAGACTGGGAGTGGATGGGTTATTACACAAAGTAAAACTATTTCCCCATGTTTATTCCCTCCCCCCCTCCCCCTGCTACCGTTCCTCACATCTTCTTGTCAACTGCTGCAAATGAACCATTTTGATTACCACTACAAAAAGTTTTTTTTCTTCTCCTGCTGGTAATAGCTCACTTTAACTGATCACTCTCATTAGAGTGTGTATGATAACACCCGTTGTTTCATGTTCTCTCTGTGTGTATCTTCCTACTGTATTTTCCACTCCATGCAGCTGATGAAATGAGCTGTAGCCCATGAAAGTTTATGCTCAAATAAATTTGTTAGTCGCTAAGGTACCTCAAGTACTCCTGTTCTTTTTCTCAAATGAATGTAAGCTTCTAGTTTATGAGACTCTCATTTGTGTACTATGTTCATGGGGGTGACACATAATGTTAATTGTGCCTTTGACATGTGGATGACGCACTGTTGCCAACATATTCTTCCCTGTTGAATGCAGTAATTCATTCATTCTGGAGTCAGATAATGGGCTAGAAACTGTCATTTCTACTTTTGTGATTGAGTCATTTGATATGGCTGCTGCCAATCCACAATCATATGTTTGATTTCTAGGTGGACTATTCATATAATTTCATGGCACATGAAACACCAGTGCATACCTTTTTATACCTTCACATGGTCAAAGACTTCCTCACTGAACTCTTGTATGGATCACTCTCGCAGTGCATGGCCTTCTATAGGGAACAGGAAGACATAGTACCAGCCCCAAGGAGCTTACAGTCCACTTAGATTTGACATGAAATGATGCAGGGAGATGTGATATCAGACAAGGAGGAAGAAGGGGTGCATCTTACACAAAATGGTAAGTGTATGGCTTAGCATTTCTTATTTTCAAAAGTTGCACATCCATGTTCTTTCCCCCTCTACCTACATTTACATTGTATTAAATTTATATGGAAGGATGTGTCATAACTGGAGAGAATGTAGGAGGAGGTTGATTATGTTGCTTGGAGTCTCCACCCAGTGTGGATGACCCTCTCAACTCCTTTATATTTTTCTACTTTAAGAATCACTGGGGGGCTTAAATGTGTCTGACTACTGAAAAAAGGTCCATGTTCTATAGTAACTCCTGCATTACATTACGTGTTGTAAATGTCATCTGTTCCCTCCTCAGACTTTCAGGCACTGAAGTGATTGTTTGGCCTGATGAATGGTGGGGTACTGTTAAGGCTTAATTTTCACTTTGGGTTGGGTATTTGCTGGTGCTCGAGGTGAGGAGAGGCTGCAGTCTTACTCTTGTGATTGTTTTAATATGCATGCAAGTGCTGTAAGTTTTGATAGACGTTCTTTCTTGTATCATTATTATAAATATACATGAACAGAAACCACCAATGGTCAGAGTGTCCACTTACATTTTTAAAGTCATATAAACTAAATCAAGGTTGTTGGTTTTTTGTAACAATACTTTAAAGAAGAAATAAATAAGGTTACAAGAAATTTATTTTTTCCCAACTTAAAAAAATTGCCCATCTTCTGTTCATTGTATTTCTTTAGTCTTTAGCTATTGTGAAAACTTAATGTTGAGAAAACCTGTGTGGTATACTTCTAATTTAAACAAACAAACAAAAAAACCCAAGAGAGTGCTGTACATTTATCACTGCTTCTGTGTTGCTATACAGATTGTAGCTAAAGGGATATGGAATTGCAATTCTAGTTGCAGACAAAGGGCTTGGCTACACTGGAGAGTTGCAGCACTGGTGATGGGGTTACAGCGCTACAACTCACTCTGTGTCCACACTTGCAAAGCACAGCAAGCGCTGCAACTCCCTGGCTGCAGCGCTGGCTGTACACCTGGTCTGCTTGGGGTGTGGCGATTCCAGCGCTGGTGATGCAGCGCTGGTCATCAAGTGTGGCCACCAAAAGCGCTTTTATTGGCCTCCAGGGTATTAGGAGGTGTCCCAGCATACCTTTTCAGCCACTCTGCTCATCGTTTCGCACTCCACTGCCCTGGGCTCAGGTGACCTGCCCTTTAAAAGCCCCGGGAATTTAAAAAATCCCCTTCCTGTTTGCTCAGCCAGGTGTGGAGTGCAATCAATCAATCAATCACTGACCATGCCTCCACGCCCCAAACGAGCCCCAGCATGAAACACTTGCGAGCTGCAGGACCTCATCAGTGTTTGGGGTGAGGAAGCTGTGCGGTCACAGCTGCGCTTCAGCCGTACAAATTATGATACCTATGGGCAGATATCAAAGTCCATGCTGCAAAGGGGCCATGAACGGGACGCGTTGCAGTGCAGGGTTAAAGTAAAGGAGCTGCGGAGTGCCTGTTGCAAAGCCCGTGAGGGAAACCGCCGCTCAGGAGCTGCCCCCACGACCTGCCATTTTTACAAGGAGCTGGATGCCATACTTGAGTGTGACCCCACTGCCAATCTGAGGAGCACGATGGAGAGTTCAGAGCAGGGAGAAGAGGGGGAGGGTGTAGAGGAAGCCGAGAGTCAGGCTACTGGGGTGGAGGGAGACAACCCGGAGTCCCAGGAGGCATGCAGCCAGGAGCTCTTCTCAAGCCAGGAGGAAGCTAGCCAGTCGCAGCAGCTGGAACTTGTTGGTGAAGAGAAGCAGAGGAGCGGGTTCCTGGTAAGCAGCTTTTATTTTAAGGATGGAAATGTTTTGGGGGGGGGTTATGGCTGCATGCATGCCTAGATGTGGAATAGCCCATTGATTTGCTCTATCACGTCTCTGTAATCGGCCTCGGTAATCTCTTCAAAAGTTTCAGCCAGAGCGTGGGCAATGCGCTTGCGCAAGTTTATAGGGAGAGCCACCGTGGTCCTTGTCCCAGTCAGGCTAACACGTCCACGCCACTGTGCTGCGAGGGGTGGGGGGACCATTGCTGCACACAAACAAGCTGCATAGGGACCAGGGCGGAATCCACATTGCTGTAGAAGACCCTCCCTCTCTTCCCAGGTAACACGCAGCAGTGATATATCTGGCAGTAGAAAATCCTGTTGAAAATGTAGGGATAGTGTTCAGTGCAGGTCCACCCCAGCTGCTCTCTGCTTTCCCCAATGCACAGAAACCCTAGTGAGCCCTGAGTCAAGCAGCTCCCCTTCCCAGAGGAGTAACTGCTATGGCAATTGTGGGGGTGGTGTTCAGTGCTGGTCCCCCCCCAACCTCTCTCTCCTTTCCCCAATGGACAGAAACCCCAGTGAGCCCTGACTCAAGCAGCTCCCCTTCCCAGAGGAGTAACTGCTGTGGCAATTGTGGGGGTGGTGTTCAGTGCAGGTCCCCCCCAGCTGCTCTCTGCTTTCCCCAATGCACAGAAACCTCAGTGAGCCCTGACTCAAGCAGCTCCCCTTCCCAGGTGGGTCGCTGCAGAAACACTCACCCCATTACTCACCATATCTTCGCTGCTGTGGCCTCTCTGTGCTATGTTTGCTATGTGTAAATGATGTTACAAACAGTCTACAAACTCCTTCACTGTGATAATAAACAATGCAGCCTCTGTATTAATTGTTTCTATTTATGTTTTTTTAAGTGTCCTTGAATCCTCCAGCCCTATCACAGCCTGCTGAAAGACTACAGAACTTGAGGTGTAAACCAAGGAAAAGCAAAGAAGATTTGGTGAAAGCAGTTATGAATCAGTATGCCAGAGAGAATAAGAGGCTGCAGGACTGGAGAGAGAAAATGCATCAGTGGAGGGAAACACGAAGCAGGAGAAAGGAATTGGCTACCAAGAAAAGCACAAAGCAGCTGATAAGCCTCCTAGCGCGCCAAATGGACTGTATGCAGTCTCTCGTAGCCATGCAGGCAGATCAGTACCGTGCTAACCCCCTCACCTCCCAAAGCTCTCTCCCTTGTGCCCCAGTGTTTGCTCAAAACCCCTTTCTCCAGCAGCCTGGTTCTTACCACCACTAGCTGCCCCCAACACCTGTACATTCACCTACCAGCCCTGAGAACTATGACCCTTACCCTATGCACTCAACCCCCATCACCATGCAGCATATGAATCCTGAAGTGCAGCAGGCATTGCACAGCACTCCAGGCAGGACATATTCAAACCTCTGAATGGACAGTTCAGCACCCTACACCCCTGCCCTTTTATGTACTGTATTTTGAATAACTGATTTCTTGGCTTTTAAAACATTTTTTATTATTGCAGAAAGTGAAAAATACTGTACCCCAAGGGAAAAACAGGCACTGCAAATCATTGTAACCGCCGCACTTCACTCCCGTGCAAGGCACCAAACATTACTGTTGGCTTTCAGCCTCAAATTGCTCCCTTAAGGCATCCCTAATCCTGGAAGCCCTTTGCTGGGCCTCTCTAGTAGCCCTGCTCTCTGGCTGTGCAAATTCAGCCTCTAGGCGTTGAACCTCGGAGGTCCATTCCTCACTGAGTCTTTCACTCTTCCCTTCACAAATATTATGGAGGGTACAGCACGTGGATATAACAGCGGGGATGCTGCTTTCCCCCAAGTCTAGCTTCCCATAAAGACACCTTCAGCGTTCCTTTAAACGGCCGAAAGCACACTCCACAGTCATTCTGCACTGGCTCAGCCTGTGGTTGAACCGGTCCTTGCTCCTGTCAAGCTTCCCTGTTTACGGTTTCATGAGCCATGGCATTAAGGGGTAAGCGGGGTCTCCAAGGATCACAATGGGCATTTTGACGTCCCCTACTGTGATCTTGCTGTCTGGGAAAAAAGTCCCGGCCTGCAGCTTCCTGAACAGGGCACTGTTCCGAAAGATGCGTGCACCATGCACCTTTCCAGGCCATCCTGTGTAAATGTCAGTGAAACGCCCACGGTGATCCACACGCGCTTGGAGAACCACAGAGAAATACCCCTTCCGATTAATGTACTCGGATGCCAGGTGAGGTGGTGCCAGAATAGGAATATGCGTCCCATCTATCGCCCCTCCACAGTTAGGGAAACCCATTTGTGCAAAGCCATCCACAATGTCCTGCACGTTCCCCAGAGTCATGGTTCCTCTTAGCAGGATGCGATTAATGGCCCTGCAAACTTGTATCAACACTATTCCAATGGTCGACTTTCCCACTCCAACCTGGTTTGCGACCGATCGGTAGCTGTCTGGAGTTGCCATCTTCCAGATTGCAATAGCCACCCGCTTCTCCACCGACAGGGCAGCTCTCAGTCTCGTGTCCTTGCACCGCAGGGTGGGGGCGAGCTCCTCACACAGTCCCATGAAAGTGGCTTTTTCTCATCCGAAAGTTCTGCAGCCACTGCTCGTCATCCCAGGCTTGCAGGACGATGTGATCCCACCACTCAGTGCTTGTTTCCCGAGCCCAAAGGCGGCGTTCCACGGTGCTGAGCACGTCCGTTACTGCCACAAGCAAATTAGTGTCTTGCGCATCAGACGAATCAATATCATCGTCTGACTCCTCACTGTCACTTCGGAGCTGAAGGAATAGCTCAACTGCCAAATGTGATGTGCTGGCAACATTCATCAGCAAGGTCCTCAGCAGCTCATACTCCATTTCTAACAGAAATCTCGCTGCAGACTCACAATGGCGCCAAACTGCTGGGATGTGTAGCGATGCACCACGGGGCTTTGGAACAGGAAGCGGAGTGACCCGCACCCTTCCATCCCCTTCCCACAACCCACAGCGCCAAAATGGGACGAGGTGCTCTGTGGGATAGCTGCCCACAATGCACCACTCCCAACAGCGCTGCAAATGCTGCAAATGTGGCCACACTGGAGCACTGGTAGCTGTCAGTGTGGCCACACTACAGCGCTGTTCCTACACAGCTGTACAAACAGAGCTGTAACTCCCAGCCCTGCACAAATGCAAGTGTAGCCATACCCAAAGATCCAACCTATTATCTTTCTCAAAGTGTTGCTTCCTACTACCATATTTGATTTCCATGCTTGACTAAACCCACCCACATGCCAGATTAAACCCAGTGTGTTTGACAGTTTTTCTTTTGAAGAGGTTCCAGAATTCTGTAGCTGACTGGGGAAAAAATACAGAAATATGACTCAGCCGTGAAGGGTTGTTGTTTTCTTAATAGGATTCACGCCATTAGAGGAGAAAATCAAAAGGGAATTCCAACAAGCTAGTGCTATGTTTAAAATGCATTGCACAGAATCAATAGACTTGGTGAGGTCAGATCTCCTTAGCTAGCTGTAGTGGGTCAAAATCACATCAGTGGAATTCCACCAGAGATTAACTTGGCCCATTAACATTAAGAGTACAACCATACCTAGAACTAATCACTGTTCACATCTTCATGCTGTAAATAGCAAATCAAACTTTGCTCAGGGGCTGTCTCACAGTGAATTTGGGTCCCACATGGAATGACAACAAGGACGAAGTTTGCAAAAATCCCTGTGAAATGAAAATGTCATATTTTGCACAACTCTAATATCCCCAGGTAAGGTATTAGAAGTAAGGGCATGCCTGTGTGGAGAATGATACCACAGTGCCGTCAGCACTAACTGTCCGGTGCCGTGGTGGGCCAGATATTGAAGAGCTCAGAACCCACAACTGGTGTCTTCTATGGAGAGACAAATTACAACTGGCCACTCGGCTCAATAAAGATAGGTGCAGGGGATAATGGAACACCTGCCCATCTCCAGTGATATCATCCATCATAATAAAAATCTCTCTTTCAGTAGGAGGGTGGGGAACAATGTTAGATGCTGGACACTATCCCTGTAGGCTAAAACTAAATAGAGGGAACTGCACGAGCATTAAAAAAAAAGAAAGAAAGAAAGAAACTTCTCTGTGCTGGGCTTTTCTTCCCTAATCTCTAAAGATAACATGCCCTCTTTCCACCAGGGTCTGCCTCAAAGTCGTTTTTCTAAAATATTTTTAATATGAGCAAACCAAACCACCATTTGTTACTTAATTCTTCTTCTAGGAGACCCATCCAGTTCAAGTCTTCTCCTTCATGGGACAGCGTTTATCTATACTTTTTCCTCTGTATGCCTCACTCTAGTCAAGTACTACAAACTGGCCAGGGAACTGCATTTCCCAGCAATCCCCCATTGCTCAGGAAAAGGAGGTTCTAGTCCATGATTTCCCAGACTTCTGTACTGGTGACCTCTTTCACACAGCAAGCCTCTGAGTGTGCCCCCTTATATATTAAAATATTTTTTTATATATTTAATGCCATTATAAATGCTGAAGGTAAAGTGAGATTTGGAGTGGAGGTTGACAGATCGCAACCCCCCATGTAATAACCTCGCCACCCCCTGAGGGGTCCCGACCCCTAGTTTGAGAACCCCTGGTCTAGTCCATTCAGAACACTGAAGTCTGGTCTTGGGCCCTAGGCTCTAAAGATATTTAGCCCTCTGGGTTACTCACAAACCACAAAATGTGTCCTTTAGACCTTTTCTTCTCCCTTAGCAACTGTTCTCTGTCCCACAGGTGTGTTCCCAAAAGAAAACCTTGGAATGGGGTAGTCTGTCCTTTTCAGAGTCTCCCTCCCTTCCCTACCCCACCCCCCACAAGCTGTAAAGGAAGGGCTGTTACCTTCCATTAGACCACCATTTAAGGAGGTAAACTAAAGTGAGTTGCCCTTTAAAATCAAGACATTTGCCTATGCCATGACATGCATTGCAAATGCAATTTATTGCTCCTGCTCTGTTTTTCAGAGGGAAATCCCCTGAAGTATTGTTTTTGACCTCTTATCTGTAATCTAGTGGCTAAGGCACTGCAAGTGTTTTATGTGCCCAGCTCAAATTAAAAATTGTGGGGAGCTGGGCATCTAACTCACTTTGAAAATCTTTTATGCCTTAGAAAATCTTACTCTATAACCTCTTTCCACCAGGGACGGTACACAGCACAATGGGGCTCTTGTTTTAGTTGCTAATTATTATACAAATAAATAATAATCTTACATCATTTCCAGTGCTTGAATGGAAAAACTTCTGAGCTGAAGAATGGTAGGGAGAGCAACAAGCAGAGAAGGGAAAGGTAAATACAAAGAAGGAAATATTACAGAAGAATGAAAGGGGGAATGGAACAAGAAATGGAGAGAAAGCCAAGCCAAAACAGGGTAGCAGAGAGAACTAGACACATGCGAAGCCAGGAAGAAGAGAAAATGAAGCAAAAATAGAACAAAAAAAACAATAAAAGTAAGATGAAAAAGGAAATTAATTCAAGTCAAATCTAGAAGGTACAGGAAAAGGGATAATGGAGCTACATTTTTAAAAGGGAGAGGAGAAAAGAGAATGAGGACAGAACACTGTATTGATAGCTGAGCATTCAGGAAAATACAAATTAGAATGCTTCTGTCTCTGCTGTAGAACTGAGAGTGAAAGTCATTTTTCTTTGATCTGCTCCAGTGGTGCAGATGAACTCCGAGGGAATGTACCAATTAAGAAAATATTGAAATTGCTAGTCCAGCGTTTTACATATCTTAGGTTATACCAGAAAGAGAATGCATTTGAAAAATAAATGAACCATGATATTAGCTCTACAACAATTCACTCAACTCTTTGTGGAAAAGGGGAGGAAAATGGCTTCCTTTATTCTGTCGATCTTATATGTTCATTACATTATAAAACTGCTATGATTTTGTTTCAAGGTCTTGACACCCAAAATATCAGTGGAAAGTCGTGCTTTATGAAACTAGGTACTACTTTTCCCTCCCATGAAAACTCGGACAAAACTCTTGTCAATTAATTTTCTACTACTTTTTATCTCCTGAAATGTCAGTTTTTATTCATGAAATGGCCAGAGACAAACTAAAACAATCTCTTGAACAAAAAAGTCAACCAGGAATAGTAGTGTAAAACTTCAAGGATTGTGAAAGCCTGCTTGGAGACCGTTAGACTGCAGGTATTTGAAGAAGTTGTTTTGTAGGGCAGATCTACACTTAACAAGCTGCACCGGTGCAGCTGTGCCACTGTATCACTTTAGTGAAGATGCTACCTATGCTGACAGAAGAGCTTCTCCCATTGGCGTAGTTAATCCATCTCAGTGAGAGGCAGTAGCTGTGTTGACAGGAGAAGCATTCCCATTGACATAGTTCTGACTACACTGGGGGCTAGGTTGTATAACTGTGTGGCTCAGGGGGGCTGATTTTTCAAACCTCTAAGCAATGTAATTATACTGATGTAAGTTTGTCGTGTAGACCTGGCCTCCAGTAGCCATATGGCCTAGGAATGAACATAGGACAGGGAACTGAGAACCAATGGAGTTCTGTTTGCTACTTACTGATCCAAAATTTCCCACTTAAACCCTAATCCTGCATTGAGCTCCATGTGGGTAAACCTCATGCAGATCTCAGAGCAGGTCTGAGGCCTTAAGCACTTTGCGAACATTTTTAGTTAGACTTTACACAGGGGTGCTGAGAGCCATTGTACCAAATTATAAACCCTGTATATAATGGAAATCACTTCAAACCAGCACCCTTACTTCCAGCACCTGCACCTCTCTTAGCAGGTAGTTAAATATCATCCTTGTTGTATGGATGAGGAAAACAGAATCTTGGAGAATTGAGGCCAAGATTCTAATACATGGATGCCTAAATTTAAGTTCCTGCTTTCATATTTAAACAGATAAATAAGTTCCAGTCACTTCTATTAACATAAATGTTGGTGCTTGACTATGGCCTGAGGATCCTAACTCTAAGACAAAATTTTCAGAATTGGGAGCCTAAGTGCCTTGTTCAAGGTGACACAAGTCAGAATCAGAACTGGGATTGGAGTCCAGATCTCTGGACCCTCACATCCATGACTAATTTACAAACCTGCCTCCTATGCAAGTCATTTAACCACCCTGCAATTCGGCTTCTCATCTTTAATCCCTGTGCAGGTAAATACTAGAAACCAGTATACATGCAGGAGAGTCAAACAAGGTTAGCCACAGACATTCTCGCTAACTGAGTAGAGCTTGCCAGGAAAATTCCGACAAAATGTTTTTTATTAGAATTTGCTTATTTGTAAAAATATAAACATTCTGAGGAAACTGTTCAATTTCAATGAACTTCGGAGGGAACCCAGGCAGCATTCCAATGGAAACCTACCTGACTTTCTGTCACCTTGGCTGACCGCCCCACCACAGCCTGCCAGGCAAACTGCTGGTGCCTTCAAGGGTCCATGGCTCCTGAGCAGCCAGTCATTCAGATTGTCTCTGAATCAGGGACTCCCAGGCCAGTTATCTCCCCAGGCTGGTTGACTCCTGGGGCCAATGAGCCAGCTGTACTGGGAGTCTGCCAGCCTCGAGAGCCTGGCTAGGCCAGGAGTCTAGTGGTCCCAGGACTTCCAGCCTTCCAGCTTCCCTTCACCGCACCAGGTAGGCTACCAAGGACCCAAGGATCCCAAGCTCCCAAAGAATCCCTACTGCCTACCTGATGGACTGCAGGAGCTGAAAACACTGGAGGCTGCAGCCCCAACAGGCTGAAATTGACATAATTCTTGTCAGGTTCTGGGCTTCCCACTGACCAGCAGCAGTGAAACTCACCAGATTTGTGGGCATTCTGGGGAGCATATTTTGTTTTGGACACGCCATGTTTTGGTGTTTCTGAGATTAAATAATGCAGGATTTTAGTTCATGAACACTTTTAGATTTTTGGCTTTTCATCCTGATTTGAGATGAAAACAACTTCTGAAAACTCAAGTTGTCACAGAACCGAACTTTGGTTTCATGGCCAGTTCTACTAATTAGGGATAAGGATCAGACAACAGTCTGTCTTTTACAATGGCTGTCTGTGTTATGCTTTGGATAACATTCCCTGTTTGTAGGCTGCCTCTGTGGAGCTGTTCCATCTGTTGAACAGCTGCATTCAGGGTGTGGCCATTTGATTATCCAACATTTCTATGGGCTGACACAAGAGTTTCAACATTCAACAGCAGCCATGAAAATGACCATTGCCGAACTGGCTGCTCATGCTGTGCTGCTACAATGGTTAAAAGGGGCTCCCTAAAAAATTGTCCACTGCAATCAGTGAAACACAATATTTCCTGGGTCAAATACTCTTCATTCTTCCCTCCACCAAAAATTAATCAGTGCCACATTGTTTCCCCAACCCCACATTCTATATTCCTTTCCCCATCCCAAATGCCTGACTCCTTCCACCCCTCAAGTCAGTGTTCCCATCCCACCATCTTTTCCCTTACACAGTACCTTATAGCTGGTTCTTAGCTCTTCCTCTCAGCAGCAGTGGTAGGTGAGCAGTTTTGCTGCCTCTGCTGGCAGCAAATAGTGGTATGCAAGTTGTCCTGCAGTCTCAAGGTGGGAAACTGTCCCTTCTGGTGATGGCCTGGGTGATCACTTAGAAATGGGCCCTAAAACTACCACTTTCCTCTGAGGTTCTGAACCAGTTTCCTTTTTCTATGATCACGGTAGCCTATGCCCCACTCAGACCCATCTTCCTCATTCTCCATTGGGGCCCAGCTGCATAAAAGAGATGAAATTGTCCTCCTGGGACCTGGAGTCTGGTTCTGATAACAAAGAACTTGCATGAGCCCCCTCCATCTTATCAATGCTGGTTGCCAATGAAGGAAAGGATCTTCATTATTAAGTGGACAAACATTCCAGCTGGTACTTTCACATTAATCAATAAGGACAGTTTTGGGTTTGTTTGTTTTTGTACTTCTAGCTACCTCAGCTCAGCAATCTTGCCTTAACTAAGGGTAACTACTGCAGTCAAGGCCACTTCCAACACCAGTCTTCCAAAGGTCTGTCTATCTCTTTATATTTTGCTACTTCCCATCCTCCTGCAATGGGCATGACTGAAAGTCTGCTAACATCAATAAAATGACTCCCAATGACTTCCCTGGGCTTTGGATTAGGCCCAATATACACTGCAGATTGTTTACCTAAGAAGCACGGCTACCAGTTTCACTTACCATAAGTGCATGTGGAGAATATTCTGTGTGGTGTCGTGAATTTTTATGCAATATTCAGCCTTTTTACTTTGTTCCATTCTCTTCCAGGTGGGGAGATAGCAGATGGCTTTTGAAGGGTGGTAGGGTGCTCTTGTGAAATTGTATTTGATCATCCTGTATCAATAGGAAAGAATGACCTTTTTAGTGTGTCGCCTACCTGTTCTCATTCTCCTCGTCAATGAATCACAGCAATAGCTTTGATCAACTGTGTGTGAAAATTATACCATAAGGTCGTCTGTCTCTTTGAAAAAGCAGCTGTTTCATTTTTCTTTTTCTGTCTAACTGAGTTTGTCCTACTGCAAAGGACATGGTGCTTTTCTCATATTTCAAAGAGATTAGTTTTTTGCTTGATTTCACTGCTTTTTTTTTTAATACATTTTCTGGCGTCGTTACTTCTCTTCTCAAACCCCCAGAGGGAACAGGCTGCCTGCATTTACTAGCAGAATGTAAATCATATTAGATTGTCTCCATCCACCAACCTGGCAGTCTAGTGTTAGCACAATGCATGGTCGTGATGGTGCCCTGAGTACAGGCTGTTGCCCCAAGGTTGGCATTGGCTGAGACTGCTGTGGAGGCAGCACTCAAATTCCCTTGGAAGAAGAAGAATTTTGTATTTCTTTCTGAGAATGCCCCTTGACCCCAAGTTTGGCTGATGGAATAGCAGCAGTGACTGGCTCTGCTCAAGGGTCATTATGCTGAGAATGGGGGAGACAGAAAAGTGAATGGGGTAAAAATGAAGCATTGTCAGCAATGATCCCCTCTGCCACATGTGCAACAAAACATATTTATAATAGGTAGTAAGCAAAATTGAATCACAGCGACTTCCTTCTAATCTATGTACACTTAAAAGTAACACACACACGCCATTAAACTTTAAAGCAAAGCTAAGGATGTGACTCAAGCCTACTTCCATTTATGGACAGTGATCTAAAAACTTCTTTAGAGTTACGATAGCAATAAATTATTCAAACCTAGGAAACGTCTCATCATATTTGTTTACTCTCATGTAACTAAAATACTGCCAATGTTTTTTTACCCCTTAGCTAAGTCAGGGCCTTCTGTTAATATGCCAAGTGAATTGTTTATGAATTATCGTGTATGAAAGTAAGGAGCTTACGGAGAAGATGCTGGCGTGGGTTTAAATACAGCATAATTTGTGTATGGATATAAGGTCCAATAGGGCAGTACTTGTTCAGAGAAAGCTCCCATTGGATCCTAGTTATCTTACAGCATACCCTTTCCACAATCAGTAAGCATCAGGGAACTGTGACCCACATTACTGAAACAATGATGGTGCCCACTAAGGAGCCAGTTCTTCATTGAGTTCCGTTCAGGAGTACACCCTGTGCCACCATAGAGCCTCGCTGTAAAAAAGAATTAGCTAATGGGCTCAATCTTGCAACCTTCCTTATTGAGGCAAAACTCCCACAGAAGTCAAGGGCAGTTATGTCTGAGTAAGGATGGCAGAATTGGGCCCAGTACTTGTGAAAACCTTTTGAAGTACGCTTATTAAGTTTGCAGATGATACCAAGCTGGGAGGACATGGTCATAATTCAAAATGATCTGGACAAATTGGAGAAATGGTA
Source organism: Gopherus flavomarginatus (assembly GCF_025201925.1). Classification (NCBI taxonomy): domain Eukaryota; kingdom Metazoa; phylum Chordata; order Testudines; family Testudinidae; genus Gopherus; species Gopherus flavomarginatus. Next base: position 74,033,546 of record NC_066617.1, on the reverse strand, counting down.
TGAGGTAAACAGAATGAAGTTTAATAAAGACAAATGCAAAGTGCTCCACTTAGGAAGGAACAATCAATTTCACACATAGAGAATGGGAAGAGACTGTCCAGGAAGGCGTACAGCAGAAAGCAATCTAGGGGGTATAGTGGACCACAAACTAAATATGAGTCAACAGCAAATATGATTTTGGAATGCATTAACAGGTGTGTTGTGAGCAAGACACGAGAAGTCATTCTTCCGCTCTACTCTGCGCTGGTTAGGCCTCAGCTGGAATATTGTGTCCAGTTCTGGGCACCGCATTTCAAGAAAGATGTGGAGAAATTGGAGAGGGTCCAGAGAAGAGCAACAAGAATGATTAAAGGTCTAGAGAACATGATCTGTAAAGGAAGGCTGAAAGAATTGGGTTTGTTTAGTTTGGAAAAGAGAAGACTGAGAGGGGACATGATAGCAGTTTTCAGGTATCTAAAAGGGTGTCATAAGGAGGAGGGAGAAAACTTGTTCATCCTAGCCTCTAAGGATAGAACAAGAAGCAATGGGCTTAAACTGCCGCAAGGGAGGTTTAGGTTGGACATTAGGAAAAAGTTCCTAACTATCAGGGTGGTTAAACACTGAAATAAACTGCCTAGGGAGGTTGCAGAATCTCCATCTCTGGATATATTTAAGAGTTGGTTAGATAAATGGCTATCAGGGATGATCTAGACAGTATTTGGTCCTACCATGAGGGCAGGGGACTGGACTTGATGACCTCTCGAGATCCCTTCCAGCCCTACAATCTATAAATAAGATGGAACTTGCCAACCCCTGTTATCCCAATGTAACTATTATGGAACTGGTGTGTCCTGAGTTCAGATATAGTGACCAACCTGTCGATACGGAGGTAGAACACAAATGAATTGTTTCAGCGAATTGAAATGTACTCCTTGCATGTCAAAGGCCTTAACCTTATTGGCCAGCATTAATTTCTGCAGTACACTATATGGGGATTCATCTAGAAGAAATTATTTTTATCATGGCTAATTGGTTGACAAAAAATACATATTGAAATAGGCCAGACAACTTGAACTCCACTCCAAAAGGTACTTGGATGGCTAATAAGCTCTTCCACTCAGCATCATTTAAGAGCTAAAACTAGTCACAGTTATAATGAAAGCTGAAGTAACTCACATCCTGTTATTTGGCTCCAGGATTACAAAACTAAAATGACTGAACACAATGCAGCAACGTACATGGTTTATCAACACTGCTGCCAACTGTTCTTGGCACAAAAATAGGTTGACTTGTCTTGAAAATGGGCTTCTGTTACTTAAAACACTGGGGCAGAATGCAAATGCTCATCTGGTTGACTATAACTGACATTACTGGTATTATGTGATGAGTGCTGCTGAGCAAAAAATTCCAGGGGACTACAAATCAGTATATAGGGACCACTCTGATGTGTTGAACTTTAAGGGAGAATAATTTTGGTGAGCTAATAAACCTGAGCAGGGAAAGAAATTGGTGACATTTTATATCTGCAAATGTCTCAGGAGATCTATGTGAAGAACTGTGTCTGAATGTTGCTCATTCTTTCTGGCAAGTAAATACACCATGCAAGTCTAATTGATTCCTTTGGGCTGTGCACTGCATTATCTTTGCCCTAAAGGTAACAGGTGTGTGGGAGGAAGGCACATAAGGGAAAGAAAGGGCATTGGGAAGATTACGAATAAAAGGTGTCATAGTGAAAAGGCTCAGTCTGGTCAATGGATACATTGCTTTTCATTTCATTGTAATCATAGCCAAGTTATGCAGTGTGAGAGAATAGATTTACATTTTCCCACTCGATTTTATGCAAAGAGGATATTAGTTACTCCATTTTCCATTGTTTTCCTTTTATTATTTCATGCCACAGAAGCCTAGAAATGTAAGCTGATAACACAGACGGTTTGTAATTGTACCTGCACTGATTGTTCGGGTTGAGTTGGACAGGACATGCATTACCCAGTCTTGATGGATGATGTGCAAAAGATGTGCTATAGGTATACAGCATCCTTTCTACACTTAGTAATGCTATAGTTGATATTACAAATAATTGGGCTCTTTAGTATAACCCTAGACAGAAAAAGATTCCTTTGTAAACAACTTCCAAAGGCAACCTTGTTCTTCTCTGTGCTTTCTCCCAGTTCATTGCCTCAAATGTTATAGCAGCTGCCTGAGAGCCAGGAGGTTCTTTCAGGAGCAACCCTCATGACACCATGCAGCACAGGAATATAAGCTCTCTGAAAATCCATGAACCAATTAATAAAAAGACTGGCTGCTGCTTATATTACACCAATTGCCCTTTTAAAAATTCACCATGTAGTGATCCAACATTGAACCAGTTTAAGGCAAAATAGAAATGGAGGGTAGTCCTTTACCAGAGGCTTGAAACTAGGATGGCAGAATGAATCTGTTCTGGTTTTCAGCTCACCACCGCTACCAGGAGCTCTAGTTAGATGTGCCTAATGCACACAATTCTGCATAGAACAGGTCTGGGAAGGGGAGATATGAACTCATTGAAAACAGCTGGTCACCCAAATGTCAGCTGAAGTCAGTGGGTGCTGCAGGTGATCAGCACCTCTGTAAATCAAAGCACAAGTAATTGATTTCAAAGGGGCTAGTTCATTGTGTACAGTTTTTAGGAGAAAGCTCATGTGCCATTCTGCAGTATAGAGGAGGATATTCTGGGTCATGAAAGTGCTTGAGAGGAAGTTTGAGTCTGAGTAAAAGGGGGAGAAAACAGCAATCGTCTGAATTCAGTGTAGTTCTTGGTTTTGTGGTAGGACATGTTCCCATGTCAATCAGGAAGGGATTAAAGATCTCCACTGAGCACAGTCATCCCCAGCCTGGTGCACCTGTAAGGCTGATCAAAACTGGATATGGGCAGGTCCTTAAAAGAGAGGATAGAAGCCCAGTGCAGAGATAAGCAGCACTAGAGCTCACTAGCCCCACAGAGCAGGGACTGCTTACCAGGAGAACAGCTGAAGAGCCTTGGTCTCATGGACCTTCTGGAAAAGTAGAGGGACAATATTCACATTTCTCCCCTTTTGTTTAGAACCTTGGGTGCTGAGCCTGGGTCCTTCAAACTCCAGGAGGATAGGGGCCCAGACCTTTTCACTGAGACTAGTCACCTCTTATCTGGCCTGGAACTGCTGGGTTAGAGCACCTGAGCCCCACAGAGCAGGGACTGCTTCCCAGTGGAATGGCTGAAGAGCCTCTGCCACCTGGACTCTCTAGGGAAATAGTCTGCCCTTTTGTTTGGAATACAGGGTGCTTAGCCTGGGTCCTTCAAACACAAGGGCACTATGGGCCCAGACCCCTTTCACAAAGATTGACCTGGTGGGGAACTGTTAGGTGAGCTCTGACTGTCTTGTGGGCTGCAGTGTTATTTGGTTTGCCCTTTCCTGTTTTGGACAGCTTTACAGCTAAAAGTGGGGCTGCTGTCTCCCTAAGGCTTACAACTGGAGGATCACTCTCTGAACAACATCTACAGCCAGTGAAGGAGAGTTTGACCCCATGGGGGCACCCTAGGGATACAACCTATGACCGTTCTATTTTGGGACTTAACCACCTACAGCAGCAGGAGAGTATTTGTGTTTTGCAGTGTTCATAGAAAGTTTTGCAGGCTCCTGAATTCTATCCAGTGAGGCTAGAAATACTTCACTACTGTGTGTCAGATTCTGTTCTTACACCCATGCCACTCCCTTGATTAGAGAGTTAGCAGGTATAATTTTCTGTAGCAATGACCCCAGACCGGCAAACATTTAAATAAAAATCTTAGCATTAATAATATACTGCATGCCACGTTGCCTACAGTAAGACAATATGCACATAGTGATATATACTCCTAGTGGTCATTGTCTAATTCAGTTCAAGAGTCCATGCAGCTTCTTACCATGTGCACAAAATGGAAGCGTAAACCAGTGCCATTAACAGATTCTGTGAGGTTAGTGCACATTGTGTCTCACTCCTGCTCCCCAGAGTGAACCATGTGTCCTGCATGGAAGAACTTTGCTACCCCAGCTGACAGAGCACTTGCCAACGGTGGTTCTTGAGGGCAAGATGGTGACATCAATCTCTAGGCAGAAGTATCCCAAGGGTGAGAATGCACCCAGCCATATGCTTTCTAGATCTGTGTATGAAATGTTACTGCAACACAGAGGAGGCCGCTCCCGTTTTCCCACCTAAGCAAGGCTATCGCTTTCCACCACAGTAGTTCATAATGTGGTGTCACTTAACTCAGGGGCCTGATATATGAGTTCTGAAGAAGTCCTATGTTATTCATTGGTCTTGAATTAGCCTGTTTTTAAAAATAGGACTTGTGCTATCAAGTATAAAAATAGTAAATGTTCAATCTAGTCCTTGACATTCTGAATGAGGGGTTTTGTCTTTGAGAAGCCTTTCAGAGAGGAGGCACGCTTGGCTAGTCTGTTCTAATGTCATCTTATATTTCAAGTAAGTTCACTGAAATCAATGGAGTGACTCTGGTACAAGTGAGAAGATTCAAACCCACTGTATCTTTTCTCTATTATTATTTATATTTTAGTAATCCCTAGAGGCCTCAATCAAGGTCAGAGCCTTATGGTGCTATGCACTGTACAAACACATAATAAAAGGCAGTCCCTACCCCCAAAGGACTTACAGTTAGCCAGAGGCTAGGAGAAAGGAAGTTTATCTCCAGTCTACAGGTGGGGAAACTGAGGCACAGAGTGATTAAGTGACTTGCCCAAGTTCTCTCAGAAAGTCTGTGGCACAGCTGGGAATTTAACACATTTCTAGCCCTAGCCCAGTGCTTTAGCCACAAGACCAAATCCATAATAAAGAGGAACTTTCCACACAGAACACTTGTACTGAGAGAGAACACAGGAGCAGCTTTTCAAATATCCCTCTTGGCCTTTTTAACTACAACGAGACATACTGTCTGAGATGTCATCTTGATGAATAAGCAGAAGCAAAAGCAGCAGCAACAGAGCAGCAGCCATGACTGGTTTAGGAGATTGTTTCTACTTATGAAGAAGAATACATTCATATAGTCTTTTTGTGTAACAGTATTGTTGACAGCAATCATTTGGAATGATCTTGATGCACATACTGGAAACACGTTTTTCTCTGCAACCATGAATCATTCTAGCATTCAGTTCCTCTTTAGTGGCCTTTGTTTAGCATTCTGGTAGCTATAGAGAGTGATTCATATCACGTGCATCAATAGCAGCACCAGAGATTTTAATAAGCACCCTGAAACAGTGATTCAGGATAAACAGAGCACCCAAGCTTTCAGTGCAGCCCAAAAAGGAAAATCCTTATTAGTAACTTGATAGTGATTTCTGGATTATTCCAGTCAAAATTTGCCCAGTGCTAGGTAGGCTTTTTGCGACAAGGAATATTAAGGGACACTGGGAAAACACAATGCTACATTTCAAATGACTTTGTGTTCTGCATCAGGAGGTAGGCTGATTGTTTTGTGGCAGGCCTACATTCATTGTCCCTTTATGTTCAGAAATAGTATAACAGCTGTTGCTTCTATCTTTAAGTCTGAATGATTGATTATAAAGTGCTTTAACATAGATGTGTATACTCCTACCTCTCTTGGGTGGAGAGCAGCAACCAAAGGGTGCACAGTTCTACAGGGTAGGTAGACAAATGGGGTATATTGGCCAAGAACATTGGAACAAATCTCTTCTCTTACAAAAGGGCAATAGAATCTCTTTCCATATAGAGCGGAGTTGCTTTAAAACCCTATTCTAGAACTTAGCCTGCTGTGGAAAAATAAAGTCCTGGGACAGAGATAGTAACCTGTGGTTCTAGGAGACCTAGGGTTTTTTCTCAGGTACCACAGGCAATTTTGACTTGGTCCAAATCCTTGTGAGCTGATGGGTGCAGGAAAGACCTGATATTTTTGCTACAATAAAACACGGTGTCAAAGAAATGAATCCTTAACACTTAACAAAGCACGGCATGGCAACACTTTCAGAAGGGGGTACTGTTTTGGAGTTCCTATCTTGAGGCAACTTGACATTTTTGGAGGTGCTTAGCACCCATAATGCCAACTGAGCAGGGGCGTGTGCAGGAATTTAAATTTGACCCCTTTTGCAGGGGCACATTCTGTGCCCCCACCCTGGCCCTGGCAGGAACTCGCTTTTCCTCCGCATCCTGGCAGGAGCTCACTCTTCCCTGCCTCTGCGGCCCCGAGCTGAAGAAGTTCTGTGCCCCCAATGCTTATGGGGGGGGGCATGTCCCAGCTTGCCCCTGTTCGTGCACACCACTGCACCTGAGTCAGATGTAGCTGCATGCTAAGCATTTCTGAATATGAGGCCCAATGTGTCTCAGACTGGACCTTCAAAAACTGAAGCACCCAAAGAACAGAGGCTACGCCTGAAAATTGTGACCATACAAACTCCCTCAAAAGTGCCTTTGTTATAGTGCCTATTAGCCTCTCTTTCTGACTTCCGCTGTGTCTACACTGCAATTAAAAACCTGCAGCTCTTTTGTGCCAGCTGACTAGGGCTTGGACTGAGGGGCTGTTTAATTGCAGGGTAGATGGTGTAGATGTTCCAGCTCAGGCTGCAGTCCAAGTTCTGGGACCTTCTCATCTCTCAGAGTCCTAGAGTCCAGGCTTCAGCCTAAGCCTGAATGTCTACATTGCAATTAAGCTATGCTGCAAGCTTGTCAGCTGGCACCAGCCAGCTGCAAGTGTCTAATTGCAATGTAGACATACACTCTAATGATGCTCTCACCTCTGTCCTAGTTCATTAGAAGACCTGAATTCAGATGTGATATAAAGCATTTCCTTTTGACCAATCTAAAAGTGGTTGACAGATTTGAGGGCTGGCAGTCTGTTAAGCACAGTAGGCTGCTGCAATTTAACCTGGTATTTTTGACTTTTAATGAAAGAAACAGCCCATAATATAGGCTCAATTAAACTTTTGGGATTGGACTGATGTTAATTAGTGCAAAGACTAACTCCTCAATTTATATTCTCCTAAAGAAGGTTTGGCCCTTTTCACAATGTGCCAACAAACTGTGATCATGTCAGATTCCATTGCTTCACTCTAATTAAAGTCTGGGCATGGGGAACAAGTCACAGCATAGGGAGGCAAAGACATGGCTCTGTAAATATATTTGTCAAACTAACCTGAAGCAGGCAGGCACCTTTGGTGCCCAAAAATATTTAGCAAGTGCAAATGTGCCAGACACCAGTGACTCGCAATATGCTGCTTTAACAAGTAGAAAGCTCTCTGGGCTGTTTTTAATAGCACCATTTCCCATGTGCTTCTGTTTATTTATCATGGTACTTTGAATGCTGTTGCTCACTGCTAGACTTGGTGGCCTAGCAGCTTACAGATCTTTGTGGACTCCTGATTCTGACTTGCATGCAAACTTTTTTTTATAGTGATCAATGAATTCATCTAAACTTTGAACACACTCAAATTTCATGGATATGAACAGTTGACTTGAACATTGGCATTTTTTTGTTCAACTTGAGCAAGGCAACAAAAAAAAATGAGAGCTAATGATAAAAAAGCCAATGAAAAATCAGGATAAGAAATAAAGCACAGTCAGCGAGGAAAACCAAATGCAAAGACTCTGGCTAATGTGTTAAATGGAATCATACGGGAAGATGATTGTGAGATTAAAGCATAAGAGTGGTTGGATGGGAAGGGGAAAACCAAGAAGCAGAATGACAGGTTGCCTGGAGATGCATCATATTCCAGCTCCTGTACATTAAGTGGTTGTAGTGTGGCTAGATATTGAGACGAGGAATTGTTTCTTGGGGACAACAATAAAATGCTCGCCTCCTCCCAGCCTGGAAGGTTTGGAACTGCACCAAATGGTCCCAGCCCTGCTTCTGTCATGAAGGAGAAATGGGGGGAGGATGGGGAGGAGTAAGCAGCAGGGTCAGTCAGTGAGCCGAGAGATAAGGAACTGACAGCAAAAGACACAAAGGCAGAGTGCAAATGTGGCAAAAGCAGCTACAACACAGTGACCTAAAATGTCCTAGGCATGCTTCTCTCTTTAAAGTGCTCCCCCATCACGGTCCCTGACAGATTCAATGCACTAGTGACTTCTTCTGTCACTGTGCCTGTTTATAAAGATCTGATTATCCAATCAGGGAGCAGCAGCCATACCATGTGACTTAGGCAATGCCTCAAATCCTGTAGTCTCAATGTTGAATGTTCTAAGGCACTCTGGCAACGCACCAGAATCACATTTGCTCCTGTACAATTACATTGATGCTCTTTTCATAATATTGCTCAAGTCAAATCTGTGACTCTCAAGCTGAAACAAGGACATTTTAAAATTATTGTGCATCGTACAGTATTTCTTAGAGCTAAACTGAGCTTTTAGGCTCAACCCTGCAACTGGTTCACAGGCCTGCAAAGAAATTATAATCCGGTCATGTTTATTACAGTATCTGAAGTTTTTGCAGCCCTTTGGTGGGAACTTGCTTTCCCTCTCATGCCTGGTCAGCTACTCTGGCCAGCAAGTAAGGGGAAGTGGAGACGAGGCTCACAAGAATTGTACCTGGAGACTCCAGACCACAGGTGCTGACTTTTCAAAGTGCAGGGGAGTGCTCAACCCCTGGCTCTGCCCCAGGCCCTGCCCCCCACTCCACTCCTTCCCCCAAAGCTCCACTGCCGCCCCTCCTCTTCCCATCCTATTCTGCCCCATCCCAAAGACCACATCCTTGGTCCTCCCTCCCAGCCTCCTGCATGCTATAAAACAGCTGATAGTGGTGGATGGGAGGCATGGGGAGTGAGGGGAAGGCACTGATTGGTGGGGCCCACTGGTGGGCAGGAGGCACTGGGGGAGGGGCGGAGCTGAGGGGGGGCTGCTGGTGGGTGCTCAGCAACCACAATTTTTTCCACATGGATGCTCCAACCTCGGAGCACCCACAGAATCGGCGCCTATGCTCCAGACCCAGATTTGAGAAGCAAGTGGGTGGTGGAGGAAATGACTTCATCGATGCTCCTTCTCATCCAAGTAAAAATAGAGTATAATCTAGCCCTTGAGAAATGTGGCGACTTTCCCTGTATAAATTTGTTTTAAAGAAACCGTCACAATTGCCCTGTGTCAATAAGTGTACAGGATTAATATTTAATCTTGTACCAGCAGATCTAAGATTTGAGCCAATTGTCCTTGTATAAATAAATAGAAGATGTTTATGGCCAGCATAATGAAGTAACATGACTGCAACAAACTGGCAATGAATGGGAAAACAGAGCTCCCTTTGTTACGTAAGCCAAATCTCAGAAGTCAGGTTCATGATGATTATCTGTCTGCCCTGCCACCTTCCCCCTTGATTTCTGAAGTTATGAAAACTCTTTTGAAGTTATGATCACTCTTGCATTTATAAGAAACCGGGTCCACGTTATCATGTATAAATGTCAGCTGGCTATCATGTAACATAGACAATGAACATACGTGGGAGGTATTTTATTGAACATAGAACGCAGATTGCCATCCAGCACAAAAAGAAAATACAAATTCTATACATAGGCAGGAGAGTTTGGCTTATACTTAAAGCAAAGCTAGTTAGTACATCGGGGATCTACTCCTAGATCTGACTTTTGGTCAATCACTTAATTTCTTTATACCTGATTTCTCCCATCTATGCAATAAGGAATAATACTCATCTACCTGACCTAGGTGTCATGAGGGTTAGTTCATTAATGATCATGCAATGCTTTGAGATTTTCCAATAACAACTGCTGTAGACTTCCAAAATATTATAAAGAACCATTAAGCTATTCATATTTTAAAAACTTTTAATGATCAACTGCCTTTTTTATTCAAAACTGGTATTAACATGCATTTCATTTATTACTACAAATTCTTATGACTTGGCATTAATATTTACTCAGGCCTGTCAAGAGTAGGAGAAAGCTTTTCTAAAATCCTCTGTGCATTGTGTGAAGAAATACTTCCTTTTGTTGGTTTTAAACCTGCTGCTTATTCATTTCATTGGATGACAATGGATGTTTGGAGAAAATTTTATAACCTTAGAACACTGCATTCAATCAATTCCAAAATTTCAGGGAATGAACTAGACATCATTGAGCAGAAACATATTGATTTTGGTGAAAATTGGAAAAAACAAAAAATGTGACATGGGGGACACATGAAGCCCCCGGTATCTGGTTAGCAGAGCACAGCTTCAGCCAGCCCTGTAATTCTATAAGGAATCATAGCCCTGGTCTACCCTGGGGGGAGGGGGCGTAATTGATCTAAGACATACTTTGATCTACTTACTGTGGTGAGTTGACTGCTGCCCCTCCCCTGTCGACCCTGCCTGCGCCTCTTGCCACGGTGGAGTACAGGAGTTGACGGGAGAGTGCTCGGGGATCGATCATTGCCCACCAATCTGGCGGGTAGTACAGACATACCCATAGGAATGTAGGGCTGGAAGGGACCTCTAGACATCATGTAGTCCATCTTCCCAAGTTGAGCTGGGACCAAGTATATCTAGACCATCTGTGACAGGTGTTTAACCTGTTCTTAAAAATCTCCAATGAAGGACATTCCACAACTACCCAGGTAATCTGTTCCAGTGCTTAACTATCTTTATAGTTAGAAACTTTTTCCTTGTATCCAAACTAAATCTCCCTTGCTGCATACTAAGCCAATTACTTCTTTTCTTACCCTTGGTAAACATAGAGAACAATTGATCACTGTCCTCTTTATAAACCACCTTTTACATATTAAAAACCTTTTGACATGTCCCCAGTCAGCCTTCTCTTCTTTAGACTAAATATTCTCAGTTCTTTCAACCTTTCCTCATAGGTCAGTTTTTCTAAACCTTTTTCTCATTTTTTGTGGCTTTCCTCTGGACTCTCTCCAGTTTGTTCACATCTTTCTTAAAGTGTACTGCCCCAAACTGGACAGAGTACTTGAGCTGGGGCCTCACCATTGCTGTGTAGAGTGGGACCAGTATCTCATGTGTCTTGCATAAGATACACCTGTTAATACATCTCAGAATGACATTTGCCTTTTTTGCAACAGCATCACGTTGTTGACTCAAAGAACCAGTTCATGGCAGAAATTAACACATTCCAGCATAACAATATATCTCATTCTAGCTCAGCAGTCTTTGGGATGTTTTTTTTTTTTTCTTAAAGCCCGGGTTCCAGGAACCTTCTGATTACATGAGAATGTTATCTTTCAGTTAAAAAAAAATACTTTCTAGCTCTTGTGACTGTGGAGAGAAGATTGAAAGTGTGACCCAAGTATGCTGTAGAGCTCAAAAATCCAGAATGCAAATCAAAAGTCCCCAAATTTTATTATTTTTATAAAATCTCATAATCATGAAATTAATTTCATGATTTTGAGGGCATGCATCCTAATTTCTGAATGCTTGGAACTGGCAATACTGCATTTATAAATGTTCTTGATCTATGTTATCCTTTCTTCACTGGTTTGTTTGTTCCAGCCGGAAGGCTGCCTGAGAGCCATGTACTACATTCTGCCAGCATTGCTAGAGCAGTGTATTCATCTATTTTCAAATCAATTTTTATTTCTGTTGCAGATATTTGGTGAGTGGGTGGGGGGAGGAATCTCTAGTCTTAGGATGTCATCACCCTTGACTTCTTGAGTAATGATTAAAGAGAGGTAGAAGACACCAACTGTACTGGCTATCAAATTCTGAATGAAATTCATTACATCTGCTGTGCCTGTAATATGCTTGCCTGTCTAGTCAGGCACAGCTTTCTGTCGTTCCAGCTGTTGCTGGGCACATATTAAGCAGTTCCAATCAGCTAGACTCTCCCCTACTGATGCAGCTGTGTGGGGAGTTTTTGCTGCAATTCAAACAGGATTGTTCAAACTTTAAAAACTGACCAGTACCCAGAGACTTGATACACTACCTCAGGCCTGCACAACTCGTAAAGTGGCGAGGGCCGCATCACTCCAAAGAAAACAGCTGAGGGCCGAAACGCTCCGGCCCCGCGGAAACACCTCCCCCAGGACCTCCCAGCCCTGCAGAAACACCCCGCCCTAGCACCGCCCAGCCCTGCAGAAACAAATCCTCCTTCCCCAGCGCCACCCCACCAAAACAGCTGTGGGCCAAAAAGGAAGGTTGGGGGTGGGGAGGTGATACTTGATTTTAAATCAACCAGGGGCTCCCAGCTGAAGAGGTGGCTGGGAGCTGTCAGGGGTAAATTAAAGAGCCCAGGGCTCCGGCGGCTGGGGAAACCCAGAGCTTTGCGAGTCTGGGGCAAGGATTTAAAGGGCCCAGAGCTCCTGCCGCTGAGGGGAGCCCAAGCCCTTTAAATCCCAGGCCCAGCCCATCCACTGGAGCCGTGGCTGGGATTCAAAGGGCTCTGGGCTGCCTGCAGCCGTGGGGAGCCCTGAGCCCTTTAAATCTCAGCTGCAGCTGGGAATCTCTGCGGGCTGCCCATAGCCCTATGAATCCTGGCCACTGCTGAGATTTAAAGAGCTCTGGGCTCCCCGCCGCTGCGGGCAGCTCAGAGCCTTTTGAATCCCGGCCGCGGCTGGGATTTAAAGGGCTCTGGGCTCCCCGCCACTGCCGGCAGCCCAGAGCCCTATGAATCCAGGCCGCGGCTGGGATTTAAAGGGCTCTGGGCTCCCCACGGCTGTGGGCTACCCATATCCCTATGAATCCTGGCCGCAGCTGAGATTTAAAGAGCTCTGGGCTACCTGCCGCTGCGGGCAGCTCAGAGCCTTTTGAATCCTGGCCACGGCTGGGATTTAAAGGGCTCTGGGCTCCCCACAGCTGCAGGAAGCCCAGAGCCCTTTGATTCCCCGCCGCAGGCCGCACAGTGAGCCTCCGCGGGCCGCGGCCGTATGTTGTGCAGGCCTGCACTACCTAATGGGCTTTCAATTTTCAACAAGTCTATGATAGGGTGGACTAGGTCCAGAGGCCCCTGCCACACCCCATCCCAGAGAGGAGCACAAGTTCTCCAAGCAGCCTAGAGTGATTGCGGGGAAGCAGCCAATGAGAGAGGTTGCAGGGAGCAGCCAGTCAGGGCCCAGCAGACTCTGGCCCTGCAGCTTCTTTTATGTGTCAGTCAGTTACTGCCTGGAGCTGAAGGCGAAAGGGCTGTGTTCATGGCTGGCTGACTGACTGAAGGAGCAGCAGGACCCTGGACAGATCAGTTGCTGGCAGGGACTAGGGGAGCAAGAGGGAGCTGCTGGCTGCTGGAACTGAGCCCAAGACAGTCTCTTGGCAAGGACCAGGGTAGCCAGAAGGGGCTGCTGGCTAGCTTCTGGGACTAAGGACTGAGCCCAGGGAGGGCTACAGGAAGACAATGTCTCCAGGGAGGAAGCCCTGGGGATATGGCCCCATACTAAGGCTGTTTAAAGACTGAGGTCGGGCAGGGCTTCAGAGGTGGATAGGCCCCTGGTGGACTGTGTACCCTGGAAGGGGTCTGTTCTGTTTCATGTGCAGACTGTGTATGTGATTCAAGCAGTTTCATGCATGCGCACACTTAAAAAAAATTCAGTACGTGCACATATGGCTCGCTTTTGTCCTCGTCCCTGGAGCTAATTTCAACTTCATTGTGGTATTTTAATATAGATGGCTGCATGTGTCTATTCTGTACTGAAAGTTATTTTGGGGTATACTGAAGATCACAGATTGGAAATGCCTCTCAGTAATGTCCTCCTGGACTTTCTAATTCAGTGATATATTTCCTGCCCAAAGCTACTTTGAACAACCAAGCTATGAAAAGAATATCCACAGAAGAACCAGTGTCCAGCAGCATCCAAGGAAAATGGCAAGAGCAGCACCTCTGCATTACAAGCACATGGAGATTTTTAATAAGGTCATTTTGTCTTGTTAGTATCTATGTCAGAGAATGAGGCATCAGACTTTTAATAGGCAATATATTTGGCTAATTACTATTTCATTATTTTTTGTTGACCTTGTCAACGGTCTGTATATGTGCGTGTTATAATCTCTCTAATGATCTGAACTGCCAAGAAGGGGTTGAAGAGCCAGGCAATGACTCTGTAGACTAATATAAAGATCAAAGTAGTACAACAAACTTCCCTAATTCAGAGTCTGAAGCATCCAAATTCTGTTGTTTTATTCTTCTGACAAAAGTTGGAAAGAAGCACTAATCCTGTCTCTTTATAAAGATCGTAACACAAATGGTAATGGACTAAGCTAAAGCAGTTGTCGCCAACATTGTTGTAAACAAAGGCAGCCAGCAGTAAATGGAATCTGACCTCCTATGCTTTTTCCAGAACAAATGAAATCACTCCTATTGATCTGGTTGAGTGCTGAGGATTGTGCAAAGGCCTCTTAAAACCTGGGAGCCAGTTTGAAAGGCTTTTGATCCAGTCACTTTCTTTGCACTGCTCTCCTCTTCCAGATCCAAATTCTCACCTTTCTGGCCAGTAGCCAGTGCAATATGAAATGTTCAATACTAAATTAACTATTAAGTATTTTGCCCTTTTTTACAGCACTTCTGTGAATGGTTCCTCGTTTGTATCCACAAATATTTCATTCACTGTTTTGTTTTGTTTTTGTTTTTAAAAATTCTGGATGTCAGTGTAAACCAGTGTAGCATTCAATGATGCATTCACTAGTTCTGAGTTGAGCTGGCTGGATTTTGTCAAATAATGTCTTTTCATTGTCTGCTTGGGGAAGCTCAGGAGAATCAGCAGAAGCCATTTTGACTTGTTATCTCTGGGAGGGGCTGTGAGTCTGCATCCTGTATATTGTGTAACTTTAGCGCCTTCGTGGCCAAGATGGAGCCTGCTCTGCAGGCAGCTCTGGCCAAGAGAAAGTGCACGCAGGAATGCAGCAGGAGAAATTCCTTCCACCCCAGGGGCACCTGTTCCAAACCCCCCCGAGTGAACACACCCACCCACCCACAGGAAAAGTACAATGGATATAACAAAGGGAGATATTTATTTACAGAGGAATGAGAGGAGAAAAACAACAAGGGGAAATATAGGGGGAGCAGTAGAACAGGGTTGCATTCAAACCCAGGCCCCATGGGCCCAGTGGTAGCACAGTCTGGAGGGGCAGGCACTGAATAATGTGTCTGCACACTGAGTTCAGGAGTCCTGAGCAAAGTTCCAGTTTAGTGGTGAGTCTTGGGTGCTCCTGGTCATCTTCGGCACCAGTGAACTTTCCCCAGCAAACCCCTCCAGTGCCCTCTTCTGCCGCTCTCTGCAAAGCCACACAGAGCAACCACCTCCCCACTTAACTATCTAGCAACCTCCCTCCTTGTTCCCAGTGCAGAGTCACAAGCCCCAGTACTCACAGCCCCACGCAGCTCTGGGCAGCCCTGATACTGGGTCCAGGTCCGGCCTGTCCTTCTCGGGCGATTCCTCCCTGGCACAGGGCTCCTCCTGGCTCCTGTCCTGGGCTGTCCCTGATCGGGCCTGTCCTCCTCAGGCTTCACGCAGGTTCTCCCTGCTTCCTTCTCCAGGGCCTCCCGACTGCCTCCCTCTCTCCCTGGAGCTCCAGTCCCACCCCCTGGAGTTTCCCTCCTTTTTTCTTACTCTTCCTCTCCCCCCCGGGAAAAGATTTAAAGGGAC
Source organism: Gopherus flavomarginatus (assembly GCF_025201925.1). Lineage (NCBI taxonomy): Eukaryota > Metazoa > Chordata > Testudines > Testudinidae > Gopherus > Gopherus flavomarginatus. Next base: position 74,018,030 of record NC_066617.1, on the reverse strand, counting down.
CATGCTCTCTAAACCGGGGTTACAATTGTCTGAGATACTGGGAGTGGGGGGGGAATTAGTGTATGTTGGGTCTTCCCCCTCAGTGTTTGAGATTCTAAATATCTATCATCCAAGGAACTGATTTTTATTTTGAGGGTCTGAGATTCTCATCAAACATCAAATGTTAGTAGTGTAATGTTTTACAAAGAAAAATTCCCCCAAGGCAGCCTCAGATATATGTAAGCTACACCTCTACCCTGATATAATGTGACCCGATATAACATGAATTCGGATATAACGAGGTAAAGCAGTGCTGCGAGGGGTGGGGTGCACACTCTGGTGGATCAAAGCAAGTTCGATATAATGCAGTTTCACCTATAATGCGGTAAGACTTTTTGGCTCCTGAAGACAGTGTTATATCGAGGCAGAGGTGTATATGGCAACTTCCTTACCAGATCATCCTGCCTATAAATCTCAAAGCTGCCACCCAAAATTTAAGGCCAAAACATAATCAGAAGGACCAAGCTGTTGTGGGAGGCACCTGCCAGAGGCTAGAGTGCAGGTGCTCTACAGAGAGGAGGTGCCTGCTATTGCTGAATTGGGACTGGAGGAATCTTCTGAAGCATCAATTCATCTGGACCAGGGGTCTCAAACTCAAATGACCACGAGGGCCACATGAGGACTAGTACATTGGCCCGAGGGCCGCATTACTGACACCTCCCCCACCGCCGCCATCGGCCCTGTCCCCACTCCACCCCTTCCATGAGGCCCTGCCCCTGCCCTGCCTCTTCCCACCCCTTCCCTGCCCCCATTCCAACCCTTTCCCCAAAATCCCCACTCCAACTCTACCCCCTCCCTGCCACCCAGGGTGCAGGAGGGGTGTGGCAGGGGCTCAGAGCAGGAAGTTGGGGTGTGGGGTGCAGGAGAGATGAGGGAAGTGGCAGGGGGTCAGGGCAGGTGGTCAGGGTGTGGGGTGCAGGAGAGGTGAGGGGTGTAGAAGGGGTGTGGCAGGGGGCTCAGGGCAGTGGGTTGGAGTGCAGGAGGGGTGCAGGGTGCAGCAAGGGGTTCAGGGCAGGGGGTCGGGTGCAGGGTGTGGCAGGCAGCTCAGGGAATGGGGTTTGAGTGAAGGAGGGGTGCGGGGTGCAGCAGGGGGCTCAGGGCAGAGGGTCAGGGTCCAGGGTACAGCAGGGGATCGGGGTGTGGCGGGGGCTCAGGGCAGTGGGTTGGGGTGCAGGAGGGGTGTGTCAGGGGGTTGGGGTGCAGGGTGCGGCAAGGGGCTCAGGGCAAGGGGTTCAACTGCAAGAGCGGTTTGGGGGGGCGGGCTCTGGCCTGGCGCGCACTGGGGGCAAGGCAGGCTGCCTGCCCTGCCCTCAGGCCACTCCGGGAAGTGGCTGGAACATGGGGGAGAAGAGGCGCAGGGGTGTGTGTTGTTGCTACAGGCACTGCCCCCAGCATCTCCCATTGGCCGGGAATGGGGAACTGTGGCCAATGGGAGCTGCTGGGGGCGGTGCCTGAAGCAACATCAACACAGAGCCCTGCACCTTTTCTCCCTCAGGTTCTTTCCACTTCCTGGAGCAGCGCAGGGGCAGGGCAGGCAGGGAGCCGCTCTAGGTAAACGCTGGGCGAGGGCAGGGGGGCTGTGAGGAGCTCGCGGGCTGCAGAAAACAACCTCACAGGCCGCATGCGGCCCTTGGGCTACATGTTGGAGACCCCTGATCTGGACAGAGATGATCATGTTGCAATAAAGCCCCTCAGCTATGATGGGGAGGAGAAGCAAGAGTTTACTGATAGCAGCCACAAAGAAGATTCCTGCAGAAATGCAAATGGAAAAAAGTTAAATTTTGGTCATGTGACCTCTCCAGAAAAGGAATGGCAAACACTTTTACACACACAGTGTCACTGTTTGAGCTCAACTGTACTAGTAACCCTCTCTTGTTGTTACATGCCACCTTTTTTTTCAGACCAGTTGGTATCAGTGCTGCAGACTTCATTGTGGTAAGATACACCAAAGGATGCCACTGAGTATGTTTGTGGAAAACGCTTTAGCTTCATAAACAATATTCTTGTTAATTCTGCTGTTAAAATAACAATAAACTGTCTTCCCTGGAGTTATTTTTGCAGGTTTACAAATTTGTATAGTCTCCTGCTCAAGGATGAACCCCTGACACTAGGCCCTAGAGCATATTTGTCCTGACTTTTCTGTGCCAAAGCATACATTTCACTAACACTTGTACTTACAAATTAGGTATATCAGAACCTATTTCTAGGTCATGCATTCCTTCTAGTCAGCACAGCTATATATAATCAAATCATGTCTGGTCACATACATTTCTCTTGGGCATAGGAGCAACCTATTAATCTCCTTCCTCATCTTGCCAGTAGCCATTACCATAGATTTCTAGTCTCTTCAAACTGTCCTGAGCGGTAACAATGATTGAAAGAATCAGCATGCCCTTTGAGAAGTGCCTTATAAGTCAGTTAGAATTTTTATAGCTGGTGTCTCTGAAATGCACAGCCAGCTCACTTCTCCCAAATGGATTGCCACTAAGGAAGTGGCTGTTGTCATGACAATTCAGAAAGAATGGCAGCATCTGATCCCAAAGTATCTGCAAAATATTCTTTTGTCCTACAAAACTGGATCTTCCTGCTGAGTCACATGCGGGTGAGTCTGGGCCCAGAGGACCAAACTCCCACAATCTTTCTTAAAGCTTTAACATCACCTAAAGTAGAGTTCATTTTATATTACAACATGCTATTAAGTTAAATTATATCCCTTTATGCTACCTCTATTGTCTGAGCGTATAGCCAATATCCTGACCATGGTCACTTTCTGATTTGCTTGAGCATTTGGGCATTTCTTCTTGGCTACAACAGATACCCCCATTGTTGAAAAAACTGAGCTGTGAATTAATTCAAAACCAAGGAATTACAATGACTTGTTCAAGACTTCACAAAATTAAAAAGCCAACACTGTGTGACTTTGATAGTGAAAATATATATATGTGACTCTAGAAACCTCATCCCAACCTGCACTGCACCCTGTAATGGGTCTGGGCTTACCAGTTCCTAGTGGTTAGATCCCTGGGTGACAACTGTCCCCCATATTTAGTTTCCCTTGCCAGTGGTCATTCCAGCACAGTGGCAGTCTCTCTTCCAGCAGATAGATAGTAACTCAGCCTTCCAATCAGGTCACCTTTGAAGTCTTCCCTTTTCTGGGGTAACAGAGCCCAACAAAGTATAGAAAACCAATGTTTCCAGGCCCCTGAAGGCCTTGGAGTCTTACTTCAGGGCTTATAATATCTCAAGGGGTGAGGGAAATTGAGCCCCCCTCATGGCTGGCTGGTAGAGGAGCCAGGCCCCTCCCTTTCTGCTGGGCTGATTTAGGGTCCTAGGAGTGGTAGCAATATCAAGCATCCAGAAAAACTCCCAAGTTGTCTCCCTGGGCCACTTCCTACCACCTACTTTCCCAATCCAAGGCATGGTGAGAGTCTCACAAACAATCCAAGGAAAGATAGAGTGAAGGGTTCCTTAAACTTTAAGGACAAGCTTGTCCCTTCTGTGGGGCCTGAAGCAGCTACTGCTTGCAGACCCCACTTCCTGCAGCAAGAACTCCCATTGTACCCTGGTCTGACTCAGGAGTTTTCGGGTAGGTCCATCTCCCTTCCTGAGCTGTCTGGCTCTCTGATAACTTCCTCCTCCAGGTGGAGCAGCCTCTGCAGATGCACTGGAGCAGGGGCACCTGGGCCTAGATCTCCTCCTTAACTTCTTCTTACCCAGTGTGGGGTTTATATACCCCAACACACACACCAAGAAAGAAAACCAAACAGCTCTTGAGAGAGTTCACCTGTAAAGATCAAACTACCCTCAGAAGCTCTTTCACCTTTCCCAGCCCAAGATAGACACCCATTTATCCAAGTGTACTGCAGCGCCTGTCCTATTCTCTGGTACCTCTTTGAGTCACATTTTATATACAGTGCAAATCCTTTAATTCTCTCTATTTTTAGTTAGGTTTACTTTTTGGTTTGAACTGTGATGCAGAAGAACATATGACTTTTCTTCTCTCCACCCCTGGCTGTTTTCTAACATTTTGCTGGTTTTGAATATTCCTTGAATGAATATTCAATGAGACTGCTGTAGCAGTAGGCTACGTGATCTGATTTTAACATTCATAATGAGGTACCTATATGGCATAATGCAGGCCTGCCAGAACCCAAAATATTTCCAACATCCTATTTCCAGGCTTCAGAGCCAGGATATGATTCAAAATGGCTCTGAAGGAATTAACCTTTGTTATGATAATAGAGCAAAAATATAATCAGGTCAAATATATTCCATCTTAATTATTCTTGACTACTATGGGATCTCATCAAGTCTGTTGTATCAGGTGACAGGAAGGTTTGCAGAAAGGGACTTTCAAGATGTTTTCTGCCTTGATAGCAATTGATTTTTCATCTGTTTTCTTTGTTGTAATCCTACTTTTTCTAATGTCTTTTATTCAGCAGTCAGATCAGAAAAGAGGATGGCACTTTGAAAATGGTTCACATACCGCAGGACTGGATGGGACCTTGAGAGGTCATCTAGTCCAGTCCCCTGCGCTCATGGCCGGACTAAGTATTATCTAGACCATCCCTGAGAGGTGTTTGTCTAGCCTGCTCTTAAAAATTTCCAATGATGGAGATTCCACAGTCTCCTAAGGTAATTTATTCCAGTGCTTAACTACTCTGACAGTTAGGAAGTTTTTCCTAATGTCCAACCTAAACTGCCTTCACTGCAATTGAAGCCCATTGCTTCTTGTCCTATCCTCAGAGGTTAACAAGAACAATTTACCTCCCTCCTCCTTGTAACAATCTTTTATGTACTTGAAAACTGTTATCATGGCCTCTCTCAATCTTCTCTTCACCAGATTAAACAAGCCCATTTTTTTTCAAGCTTCCTTCATAGGTCATGTTTTCTACACCTTTGAAAATTTTTGTTGCTCTTCTCTAGACTTTCTCCAGTTTGTCCACATCCTTCATGAAACATGGCGCCTAAAACTGGACACAATACTCCACTTGAGATCTAATCACAGAGTAGAGCTGAAGAATTACTTCTTGTGTCTTGCTTGCAACACCCCTGCTAATACATCCCAGAATGATGTTTGCTTTTTTTGCACTGGTGTTACACTATTGGCTCATATTTAGCTTGTGACACAAGATCCATTTCTGCAGTACTCCTTCCTAGGCAGTCATTTCCCATTTTGTATGTGTGCAATTGATTGTTCCTTCCTAAGTGAATTTGTCCTTATTGAATTTCATCCTATTTACTTCAGACCATTTCTCTGGTTTGTCCAGATAATTTTGAATTTTAATTCTATCCTCCAAAGAACTTGCAACCCCTCCCAGCTTGGTATCATCCACAAACTTTATAAGTGTATTCTCTATGCCATTATCTAAATCACTGATGAAGATGTTGAACAGAACTGGACCCAGAACCAGACCCAGAACCGATCCCTGCAGGACCCCACTTGTTATGCCATTCCAGCTAGACTGCAAACCACTGATAACTACTCTCTGGAAATGTTTTTCCAACCATTTATGCACCCACCTTATAGTATTTAAAGAAAACATTCCTGAAGTACATCTCAGCATGTTCTGTCCCTCATGAAAGACTAAATAGTCACTATGGCAAAGCTCCTAGGCCATGCTCCTAAAAAGGGGAAATAGACCAAATTTACCCCAGTGAGGGCCAATCAATCTTGCAGTGTTTTCCTAGGCAAAAGTCACATTTAAGTCAAGGCCAATGGGTGTTTTGCATGAAGTAGATCTCCAGGAGTGGGTCCTCAGGATTATTCAAAGATAATCCAACATCATCTCAGCAACATCAGGTCTTGTTCATAAAGTCAGTCCCAGGCTTCCAGCACTGACTTACAGCCCATGTGATCCCATTGACTTTAAAGACTCAAAACAAATTCACCAACTTCAGTGACTTCTTTCTAAACCTGAAAGAGTAAATACTAGTGTCAGAGTTGAGTGTCAGCTCAAAACAATCTGTTCATCCATCTTGAATCTAAGCTCCCCAAGGAGCAGAGTGCTGTGGCTGCATTCTTTTCCTTTTTAAATGTTCCTCCCTCCTCCCCCACCCCATAGTTGTTCAGAAGAAATTACTCTTAGACATGTAGTTTTCTCGCCACTAATTATACCCAATCTTTTAAAAAAAGATAGTCAGCTTTAAAAATTAATATTTCAAAAAGCAACACATTATGGGTTTTATATTCCTGTTGATGTGTAGGATTTATTCAGGAACTATAACTCCCATTAGAGTAAAGGAAAGGTGATTCTGTAAATCTCTTGCACAGCCAAATATAATATAATCCTAAACAAATAACAGAGTAAATTAAGAAGGGAGATTTATAGTCCAAACAAACAGTCCTGAGCTGAAATGAAAAAGCCAGAATAACTGGAGTAGGAAAATTCTGAGGAACCTGATAGGAATTAATCCGAATTTGATACCAGATATGACAAATGTTTCAACTATTGGAGGTTGATAGCCCCACAGTGTGGAAGAATCCTAATAAAGAAATTTAGGCTCCAATTCTGAAAACACTTATGTACTTATGTTTGTGCATAACTGAAGGATCAGGGTCTAAATCTCCTCCACTCAAACGTTAATGGTGCTTCCTAAATGCTAGTTATATATAATATGAGGGCAATAGTGAGTGTATAACATAGGGGCTTAGGTGCAGTAAAACAACAAAAAGGCTAATATGGTAGAACCCTTTAAGACTTTTTAAAAAATGTTTCCCTGTTGTTTGACATCAAAGCCGTTACCTGTTTCAGAGTAAGAGTTAAACTGAAAGGACTGTCCCCTGTGTGAATTTATAAATAGTCAATGGTTTGTTTCAGTCAATATAAGCATCCAAAACTTTGAACATGTATCGGAAACTGTTTGATCTGGTAGATGGGATAGGGATCTCTGGAGGAGATGTGAGATTTCCAGAAGCTCCTGGTTTGACTGCATTGGAAATACCACTGCAGCAAAGTGTCTTGTGATATTTCAGTTCTTTAGCTTCTGGTTATGGGTGAAACCAGGAAGTGTACATGGCATTTAAAGAAGAAAAACTTCATTACAACTCTCTAAATCTCCAATGAACCATTTGAGATTCCGACTTAATCCCGTTGTATGTTTACCTGTGGTCACCCTTTAAAATTCAGGAGAACTCTTTGAGATCATAAGTAAGTTAAGGTCCAAAGTATTCAGTCAGGTGCACTATGGTGTTAAACATTACCAGTAGGGAGTGAATGTGTATACAAGGAAGTGGCAGAAAATATTTAAAATTTGACAGTCAAGGAATTGCTTTCCCCGACCCTGGATTACTGAGCCCAGTAGTATCTTTGGTGTGTTCTCAATATTATCAGGAATTTCCAGGTGCCAGAACATGGGCACATTTTAGTATGATTGTCCATCAGATCCAAAGAGTAATGGAAAAGATAATGCGGTGAGTCAGTTCCCAGCTCCACCATTAAAGCAATTCTCTTAACTAGATTTGGGGCTAGTATTAGCAAAGACTAACTGGGGAGGAAGTTGATAGCTTTACTATTACTAGAAATGGTTGTCATAGACACAAATGCATAAGGCAGGGTGAGATGGGAGGGGAGGACAAAGTAAAAAAAAAAAAGGAAAATGATTTTAAAGAATCTGATTTCCTGTGTGTGAGAAGCTTCCTTATAAAAAATTTTGCATGGGAAAATGTAGGTATAAAGGTGTCTGTGGTAATGATATACTTAGGGCAACACATGGAGCCATGTTATAAACTCAGATTCCAAGGTCAGAAGGGACTGGTGTGATCATTTAGTCTGGCCTCCTGCATAACACAGACCATAGAACTTCCCCAAAATAATTCCTAGAGCAGATCTTTTAGAAAAACATCCAATCCACAGTGATTCTTGGTAAACCGTTCGAGGGGTTAATTATTCTCACCATTAAAAATGTATGCCTCATTTCCAGTCTGAAGTTGCCTAGCTTTAACTCCCAGCCATTGGATCGTGTTAGACCTTTCTCTGCTCAATTGAATAGCCCATTAATAAATATTTGTTCCCCAGGTAGATACTTATAGACAGTAATCAGGTCACCCCTTAACCTTCTCTTTGTTAGACTCATGGAGCTCAATCTATTTAGCTCATTGTGATAAGGCATGTTTTCTACTCCTTTAAGAATTCTTGTGGCTCTTCTCTGAACCCCCACCCCCACTTTATCACCATCCTTCTTGAATTGTTGACACCAGAATGAAACACAATATTCCAACAGTGGTCACACCAGTGCCCGATAAAGAGTAAAATAACCTCTTTACTCCTACTTGAGATTCCCGTTTATGCTTCCTACGACTGCATTAGCTCCTTTGGCCATAGCGGTGCACTAGAAGCTTATGTCCAGCTGATTATCCACCATGATCTCTAAATCTTTTTCAGTCACTGCTTCCCAGGAGAGTCCCCCATGCTGTAAATATGGCTTGCGTTCTTTTTTACTCTCTCTCTCTCTTTCTCTCTCTCTCTCTCTATATATATATATACACACACACACACTCAGGCATATTAAAATGCATATTGTTTTCTTGTGCCCAGTTTACTAAGAGATCCAAATCTCTCTGTATCAGTGACCTCTTCATGAAATCCTCTTCATATTTACCATTTCCCAATTTTTGTGTCATCTGCAAGCTAGCAGTGATGATTTTATGTTTTCTTCCAGTTAATTAATAAAACTGTTAGAATCAAAGGGTTAGAAGGGACCACAAGTGTAATCTAGTCCAGTGGCTCTCCACTGGGGCCCGACCTGTTTCAGGGGGTCTGCCGAGCAGGGCCACTCTGATCCCTGAGCCCTGGCACCCTGAGAGGGGGAAGCCCTGAGCCCCCTGCTCTGCCTGCGCTGGGCTAAAGCTCAGAACCCTACCATGCTCTGGGGCAGAAGCTCTGAGCTCAGGTCCCCTGGCAGGCTGAAGCCTGGAGCCCCCCAGGCCTGCAGAGCTTGAACTCCAAGCCCTGGTGCCCTGGCAGAAGCCTCCTCATGGGACGGAAGCCCCGAATCCTGGCACCTTGAACCCCAGCAGAAGCTGACCCATGGAGCTAAAGCACTGAGCCACTCCCACCCCAAGTGATAGAACCTTCGAGCTCCTACATACACACAGCTGAAGCCCGGAGCCTTCCCCGCTGGGCTGTGGAGTTTTTATAGCATGTTGGGGCAGGGGGCTTCCGAAAGAAAAAGGTTAAGAACCCCTGGTCCAGTCTAATTCCCTGCCCAGATGCAGGATTTTTTGTGTCTAAGCCATTCAAGACAGATGGATATCCAGTCTCCTTTTGAAAACCTCCAGTGAAGGAGCTTCCACAACCTCCTAGACAGTCTGTTCCATTGTCCTGCTGTTTCTACAAGTAGGAAGTTTATCCTCAGATTTAATCTAAATCTGCCATACTGTAGTTTGATCCCATTCCTGCTTGTTCTATCCTCTACAACTTTTCTTCATCTTTTTTATGGCAGCCTTTCAAGTATTTGAAGATCACTATCCTGTCCCCTCCCCTCTTAATCTCCTCTTTTCCAAACTAAATATATCCAGTTCCTTCAGTATTTCCTCAGATGGCTTGCATTCCATCCCTTTGATCATCTTTGTTGCTCGCCTCTGGACCTTTTCCAGTTTCTCTACATCCTTTCTACACATCGGTGACCAAAATTGGTACAATACTCCAGCTGAGGCCTAGCCAGTAGTGAGAAGAGCACCAGTATCGCCTCCCATGACTTGCATGCTATGCTTCTGTTAATGCAACCTAAAATTACATTTGCTTTTTTTGCAACAGCATTGCATTGCTGACTCATGTTGAGGTTGTGATCCACTACAACTCCCAGATCCTTCTCAGCAATGCTGCTGCCAAGCCAGCGAGCCCTCATTCTGTATTTTGTATTTGTTTTTTCTTCCCTCAGTGTAGCATCTTACGTTTGTCTTTGTTAAATTTCATTTAGTTGCCTATAGCCTAGTTCTCCAATTTATCAAGATCCCTCTGAATTTTAGCTCCATTCTCTGCACTCCTCCTTAGCTTTGAACAGTATGTGTTCTATTCCTACATCCAGGTCATTAATAAAAGTGTTAAACAACACTGGACCCAGAACAGATCCCTGTGGAACTCCACTTGAGATCTCCCTCCAATCCGACACCATTCCATTAACAGTTACTCATTGTTTGTGGTTGTTTAACCAATTATGTATCCACTTAATTGTAGTTCCTCCAAGCCTGCATTTCTCCAGCTTACTTATCAGAATGTCACGTGGGTCGGTGGTAAAAGCCTTGCTGAATAGCATAGGACCAAGAACAGATCCCCATAGGGCCCTATTAGAAACAAAGCCATTCACTGATGATTCCCTATTTACAATTACATTCTGAGACCTATTAGCCAACTTTTAATCCATATGATGTGTACCATATTAATTTTATGTCATTCTGTTTTTTTTAATCAAAATGTCAGGCAATACCAAGAGCAGGTTTTTGTATTCTGTGTCTTGTATTGTGCAGTTTGTATGTGTGGAGGCTGGTAGGGGCAGTGTGCTGGAAGAGGAGCTGAGCCCTGATTAGGGGGCGGGGCTTCCCTGCTTAGGGGTCCTATAAAGGCAGCCAGCCAGTCAGGCAGTGGCATAGACAGCTGCAGTGGCACAGCAGTCAGGAAACAGAGCTGTAAATAGGGGAGTTTCAGTGGGAGTTTACAGGGGGAAGTTGCGGGGGAGACTTAGAGACCTAAGCAGAGGAACTGACAGGCTAGTGAAGGGAGTGGGTGGTGGTCTGCCAGTGTTCTGGTGCCCATTGGGGGTTTGTTTTGGTTTTGTGTTTCTTGGACTAACGGGTTTTAGGTGGGAAGGCTATGACCGATAGAGAGGCAGCAGTGAAAGACACAATGAGGATGACTGGATGTGGAAGCGGAGGAATGTACATGATCCTGGAGGGGGTACCTGAAAAGAGTTTTGTCTGCATGAAGTGCCGCCTGACAGAGCTGATGGAAGAAAAGATCTGAGGACTGGAGATGCAGGTGGAATCTCTGGTTGAGTTTAGAAGGGAGTTCGAGCAGATGATGGAGCAAAGACGTGAGGAGGCTGAAGGGATAAGCTCAGACTTGCAGATGGAAGCAGGACCAAAGAATTCTGAGGCGAGACTGCTCGGTGAGGAAAGTGGATGGTGGAAGCATGTGAGTAAGAGAACCAGGCAGAAGAAAAGACAGGTCAGTGAAGGAGAAATAGAGCTCAGGAACAGGTTTGCAGAGTTGGAAAATGAAGAAAGGGCACAGCAGGTGGTCGCTGAAGGTGAGAGGGCAAGGAAGAAGAGAAGAGCAGCTAGTCCTACAGAAGAGGGGAAGAGTCAATGGAGACAACACCAACTATGAGCCCCAGGAGAATACAGGATGGGTTGTGGAGGATTGCAAGGGTGAACAGGAATCGAGAGGTCTTGCAGCCAGTGGGAGCAGGAGATAGACCAGAGAATCATACTGTCACCAGGAAAAGGCAGGTCTATATGATTGGGGACTCCCTACTGAGAAGAATAGACAGGCCTGTAACTAGAGCTGATCCAGAGAACAGAAGGGTGTGCTGTCTGCCGGGTGCTAAGATACGGGATGTGGACCTGAGGCTGAAAAGGATCCTAACAGAAGCAGGAAAGAATCCGTTGATTGTCCTTCATGTGGGAACGAACGATATGGCTAGATTCTCGCTGGAACATATCAAGGAAGACTATGCCAGACTGGAGAAGACGCTTAAGGAAATCGAGGCTCAGGTGATCTTCAGTGGGATTCTGCCTGTTCCTAGAGAAGGACAACAAAGGTGTGACAAGATTATGGCTATCAACAGATGGCTCAGCCAGTGGTGCTATAAGGAGGGCTTTGGAATATATGGCCACTGGGAAGCATTCATGGACAGAGGACTGTTCTCTCAGGATGGACTTCACCTGAGTAAGGAGGGAAATAGACTTCTAGGATGGAGGCTCGCCCAATTGATTAAGAGAGCTTTAAACTAGGAATTTCGGGGAGACAGTTGGGAGATGTCCAGGTAATCTCCACGCTGGAATTTAACATTGAGAGGGAAGAAAACAAAGTAAGAGAGTATACAGCCATGGGCAGAAGAATGGATATAAGGAGGAAGGCTAGTGTAGATACCAGTCTAATAGGTGATACTGGTGGTAGAATGTCTGTGCGTAACCGGGTAAAGAATGTGAGTGAAGCCAAACAGCAAAAATTAAGATGTCTGTACACTAATGCGAGATGCCTAGGTAACAGAATGGAGGAACTAGAGCTACTGGTGCAGGAAGTGAAACTGGATATTATAGGGATAATAGAAACATGGTGGAATAGTAGCCTTCAATACCTGTACTCCAGTCATGACTATGTGCTGTTTAGGAAAGACAGAAATAAAGGCAAAGGTGGTGGAGTAGCATTGTATATCAATGATGAGGTAGACTGTAAAGAAATAAGAAGGGATGGAATGGATAAGACAGAGTCTGTCTGGGCAAAAATCACATTGGGAAAGAAAGCTACTAGAGCCTCCCCTGAGATAATGCTTGGAGTGTGCTGCAGACCACCGGGATCTGATTTGGATAAGGATAGAGACGTCTTTAATGTTTCTAATGAAGTAAACACTAATGGGAATTGTGTGATCATGGGAGACTTTAACTTCCCAGATATAGAGTGGAGGACAAGTGCTAGTAACAATTATAGGGCTCAGATTTTTCTGGATGTAATAGCTGATGGATTTCTTCACCAAGTAGTTGAAGAACCAACAAGAGGGGATGCCATTTTAGATTTGGTTTTGGTGAGTAGTGAGGACCTCATAGAAGAAATGGTTGTAGGGGACAACCTTGGTTCGAGTGATCATGAGCTAATTCAGTTCAAAATAGATGGAAGGATAGACAAAAATAGATCTGGAACGAGGGTTTTTGATTTCAAAAGGGCTAACTTTAAAGAATTAAGGAAATTTAGTTAGGGAAGTGGATTGGACTGAAGAACTTGTGGATCTAAAGGTGGAGGAGGCCTGGAGTTACTTCAAGTCAAAGTTGCAGAAACTATCAGAAGCCTGCATCCCAAGAAAGGGGGAAAAAATCATAGGCAGGAGTTGTAGGCCAAGCTGGATGAGCAAGCATCTCAAAGAGGTGATTAGGAAAAAGCAGAAAGCCTACAAGGAGTGGAAGATGGGAAGGATTAGCAAGGAAAGCTACCTTATTGAGGTCAGATCATGTAGCGATAAAAGTGAGAAAGGCCAAAAACCATGTAGAGTTGGACCTTGCAAAGGGAATTAAAACCAACAGTAAACGGTTCTATAGCCATATAAATAAGAAGAAAACAAAGAAAGAAGAAGTGGGACTGCTAAACCCGGAGGATGGAATGGAGGTTAAGGATAATCTAGGCATGGCCAATATCTAAACAAATACTTTGCTTCAGTCTTTAATCAGGCTAATGAGGAGCTTAGGGATAATGGAAGGATGACAAACGGGAATGAGGATATGGAGGTGGATATTACCACATCTGAGGTAGAAGCCAAACTCGAACAGCTTAATGGGACAAAATCGGAGGGCCCAGATAATCTTCATCCAAGAATATTAAAGGAACTGGCACATGAAATTGCAAGCCCATTAGCAAGAATTTTTAATGAATCAGTAAACTCAGGGGTTGTACCGTATGACTGGAGAATTGCTAACATAATTCCTATTTTTAAGAAAGGGAAAAAAATGTGATCCGAGTAACTATAGGCCTGTTAGTTTGACATCTGTAGTATGTAAGGTCTTGGAAAAAATTTTGAAGGAGAAAGTAGTTAAGGACATTGAGGTCAATGGCAATTGAGACAAAATACAACATGGTTTTACAAAAGGTAGATGGTGCCAAACCACCTTCTTTGAGAAGGTAACAGATTTTTTTAGATAAAGGAAATGCAGTGGATCTAATTTGCCTCGATTTCTGTAAGGCATTTGACACGGTTCCACACGGGGAATTATTAGTTAAATTGGAAAAGATGGAGATCAGTATGAAAATTGAAAAGTGAATAAGGAACTGGTTAAAGGGGAGACTACAACAGGTTGTACTGAAAGGTGAACTGTCAGGCTGGGAGGAGGTTACTAGTGGAGTTCCTCAGGGATCAGTTTTGGGACCAATCTTATTTAACCTTTTATTACTGACCTTGGCACAAAAAGCGGGAATGTGCTAATAAAGTTTGCAGATGACACAAAGATGGGAGGTATTGCTGACACAGAGAAGGACCGGGATATCATACAGGAAGATCTGGATGACCTTGTAAACTGGAGTAATAGTAATAGGATGAAATTTAATAGTGAAAAGTGCAAGGTCATGCATTTAAGGATTAATAACAAGAATTTTAGTTATAAATTGGGGACACATCAGTTGGAAGTAACAGAGGAGGAGAAGGACCTCGGAGTATTGGTTGATCGCAGGATGACTATGAGCCACCGATGTGATACGGCCATTAAAAAAGCTAATGCAGTTTTAGGATGCGTCAGGCGAGGTATTTCCAGCAAAGATAAGGAGGTGTTAATACCATTGTACAAGGCGCTGGTGAGACCTCATCTGGAATACTGTGTGCAGTTCTGGTCTCCAGTGTTTAAGAAGGATGAATTCAAACTGGAACAGATTCAAAGACGGGCTACTAGGATGATCCGAGGAATGGAAAACCTGTCTTATGAAAGGAGATTCAAAGAGCTTGGCTTGTTTAGCCTAACCAAAAGAAGGTTGAGGGGGGGATATGACTGCTCTTTATAAATATATCAGAGGGATTAATATCAGGGAGGAAGAGGAATTATTTAAGCTTAGTACCAATGTGGACACAAGAACAAATGGATATAAACTGGACACTAGGAAGTTTAGATATGAAATTAGATAAAGGTTTCTAACCATTAGAGGGGTGAAGTTCTGGAACAGCTTTCCACGGGGAGTAGTGGGGGCAAAAGTCATATCTGGCTTCAAGACTAAAGCTTGATAAGTTTATGGAGGGGATGATGTGATGGGATAGCCTAATTTTGGCAATTAATTTAGCAATTGATCTTTGATTATTAGCAGGTAAGTATGCCCAGTGGTCTGTGATGGGATGTTAGATGGGTTGGGATCTGAGTTACTATAGAGAATTCTTTCCTGGGTGCTGGCTGGTGAGTCTTGCCCACATGCTCAAGGTTTAACTGCTTGCCATATTTGGGGTCAGGAAGGAATTTTTCTCCAGAGCAGATTGGCAGAGGCCCTGGAGGTTTTTCGCCTTCCTCTGCAGCATGGGGCATGGGTCACTTGCTGGAGGATTCTCTGCAGCTTGAGGTCTTCAAACCACAATTTGAGGAATTCAATAACTTAGATATAAGTTAGGGGTTTGTTATAGAAGTGGATGGGTGAGATTCTGTGGCCTGCATTGTGCAGGAGGTCAGACTAGATGATCATAATGGTCCCTTCTGACCTTAAAGTCTATGAGTCTGAGTCTAAATGCCTACAGAAGTCTAAGTATAGTATCAACACTATTACTTTATCAAGCAAACTTGTAATCTCATCAAAAAATATTAAGGTAGTTTGACAGGATCTATTTTCCATATACTCATGTTTATTGGAATTATATTACTCTCCTTTAATTCTTTATTAATCAAGTTCTGCATCAGACACTCTATTATCTTGCCTGGGATCAATGTCAGGCTGAAAGGTCTATAATTACTTGGCTCATTCTGTTTACCAGGTTTAAATTTGGCACAACATTAGCTTTCAGTCTTCTGGAACTTCCCCAGGGTTCCAAGACTTACAGAAAATTAATATTAACAGTCCAGCAAGCTCCTCATCCTGCACTTCTAAAACTCTTTTGTGTCACACTTCAGGGCAACTGCACCTGTATTTCCCTCCCATAGTTCAGCAAGGGTAACCACGGTAGGCTTCCAGATCCTCAGCTGCTATCTCTCTTGGATGGAAACCCTCATCTTTCTTCCTCCTGACTGGCACAAGGCATATTTTATTTAAAAATATTATTGCAGTATGTGTCGGATGTTAATACAGGAATGCCTAGGGTCACGGTAACAACATTACATAAACAGTTCTGCCTTACTTTTTCCTCAGAAGCTATCTACAGCATAACTGACTGGGGGGTTTCCAGGCTGCACAGTTCCCTGCCTGCACTGGGAGTTCTTCAGCAAATAAGATTGCATAAGCAATCCTGTCTCGCTTTTTCCTCAGAGGCTTGTGAGGTATCATTTGAAAACTAATAACTGCCCATAGCTATAAATTACCATGACCCTAGGCATTCCTGTATTAACACCCTACACATACTGCAATAATATTTTTAAATAAAATATGCCTTGTGAGGTATCATTAGAAAACTAATATCACACTGATCAATAATATCATTGTAAAATATGTGTAACAGTGCTATATGTGAAATTATGGATATTCACTAATATTCTGCTTTAAAGTCTGTGACTAATAGGTGTTTAAACTAGGCACGTCAAGGGGTGTTGATAAACAGGTTGTCTTCAGACAAAGGAAAGAGGCTGATACCTCAGACCAGGTGTGGCCCAAATTCAATGGGTTATTCATTCATATCGGAGGTTGCATAATTTGCATAATAGCTAGCAACCACCAGTAGGGAGGAACCAGCACGGAGCCTTGTTTTCTACACCTCATGGCTCCTTCACTTAGAATGAACTAATGGCCTTTACCTGGGGGTACTCTTCAGAAAAATACATATAAAAGGTGGGGGCTGAGAGCTTAGTCAGGGCATGAATGGGAGGCTCTGAGAGTGGCAGAGCTCTCAGCCTGGCTGGAGCCTGGAGCCTCTTCTGCCTACAGCCTGGCTCCTGTTCTGCCTGCAGCTCTGCCCTCTCATCTCTCCCACAGCCCTGAGACCAGAGAAGTTCTGTGCCCCTTCCACAGGCCATGTAAGGAAGCGAGAGCTCCTCAAGCCGCAGGGCTGTGGCAGGGGGAGTTTTTCTGGGGGTGCCAAATCTACACTGCCCCCCCCTCTCCTGGAAGCATGAGGTTTGAGAGACTAAACCTCTCCCTACCTCCATTACACACTGCCCATTGGTATAAATACTGAGTAGCTGATGACCTGCTGCTGAGCTTAAATGTAGATCTGCTGGCTCCTTGAATGTAGATCTGGTGGGCTGGTCAATCGGGTGATTCTGCTGCAGCTCAGATGGCCTTATTAACCAACCTGAAGGCTGAGCTGGCTAGTCCCAGTTGAGGAGACTAGCTCAGAGCTTCTGGTACCCTGTGAAGAGAGATCCAACATAACCCCAGTTACCTAGAGCCAACCAAGACCTCCACAGGATTCCAGACTAGGGAGTTATTGATCCTTGTAGGGGGCAGAACAGACCCCTACAGGGAAAATAGAGGAGCTGATGCTACAGTGCTGCAACACTCTGTCTCAGGACTCAGACTCATCATATCTGCCTGAGAAGGTGCCAGGGATGGAGCTCAGGGTTAGGATGAACTGGGAGTGTTGGGGAGATGGGGGATTGTATTTTATTATTTAACTCTAACTCTTTCCTTTCCCAGTTCCTATTTTCCTGTTCTCAATAAAGTCCTCCTTTGTTATACAGTTACTTTGGGTGTGTTGTCCCTTTGCTGGAATTTGTGTTGATGTATTTTGTTTGTCTCTTTTGCACTGGCTTTTATGCTCCTTGCCAGTTAGTTGTATTAATGTTTTCAAGGCAAAGTGAAAAGGACTCAGGACCCAACCTATGTGAAGAGAAGGAAGAAACTGCTTCTAATATTGGTGATAGCAAGCACCAGGGAGAGAGATGGGGGAAGGGGTAAGCTGCACCCTGGTGGAGTGGCTATATATATATATATTCCTCCATCTTAACTGATATACAGCCTTGACTACAGAGGTTACTAATGATGACTGCTGCAACATAAGCAGACCCAGGTACGTATAAGAATGATATTGCTGATGAACTCATCCTTCTGTTTCATGGCTCACAGTTCAATAGTTGCGGTGTTTGAGGTCGCAGAGAGAGAAATGATAGCTTTTTCCTTTGCTCCATCATAATTATTTTCTGACTCTTGCAGATCATCACTGTAGTTAATATATCTACAGTTCTCATTCTGTCTTGTGCTGCAACAGAATTAAAAGAAACCTGTTATAAGCAAATGCTGTTGACTCACAAAGCTCTTTGTGATTCTCTCTGCATTGATCCAGAATGTCTTAAGGCAGTGTTTCCCAACTTAGGACGCCACTTGTGTAGGGAAAGCCCCAGGCAGGTCAAGCTGGTTTGTTTACCTGCCACATCTGCAGGTTTGGCCGATCGCGGCTCCCACTGGCCACGATTCGCTGCTCCAGGCCAATGGCAGCTGCTGGAAGTGGTGGCCAGTACATCCCTTGGCCCACTGAGCACAGTTTGGCCAGACCAGAGAGTCTGACTTATGTAGACTGATTTACTGTAGCTTTTAATATAGACCATTGATTTAAAAAATCTAATAAAAATATTGTTGCCACTGTTAACACATGACACTTATCTTTTGAAAAGCATTAAGTATAACAGATACTATTAGAATGAAGTTAAATACCCCATTCCAATGTTGACCAGTGTAGTAACTCTAGTGCTATTTGTAATAGAAACTAACCTCCCAGTATTGTCTGGATTTCTCAATGAGCTGTCCCCTGCATGCTTGTAAAGAGTCTCCTGAAATCAGTTTGTTGAATATATTGACTCTGAAGTATGGTCATATTCATTTCCTGAACTGGGCAAGACATTAATCTCCATCTAGTGTTATCACACCGGAGTTGTGAAAGAGGAACTGATTACAAGGAAAAGAAAAATGTCCCTTTTCACTCCTTGACAACTACGGCAGTTCTGGTTGTCCAGAAACGCCAACATGAGGGATTTCCTCTTTTGTATGATTTTCCTGTCTTTTAATAATCAACTCCCATGTAGCATGGCTACTGGGCCAGTTAAGACTTTAAACAGTAGATTCCACCTTATGAAAACGTAAACATTAGCCAAACTAGTTACTATCTCAGCTGACTGAGCAACAGTAACGTGTATAAATGTTGATGATGAGCTGGTGTGTAATGGGGGACATATGTGGATATCTATTTTGTTCTGGAGGTCAGAGTATGTTTATTTTTACCTTCTATATTCCTAATGCTTACATTTTCTGCAATAGGAGGTATGCTTCAGTTATGTAGATTCTAATCCCTCTGTTTGTAACAGCTAAAAGTTCATGTCCATTATGTTGCTAAAACACTTTCTGTGATCCCTAATAAAACCTAACTTATTAAAAGACCTCAGTTAATGATTTTATTTTTACTGATCGCATAGGATAGTTAAAGGGCTAATAACAATGGTTAGAGCCAGTCACTCTGTGCTTCTTTCTACAGCTCTGCCAATACACCTCCAACCTAGCATACAAATATCTGTTATGCTTGTTCTGGTCCTGTACTGGACAGATTTCAGTACTCATTCCAACCCATGGCCTTGTTGCTCATATATCTTCTTTACTGTTGGTTATATTTGCACTACAAAGACATCTCTCCTTTTTGGAACCTTGTCATGTTCCTTAACTCCAAATTTAAAAGGTATGTTTTCATGAATAATTCATGCATAAAAGTAGGCAATTTTCAAATGAGTCCAGCAAGGGCGTTTTCTTGATTTATTTATATATATATGTGTATGTGTGTGTTTATGTATTTAATAAGTATAAAACTTTATGAAGCATTGTGGTCCAGCAGGTTTTAAATTCTATTTCTCCTGCAGGAGATTTCCTGTCTTTCAGGATGAATAGCACATTCCAAACTTTCGGTGTGTGTTTTTTTTTTGTTTTTTTTTTACAAAGCCAACTTTAAGTTGGAAATCTTCCTACCTGAAATATATTATAATAAACGCTAAGATTTGAAATGCACCCACTCTCTTCCTATTTCCAAACATCTAAACTGAAAACTTTTGGGGATACTTGTCAGGTTTGATTACCAGTGGTTAGTTTAAGGGCCTGGTCCAAAGAGAGACTTCCATTGACTGCAGTGGACTTTGGATCAGTCCCGAATGTACTTGCTAATCTATAATAATTTCACCCTTTACACCTCCTGGAAACTTTTTTGAAAATTTGAGTAGCCTTCGTGCCATTGCAAATACCTTGAAAAGACAGGGCTAGATTCATAAAAGGACTTTGGCACCTACCTGTCACTTTAGGCCCCTAAATCCCAGAATCAAGCCCAACTTGGATTCACAAAGCCCCCACTCATCTGCCCCCAAATCCTGTAGTTGCTTAAACTCATTTGGTGCCTAATATTTTGTAGCAGAAGTTCCCTGTGTGTCTATGTTTCTGCTCCTAAACATGCACAATGCAGCCCAGTGCCAGAACTCCTCAGCCCCAAGTGATAAGGGGAAAGACAGGTTTTCTCTGCCTAAATTGTCTTCAGGGCCCAATCTGATAAATAAGCTCTGAGCCTGCTTAATGGGGTTTGGGTCCCTGTAGGTGAGTTTACACAAAACAGCTGGCTGGATGAGATTGACTGACAGAAAGTGAAGTCCTTTTTTCCTGTAGATAACAACAGGAGGTGGCAGTGTAAACTTCCACCAAATAGGCCTTGACTCTGATCTAGAGGAAAAGCCTTTAGAGATGAGAAGCTAGTTCAATCTGCTCTTCCAGTTAATCTGCAACTTCTCTGCTATGGGAGCCAATTCTGATGGTGTTAGGGTAGTAGGTACTGGTCCACAAAGAGCTAGACTGAGACAGCCAACTCAGATCAGCAGGTCAGAAATGCATGGTAGCACGAAAGATTATTTATCGGGATGGGGTTCAATCGATCAAAGAAAAATGTTATCTTTGAAAAACAATGTAATGAAACGTGGGATTATTAGGATCCAGAGCACGAACAAGTATAATTACTGCTATGGGCCAAAATTTCCAAACCCTAAAGTCAGGCTCCTAACTCCATATTTAAGAACATCAGTAAAAGCAAGGCTGATCTTCACAGTTGCTGAGCACCAGCTGCTCCCATGGCATTAAGTGATATTTCGGGGTGTTCACTGCCTCTGACAATCAGGTCACTTTTATTTGGGTGCCTAAATGTGCACTTAGGAGCTTAACTTGGGGCACCAAGGCTTGGAGACTTTGACCATTGTTCTCATAGTGTGGGCTATGGACTCCATCAAATGACCGGCTCTTATAACCAGGAAGTGGTGAGCAGAGAACTGGACTTTGTGGTCTTTCATAACAGTAGAATGAAATTGAAAACCCATACTAAAGGGTGCTATGTCGATGAAATCTCCAAAAGGCAGGCTGAATTGGTGATAGTTCGTATATTTCAGGGCCAAATCATGGCTTTCCTGTATGGCATGCCAGAGGAGGAGTGGATGCAGGGAATCCCTTTCCTCCTAGAACATACATACACAGTATAGCCATAAATTGTCTGGAGAATGCGAGGCAGCACCAGGAAGAAGAGGGGACTCTGGCTAGAACATGAGACATGTCTTGGTTGGTCTGTGATCATTGCCAGACCAACCAAGAGTGACACTGAGGAACAAGTGTCTTTCAACCCCACCTGGAATTCAATTAGCTCCTGGGGAACCCTTGTGTGAGTAGGTTTGTTCTTCCCAGTGCTGCTCAGGCAGGCAGAGCCCTAAAAGTACCCTCCTGCCTGCAAAACCTTTCCAGTATGCTTCGTAAATCAGACATAAGCTTAGAGCCAGCTCTAGTTTCCTGAATTGCAATAATACTTAGGCAATACAAAGTCACACTGCATACCTCGCAGTATAGGGAAAGAGCTGTAAAATCCAGATATCAGTTACATGCACCGATTAAGAGTATGACCCCAGATAAACTCCATTCATTTTCTCAGCAACTCGTGTGTCAATCTTTAAAATCAATATGTAAGACTGAATTCAGAGTAGTTTTCAACAGGAAAGTTAAAGAAATATTGACGTCACTGCCAGACTTTTGGTGCCACAATATTAATGTGAGCTCTGAATCTAATTAGAGGCATACACAGCAGAAAATTGACAAAGACAAGGTTAAAGTATGACCTGCTGCCTCTACAGAGGAATTAGGTGATGTGCTTTGGATTCCTGATCCAGTGCTTTCTGGGTAATGTAAAGAATGCAATTATGAAATAAAGCTAGTAAAATGTGATCTTGAATTGAAGAAAATGGGAGTTAGCATATTCTGATGCCTCTACCATATTATCAGAACAAAAATGTACATTATAGGGTAACAGAACCCTCTTGTCTAGAAGTAAACATTATTTTGACTTATTAAATTTGGCTTTTTCCTCCCATTAAGTTATCCAGTTCATTTTACCAATTGAAGCTTTCATTTGCTGTCACCTTACTCATCCCTTTTTCAATCCCCCCCAATATCTACTTTCATTTTTTTCAATGCCATCCTCACTCATGTTTTTACACTCTCCTCCTTTACTTTCATACCCACTATACTTACTGCAATGTTTTTAATTCTTCTTTTAAAATATACTTAGTTACCACAGATTTCCATCACTTTAAATTTGTGGGAGCAGAATTTGGCCCAATGTCACTTCACTTTAAATTATTCTTAACATAAGTAAATAACAAACTATTGTTTCACTTGGTAATTTTAATTGCTAATTCAAAGTGTTTTTTTTCTGGGGTAGAATTACTAGTACAACATAGCATCAGCTCCTACCAGCTGTGTAGGGCTCTGGTGGCCTGAAGGAAACAAAGCTATAAGGAGGTACTGTATATTCTCTAGAGCATGAATACCTTAGGCTGTTACAGTAAGTGGGACATGAGGAAATTCACTTATAAATGGACACTTGTTTTCTTTCCATTGACCATAATAAAGACATTTGTGATAAAACCAGTGGTAGAAACAAACGTGTATGTCCAAAAATACCTGTTTGTGCCTAACACATGGCAGACGATGGGACAAGTTCATCCCTTGATTGTAAATGCCCTTCAGACAAAGGAGTTACTTCAACAAAGGCTTTGAGCTATTATTCAAGCACAGGCATCTTTACATTAAGTAACGATTACTCCTGTAATGCTTCGCAAGGTCAATGCTCCTTTGCCTTATCAGCCATATTGATATTAGTCACTTAAGCTACTGCTGCTTGGGGAGAGCTTTGACTACCTTTTCTCCTCTGCTATTTTGAGGACTTGCACTCCTCTTCCTTCTGCTGCTGCTGCAAAAATGCAAATAGAAATGTTGATAAAAGAGCAGCCATGGTAGAATCCAAGAGGACAAATTCCTCTTTCAGTTACATATACACACAACCCCCACTAGGAAACAGGTAAAATCTGCATTGCAATTAGACACCTGCAGTTGGCCCATGCCAGCTGACTCAGGCTCACGGGGCTTGGGCTAAGGGTCTGTTTAATTGTAGACCAGGGGTCAACAACCTTTCAGACATGGTGTGCCAAGTCTTCATTTATTCACTCTAATTTAAAGTTTCCCATGCCAGTAATACATTTTAATGTTTTTAGAAGGTCTCTTTCTATAAGTCTATAATATATAACTAAACTAATGATGTATGTAAAGTAAACAAGGTTTTTAAAATGTTTAAGAAGCTTCATTTAAAATTAAATTAAAATGCAGAGCCTCCCAGACCGGTGGCCAGGACCCAGGCAGTGTGAGTGCCACTGAAAATCATCTCGCATGCCTCCTTTGGCACACGTGCCATGGGTTGCCTACCCCTGTTGTAGACATTTGGGCTTAGGCTTCAGCCAAAGCTCTGAGACCCTCCCACCTCGCAGGGTCCTAGAGCCTGGGCTCCACTCCAAGCCTGAATATCTATACCTCAATTAAACAGCCCTACAAGCCCTAGTTGGCTGGCATGGGCTAGCAGTGGGTTTTCAACTGCAGTGTAGACATACCCACAGCCTTCTCCCCAACACACCACCACTCAGTGGCATATGCTACAACTGAGCAGTTCTTATTCCCTGAATGGAATAGAAATAAAATACCATATTCTGACCCTACTGGCCACTGTATAAAAGTACCCCGTAGCTGCAGAGTCTTCTGCAGATCCTGAAGGGAGTAAGTAGCCCTCAAAGCTGCCATGTAGCCATTGCAGACCTGCTTAATGCTGGCCTATTCCCAAAAGAAGATTTCATGATGCTTCTCCATTCTAACCACTTCATCATTGGAGCAGAGCTTTCTGGATTGCTAGATCTATGGATCACCCTCCACCTTGCAACAGGAATACTCTGTTCTCCTCAATAGCCATATGTAGATGTGCACATCTCCACAAAAATGTTTTAAATTCCATAATACAATAGCCCTCACTATTCATCTGGTGGACAATTCCCCAGGATAATTACCCTTTGTGTACTTACTCTCATTTATATACGGCAATCAAATCCCCTCAAGTGTCCTTTTCTAGATCATCTTTTAGCGCTTATATTAACCATTTCAGGTACAGGAAATATTACTGTACAGTTTGGGCCAAATTGTACTCTCCCCACCTGTGCAATGCCCATTGATTTCAGTGGACCATGCATTCATGCAGCCAAAAGCAGAATTTGACACTGTATGTTTTGCTGCATCACTAAAAACTACAGGGGCTTCCTGTGTAAGTCAATACAGTATGCTGTCCTCCTAAAGAACTGTGGGCCTGGCCTTTTAAAGGGGGCTTTGAGCTCATCTCTTTTTTGCAACTGTAATTAATTGTGGCTACGTGTCATTCAACTACCTGATTTAACAATATTATCTGATACTTGGACATCACTATGGTAGGGTTTGTGTTCACTGTTAATTAGGGGCCCAATTATGCATCTGAAGAAAAAGGTTAGTCCTACAAACATGGTCGTGCATAGACAAAGTTCTTGCTATGGGATGATGCTAATATGAAAACAGAGTTAGGATGTATTTTATTCATCACAAAGGCTGCTGTGTTATGTTAGTGCCAGGCTATAGTAGGATGGGCTGTCACCAATCAAAGAGGAAAAGAGCAGCAGGCCTGATCAAAAAACACTTTGTAGTTTGTCAGGATTTAATAAAAGACAAAAGGAAATGATTCCCTACACCCATATGGGTCACATTCCCCATGTTAAAATCAGATTCCCTCTCTGTGGGTGAAATCCTGGTCTGACTGACGTTAATGGCAAACCTCTGTTGCCTTCAATAGGACCAGGATTTCTTCCTAGATGTTTAACTTGACACCCTGTTTCTCTAGTTTCAGACATTTTAAATTAGTATTTGTCATCATTCCCACTAACATTCTTTCTCTTTGTTTTATTTCATACCATTACCATAAACTATGATCATGACACACAATAGCAATACCTTACTTGAACAGGGCCTCAACTCTGTTAAAGGACATGAAAGGAGACTATATAATCTCCATGTTAAACATCAGCCTCTACAGTAATGGAGATGGTAGATTTCTAGTGTGTTCCATTTTTTTTCTCTGCTACAGAATGCAATGGATGACAAGCTACGTGACAGTCACTTTCATAGTCATGGAATCATAAAAAAGACATACTCCTTGGTTTTATGGTTCATGACAGTTCTTTTGATATTTTATAGCTGGCAGTATATTCAGAGACTGGAGAATTGCAGATGGTTACCTTATTGCTCATTACAGATACAGAATTCTCTTTATGTTGTAGAAATAGGCTCTTAAAGTCCAGAAATCCATGTCACCTATGAAAGGATTGGAGGAAATGATTTGACAGTCATGATGGGTGTACAATTGTTACCTAGCATGTATATTCTCTGACTAATGTATGTTCACATTGTGTATTTATCTGAAATTTAATCAAATAGTTTGAAAAATTGCCTCTGAAATGTATCCAAATCCCATATGATTGTCCCATGGCAAAGGGCTGTGAAATTATCTTCATTGCTCAGGCAATGATGGGTATTTGGTGGGGTTATTACTGAGTTCACACCACAGATGGGCAGGCTCGTTGTACAGAACAAATGGGAATTGTCTTCATTGCAGTCATTTAATTGCCCATCCCCAGGTAGTACCAGTTAGGGCAAGACTTTTTCCTACATAATAAATATTGACTCAGGAGAATGATTGACAGGCTTTCTAGGGATTTTCCTTTCCTCTAAAAACTGACTGGTCTCATTGGAATGTGTTCCTTTTCCCTCGTCCTCTATCTCTTCGAAGAGAAAATATCTCCCCTTCTTCCCCTCTTGCAATGAGTAGTAATGCCCCTTGATCAGGCCTTGGAAGGTAACCATGTGGGGTAAATATCTCCTGATGCTATTGACTGGGGATTTTGCAGAATAAGTCCAAGAAGTCAGAATCAGAGATCTGCAATCAGATCGAAGATAGGATTTCTCCCCATCCCATTACAAGAGAAGTGTCCATTCCCTTTTGTCTTCTCTTATTTATTAAAATGGTTTCCTTAAATGTAATAGAATGACTATTCCCTTCTCCTTCAATGTGAGCTAGGTTCTTGACTATAGTTGAGAGAATGGGTGGAAGCACGTAATAACTGGGAAATTGTATCAGCCTAAATGATAGCATTGCCATGGTTAGTGTTTTGAAATGCAGAAGGCCAAATTCTGCTCTGTTGCACGATTGCAAGTTTCATTGTTTGCAATGGAAGCAGATTCTTCTCATTGACTTTTGGCCTTGAATGGTCCCAATGTCTGAAAAGGAATAAACAGCAGGAGAAGGGGAAACAGGACCACAAACTATAGGCCCAGTTCTTCTCTCTGATACATGAATTCAAGACCCACTGAACTCCACAGGACTTAAGTACATGTGACTGAGCAGAAATGAGCCCTCAGTCATTAATTTCCTTTGGAAAAGCAGAGGGAATAATGGGTTATCACTGCCAGCACACCCTGCACCATAAAGCTTGTTCTCCTACCCCACTGATCTCTGCCACCCCTCTCATCTGTGTCAGGTGTATGATGATCAGGCCTCAGCCTTTCAAGCACAGCCTCATTTTTGTGTTCATTTCTTTTGGAATGAATGTGTAGCTAACTAGGGGTGTGCCTGGGCAGGAGCATGCTACCATCCCCATTACTTGTTATTGCTGAACTCTGGAGTGCAGCCCAGGCAGAATTAACCTACAACATTACAAATTATGCACATTGCAGCTAAGAATATAATTACACTACTCTCATGCACCCCATTTTTGTAGAATGTCATTATTTTACTGTTAAAGATGTCCCCTTTGCAGCAGCTCTAAATGTACTTACAATCAGTGGCAGGCTAATCATATATCAGTTATGATATTTATTGAATAACTTATTAATTGGCTATAACTACCATGTTATATGAAACAAATTGCTTAAAGGGACTTGAAATTATATTTTAGATTCCTGTGTAATTACAGCTGATGCAACTGTAATTTACACGGTAAGCTTAATGAGAAGCATATCATATCATTGTGCTTTTTAAAAAGGTGTTATGTCTGGTAAGAATTATTTTATTATCCCTTTTCCCTTAATTTTTATACCTGATGTCTTGTTTAAATAATACTTTTAAATACAGAGGACAAGTCAGTGCTGCTTAAGCTTTTTAAAAGATACTTTCAGAAGCACCATAGGTAAAATAATGTATACACTGTCTTCTGTAAGCCTGATTTCTTTAGCAACAAAGCACTTTACTTGCTTTTGTGATCTAGGGGATTTGGTATGTACCACACACTAAGGAGTAAGGGACAAGGAGGAATCCTAAACAGCAAGTCTCTTGATAAACTGTAGTCCTAAATTCTGTCCTCAATTACATCCATGCAAGCAACCTGGCTCTGGCTTACTACACAGGTAGGAAGAGCCCCAGCTGCTAAAATATTTGGTAAATGGGCTGTATAAGAGCTCCAAGGTTACTTCTGCTGGTTCATTTTATCAGAAGCAATTGTTTCTGTAGCAGTGACCTTCATTACTACTAGCTAGTCTAAACAATAGAGCTACCATTTTGGTGGGATGGGCGCGTTTCTCCCCATCTATGTTGATTTCAGTGTGGTTATTCCTCCCTAGATTTGTTTCTTAAATACATCTATGGCCACAAACTTAAGGGAATAGTGTCTTCAGAAATTAGCACTAGTTAAGGATAATACCTGCTGATACTGCCATTGGTATTCCCCAAACTGCACAATATCGCATGTATGAGCAGAGATATTCCCCAGAGAGAAACATATCAACACCCTAATCCCTAAAAGACGTGCTTATTCCTCACAACAAAGTTCAAACAGTGAAAGGCACATTTTGGCACCCCCTAGAATTTTTTTTGCAATAGCAGCTGGAACAGCAGTAAAATAACCTTTATACTGAAATAAAATGATAGGCAATTAGTAACCCAAAAAAGAAAATATGTCAGTATTTCTGTTTCTTTCTCAATGTTCTTCTCAATTTAACTATACATACCAGTAATTTAGTACAGGTATGTTTGTACACAGTGTGCATAAGTATATTTTATGTGATAATTGTTGCTGGTAAATACTCTCCTTGCTTCAGCTATTAGTATGTTGAGTATGATGGAGATTCCCTCTAGTGTTAATAGACTGTCACTGTTTTTGAAAACTAAACTCTAGTATGCTTTGATCTTTTCTTCAGTCATACTGAACACACACATGCAGAGACTTTTTTGTGAGCCTTAAGTCCATATTTTTTGTTGTTTTATTATAATTGTTTATATACATTTAAAAAGTCCCCACCTCTGTAGTGTCTGGAAAAAATTTATATAAATCAGAGCACAGAGCCATTTGCCTTACCTTTCATTCTTAGCTTCATAAATATCTTAGAAATCTAGCATCTGTTTAGTGAAATAAAGTTTTATAAAGAAGTAGGCTGAAATCCTGGCTCCACTGAAGTAAATGACAAAATTTCCATTGAAGTCAGTGAAACCAGGATTTCATGCCTAGAGCCTTTCTGCTATTGAAAAATGGAAGATGAGGAGTTACATGGTGCTGTTTTCAAAAACATTCTTGATGCCAGGGGTTCTCAAACTGGCGGTCGTGACCCCTCAGGTGGTTGCGAGGTTATTACATGGGGGGTCGCGAGCTGTCAGCCTCCACCCAAAACTCCACTTCACTGCCATCAGTTATAATAGTGTTAAATATAAAAAAGTGTCTTTAATTTATAAGGGAGTCACAGTCAGAGGCTTGCTGTGTGAAAGGGGTCTCCAGTACAAAAGTTTGACAACCACTGTCTTATGCGTTTTATTTTGCTGTATTTTCTATCTACTTACGTGGTCTCCATCGCAGTAGAATATTGGCTTTCAATCTCAGAGGAATGGATGTCTCATAGACTTTAAGGCCAGAAAGGACCAATATAGTCATCTAGTGTCACCTCCTGCACATCGCAGGCCACAGAACCTCACCCAACCATTCCTGTAATTGACCCCTAAGCTCCAGCTAAGTTCATGAAGTCCCCGAATCAAGATTTCAAAACTTCAAATTACAGAGAATCCATCATTTGCATCATTTAAACCTGCAAATGAGCTGTGCCCCATGCCGCAAAGGAAGGTGAAAACTCCCCAGGGTCTCTGCCAATCTGACCAGTGGGAAAATTCCTTCCTGACCCCAAATATGGCCATCAGTTGAACGTTGAGCATGTTGGCAAGACCCACCAGCCAGACACCTGGGAAAGAATTATCTGTAGTAACTCAGAGCCTTCCCCTTCTAATGCCCCATCTCTGGCTGTGGGGGATTTAAATCACAGAATTGCCTACGATAGCATGTGGCCCATCTCGTCATACCATCCCCTCCATAAACTTATCAAGCTCAGTCTTGAAATCAGTCAGGTTTTTTGCTCCTACTGTTCTCCTTGAAAGACGGTTCCAGAACTTCACTTCTCTGATGATTAGAAATCTTTGTCTCATTTCAAGCCTAAACTTGTTGATGGCCAGTATATATACCCACCCCGGTATTTATCCCGCTGATGTATTTATAGAGAGTAATCATATCTCCCCTCATCCTTCATTTGGTTAGGCTAAACAAGCCAAGCTCCTTGAGTCTCCTCTTATAACATAGGTTTTCCATTCCTCTGATTATCCTAGTAGCTCTTTATGCACATGTTCCAGTTCAAATTAATCTTTCTTAAAAATGGAAGACCAGAATTGCACACAGTATTCCAAATGAGGTCTCACCAGTGCCATACTTCCCTATCTGCACTGGAAATACCTCACCTGATGTGTCCTAGAATTGAATTAACCATTTTCATAGCAACATCATATTAGTGGCTCATAGTCATCCTATGCTCAACCAATACATCCAGGTCTCTCACCTCCTCTGTTGCTTCCAACTGATTTGTCTCCAGCTTATAGCAAAATTTCTTGTTGTTAGTCACTAATGATCTTGCACTTTGCACCATTAAATTTCATCTCATTTCTATTATTACAATTTTCAAAGTCCCCCAGATCTTGTATAATATTCTGGTCCTTCTTCATATTGGCAATTCCTGCCAAATTTATGTCATTCCACAGATTTTATTAGCACACTCCCACTTTTTGTGCCACGCTCATGACTGAAAATGTTAAAGAAGATTGGTCCCAAGACAGATCCCAAAGGAACTCCACTAGTAACCTCCTTCCAGCCTGACAGTTCGCTTTTCAGTATGACCCGTTGTAGTGTCCCCTTTAACCAGTTCCTTATCCACCTTTTAATTCTCATATTAATCCCCATCTTCTCCAATTTACAAATAATTTCTCATGTGTAACTGCATCAGATGCCTTGCTGAAATCCAGGTAGATTAGATCTACTGCATTTCCTTTGTCTAAAAAATCAGCTATCTTCTCAAAGATGGAGATCAGGTTGGTCTGGCACAATCTACCTATGGTAAAACCATGTTGTATTTTATCCCAATTACTACCTCTATGTCCTTAACTACTTTCTCTTTCAAAATTTGTTCCAAGACATTGCGTACAACTGAGGTCAAACTAACGGGCCTATAGTTTCATGGATCACTTTTTTTCCCTCTTTCTTACAAATAGGTACTATCTTAGCAATTCTCCAGTTATAGGGTACAGCTCCTGAGTTTACAGATTCATTAAAAGTGATTCATCACTTCTCTCATGTTCCCAGTTAATTAAATGGTAGGAAGGTCCCAGCTAGAGCTGGGCAGAATTTTTCAGAGAAATAATTTATCTGCTCAAAATTGCAGTTCCTGTCAACTCAAAACTATTAACAAATTTGTCCCAATTAGTTTCAGCTGGGAAAACAGTTTTTTTCTGGGGAAGCTTCAGAAAACATATTGTGGTCTGGCCCTTTAGCTCAGTGGTTGAGTATTGGCCTCAGATGTGAGAGACCCATGTTTAAAGCTCTATTTTGGAACAGAGACATGGACTCCAGTCTCTCCCCTCACAGTTGAGCATCTTAACCACCCAGCTATAAGGTATTCTTGGGTAGGTTGCTCTTACTCTTTTCTCTTGAAGTGGTTCCATTTTGTGTAAATATTTAAATATTCATTGGGGCAGGGAGGGACAGAGAATGACTCTCTAGCCTGATGGAGGCACTCCCCTGGCAATGGGAGATATGGTTTGAGATGGCAATCAGAATAGCTCATAGCATGGTGGTTAAGGTACATCCCTAGTGAGGGGAGAGTCGAGTTCAAGTCTCTGGTACACTCAATACTTAAATAATTTATACGAGGTGGAGTAGCTTCAACAGGCAAGTCTGAGAGCAATCTACCTCAAAGTAGCCTATTGCATAGTGGTTAGGATGCTCCCTTAAGAGGTGAGAAAGCTGAGTTCAAGTCTCTTCTCGAAAGCAGAGATTCAGACTTGGGTATCCCACATGCCTGGTAACTGTGCTAATGGTTATCAGGGACACCCAGCCTGCAATGTAACATTTCATAGGACCCACAATCAACTTCTCTGATTTGCTGACAAATTCCAAATGTTTTTGGAACTGAGTTGAATATTTTTGTCTGATTTTTAGGTTTGCCAGCCAAACCAAAAATCTATTATTGATCCAATTTGAGTCCCAGCTAATTCCTGGCTAGATGGGAGAAGCATCTTAGTGTGAAACAGGAGTCTGTGGTATGGAGAAGTCTGCAAACCATTGCTGTAACATTTTGAGCGTGCCTTACCAACCCTAATGAATTCACCTCACAATACCGGTTTTCCTGTGGGATGAGGAAGGGGAACTTGTGGGCTTCAGTAATTGCCATCAGTGTAACCAGTAATTACATGCTATTTGTGCCCTGTGAAAAGAGAGTCTGATTTCCTCATACATCTGTAGAACTGTCTGTAATGATCCCTGCATTACAGTGATTTTGCTTACATAATGTTCATTGTCAGTATGCAAGAT
The DNA here is from genome assembly GCF_025201925.1 of Gopherus flavomarginatus. NCBI lineage: Eukaryota > Metazoa > Chordata > Testudines > Testudinidae > Gopherus > Gopherus flavomarginatus. The sequence goes on along the minus strand of NC_066617.1, from coordinate 73,985,893 downwards.
TTGTGTATTCAGTTCCTATGCAAAAATGCACTCTTGAGAGTGTTCAGTAAAAATAAAACTTGTTGAGCTACTTTATTCTGACCCAGTTTTAAGCTTTATGATCAGTGTAGATGATGAATGACTTTCCGGACGTCAGCAGCTAAGATGCTGTAGCTGCAATGAGCCGTTTAAAAAAAAAAAAAAAAAAACTTTTCTTCTCTTAAGATGCCATATTGGTTGCATCCCTTACACTTGGGTCTCAGTCCTCCATGGTGAGACACGACAGAACTTTCCTAGCACTCAAAGTCTGGGGTCCTTTGAGAAACTGACAATTCAGCCCAGTCACGAGGTATTCATACCTCCAACTATGTCAGGCAAGGAAAGGATTAATTCTTTTGAAAGGTAACCAGGCAGAGGGCCTTTTCCACCATAGAGAAGCTGCTTACGCTGCTGGCTGGGAAGGATTCGCACTAAGGCAGCTGTATAAACAGGAAGGAGAAGTAGCCAAGGAAGGAAGTGATCCTTCCCCCCCAACCCAATCCAAGTAGAGAAAGCCAGGAGCCATGAAGATCCTGGGAAACTGAGTGCCCAGCCACATCCCAAGTCTGTACCTTTTCTTTTTCTCCCAATCCAAATGAGTACTCAAGCCAGGACACTCAGACCTAGAAACATGGTGGTTATGGGAAACGGGATGTTTTATTCCCCCACAAAGGCCTGTGCATCTTGCCAGAGACTCTTAAGGTAAGACTGTTTGTGTTCGCTTTCTAATTTGGTTTCCCCTGGGTGATGTGAGACTGTGAGGTTTGGCAATGGACTTTTCCCTTAACCAAGCTGAGGAAAGCCCTGCTCCTAACTGCGACCGGGCCACATCTGAGAGAGACTCCCTGCTTTAAGACATGTGCATTGAAGAGGCAATGTTTGATTATGTCCCGTCTTCCCCTGCCCCTGGCGTCTGCTGGTTTCCCACACTGCATTTCCCAAGCTTCCCTCAAACAAACCCTATTCTGACACTGATGTCAGTACCTCAGTGATCCCCGCCCTGAACGTTCAAGGCCAATTCCTTTCTGCCCTTACTCTAGTAAAGAGCTCTTCTAGATCCCTTTGCAAGGATCTGCTCCAGGACCTGACTGTGTGCAAGCCTAGCTGTCCTGCAGTACAGCCCTTATATTGTCCCAGCGAGAGCACTTTGTAGCCCTGTCTCTGGCTCATAGCAGCCTGTAAAGTATTTCCCCCCAAATCTCCCACCACTTGTGTGTATAGAGATTTGAAGAGTCTTGAGTATATGACAGTGCCTCTTTTGTTACTTCATGATAAAAAAATCTGAACTTGTGAAGACTCTGCTCCAATTCTTCAGTCTAAGTAGGAAATCAGTCCTTGTGGTACACTAGGAGAAAAGACTATTTACCTTTAGCTACTACTTTAAGGACACTGTTACACTGGATTTCTGCACTTCTACTTGCCTTCCTGGAGAGCTAGTAAGAGAAGTAATATTTTTTCAGTAACTTTTTTTTTTCCTGGTGATCTCATCCTCCAATATTCTTTGGGTATCTGTTGCATTGGGAATTTGCTGAGCTCTGTTTCTTGCTCATCCAGGAAACCAAATAGGAGGCACTAACAGTTGGTCTTTAAATAAGGTTGGATTACCAGTGCCTCAGAGTGTTAAAAATCAGAGGAGCCCTAGCACAGGAGGAGCCCCGCTGGTGCTTCCCATTCCCCATCATGTAGTATAACACACGGGCAGGTAATGCGGGAAGCAGCATGTTCCAGTGCTTTACAAGTGAGGTGGATAAATAGTTTAATCTACTGGAGTGAAATGAGCTGCAATTTCAGTGTCTGTACTTAGGTATGGATAATGCCAAATCATGATAAGATACGTTGATTGGAGAATACTATACATAGCAGGAGTGGCCAAACTTACTGACCCTCTAAGCCACATACAACAATCTTCAGAAATTTGAGAGCCAGAGGGGCCCTGCCAGGGCTTGGAGCTTCAGCCCTGAGCCCTCCCATCCCCACTAGGTAGGCAGAGGTGATGTATGTGGAGGGCACATGGACCCTCTCTCCCAGGGCCAGCTCCAGGTGCCAGTGCAGGAAGCAGGTGCTTGGGGCGGCCAATGGAAAGGGGCAGCACACCTGGGTCTTCGGCAGCAGGTCCCTCAGTCCCTCTCAGAGGGAAGGACCGGCCGCTGAATTGCCACCGAAGAATGGCATTAAATCTCCTTGGTGTGATAGATAAACTTGCTTTGATATGCTTAGCTCCTGGAAGTTCAGGGGCTCTGGGCTGCTGGCCCCATGCTCCCTGGGGTCTCCCAAGGGATAGCTCTGTCCACTATTAGGGAATTTTTCCCTGAGAACCCCCTGTAACATTTGGCAAACCCCCAAGGGTTCGCAAACCCCAGTTTGGGAACCACTGGTGTAGGGGATGTGTATGGAAAATGGCTGCTGTTGAACAGCACAGGCATATATCTACCCTAATCTTTCCCCCTGCAAAAAGCAACACAGAAGAATAAAACAATTACATACCTGAAAATAAAGCTCCAGAGCCAAAGAACTTTTTTCTTGTTTGTTTGCATTTGTCAACCTTGACAAAGTGATTGTTTCAAATGAACTCTTGGAATATCAAGTTTCTTTCAGGAAACTTCCATTGAATTTGCTGTGCTAATGGATGAGGGGAAGGGAAAGAGCATGGAGAAAGTAGCTTTTAAAACAGTAAGGTCTTAGCCCAGTTCCTTGGTTTAAAACCATAAACTTCTGCATCAGGAAGGGTGGAAGTGGGCGGTTGCGGCAGAGAGGTAAGCAGATACACATACAGTTTTTTTATGCAAGATAAATTTAGATTATACCTCAAAGAATCACTACATTGACCCACCCTAAAATCTTAATCACCGTGGACAAGAATCTCTTCCATTTAGAGAAAAAGACAATAAGCAAGGAAAACAAACAAATAAGAGCGCCAAAGCAAAGTAAAACAAAATTAGAAGGAAAACATAAATAGCAACAAAAACACAAATAAGGGGAAATGCACAGAAAAGGAGGAACTAATAACTACATGCATGGGATAACTAATAACTATGTATCCTTGCTGGTTGTAGTAATACAGAACAAAAGAATAAAATCACTCCTTGTTCTATGTTACTATCACCAGCAAGTGGTATACAGTTACTAAAGTCTCCTATCTCAAAGTATTTAATTCATACCAATTTTCAGGACAGTATAGAATAAATCTTAAATTAGACAAATATGTTTAAATACTGCTATGAGTTTAAAAAAATCATACACATCTGTCTTCCTTCTCCTTGCATATGGGACAGAGATAGTTGATTATTAAGTACAGTTCCCAGCACAAAGAGCATGGCCTTTAGACACTGCCACAGTCTAAGTTAATGCCAGTAAAAACATAGCTAAGGAAAAACATACAGATAAACCTCCTGTTTTATCTGAGGACATTTAATATTTTAAAACAAGAAAACAAACAAACATTCTTTACCTCTTCGAGCTATTGCAAATGAGTGTCAATGCTGGGATAGTGTCTAAAGCAATGAAAATGTGTGTCATCCTCTTCAAAATATTTTCACTAAACCTAGTTCACAAAAATATACAAAAAGTATGTATTTAGAAGACCTTTATACCAGTTCAAACTCCCCACTAAAGATGTGCCCCAGTGTGAGATTAGTTTGTGGTTTGTTTTCTTTCGATTTTTGAAAATGTATTGTTTTCTAAATCCACATACAAAATACCCGCATTGTTAGGATCTTCATGACTTCTCTGGTATTTGGTTTATAATGTTTTCTTGTGTAGTCATTCATTGGTTTGGCTGGAGTGCTAATGTTTGTTTTTCCTGTTCTTAAAGTCAATTTACTCATTTTTGGCTCTCCATTTTCTCATAACTCAAGGCTTTATGGCAAACAAAGGCAGACAGAGGTTATAGGCCTATTACAGGAAGGGTGGGTGAGGTTCTGTGACCTGCAATGTATGTGAGGTGTGACTAGATGATCACGATGGTCCCTCTTGGCCTTAGTCTATGAGTCTATGTATACGGAAAGTGAGAAAAACACACCTCTTTATTTATTTGTGTTCCACCTTTTCATGAGAGAATGTTTTTGTTACTCGAGGTCACTGTTTTTCCAATGCCATTTCTGCACTGGCCATGTGAACAACCCTTTGTGTTTCCAAGGAGTCAGGCGGGCCTGAACATTACTTGAAGGAAAACAAACGCAACCTGTCTTTTTCCATCTGTTCAGTCCATCTACACTTGTACTGGCTAAAGCTTCTTTTGGCCCTTTCAGCTTCGTCTGAGAAAATAGAGCAGTCTGGGCTCTCCTCAAGCTATAAACATGTAAATATGTTTTCATTTGGAACCCCCTTGTTGGCTTAATTCAGAATTTGTGGCAGATCAACTCCATGAAAAAGAAAGTAAGAAAATGACACGCCTTGTTCTGCTCAGGAAGAATTGAACTGATTACAGTTTGCATTACCCAAGGTACTATAGGCCAGAGCCATTTCTTCCAGTTATCTTAAAACAGTGCTTTGGAACAGTCAACAGAATAATCACCTTGTTTTACTCATGTAATCTATGATTTTTCTATTAACTCACTTGAGTTGTCCACAATGATAACAACTTATTTGCATTATAATAGTGCCAAGAAGTTCCAAGTGATATAGGGGCCCCAGGGTGCTAGATGTTGTACACATAGTTGAGAGACAGTCCCTGGTCCAAAGAGCTTACCATCTACATAGATGAGAGAAACAGGAGGTAGTAGTGGACACTTTTCCCAGATGGGGAAATGAGATAGAAATAAAATGTCTTGCCTAAGATTAAATAGACGGGAGATCTAGGTTCTGATGACAGACTAAGTCCCAATCTGACGTCTTGAACACAAAACTATCCTTTGTCTCTAAAACACTGCTGGAATCTAGCTCTCGCACATAAGAAAAGAAATTCAACATGTAAAACTGTATACATGCCCCATGTAAGAATGAACATGTTTTATCTTAACCAATTTTTTTAAATTATGCTGTGATTTCCCTTTCCCACACCATCACTTTTTATGGTTGTACATCAGCAGAAAATACATTCATGGACCAATGGGAGGGTATTTCTCAGTAGCCTATTAGATCATCTTCTTTCATAGTTTCTTTAAACTGTGGGCTAAAGACAGGACAGAGCTGCTGAAACAAAATTCAAAAGATCTGCAAGTTGGGAAAGTATGAACTAATTGGGCTGTTTAAGGACAAGGACTGCAAAGACCTTGTTGACTTTGCAGAATGGATTCTATCAACCTTTATAAGCAATTATTTCAAAGGGTGACTTCAGGGAGGCAATATTCAGTCATAGGGCTTTGGTCCCAAAATGTAGCAGGAAAGTTAAAATAATTCTAAGGATCTTCTATATACAGGAATAGTGTTTGCATATAGCTATCTTCTGCAGAATGTCTCTGGAGTCTTAAAAAATACCCTTATTTGACTATAGTGCTCATCTGCTAGTGCTGCTTATGTATGCTGCAGGTGTCTAAAACCCTGTTGTAGACTAAAGAGGCCACATACAACAAAATGTGTCCACTAGTGGATGAGTAATAAATAAATAGATTTAAGTTGCTGCTATCACCCTAGTGATTTTTTTGAAGCACCCTACAGGCTGAAAAGTCATAATGAGAATGCAGTTCTTTGTCACTCCTAGTAACTGATTTATATCTTCCTCTCATAACCTGCTCTGTGTCCTAAATACAATACATTCAACGAGTGGCTGCACTTTGTAGGGCAGACTAAAAAATCTGAATGTGCGTTTCACCCAAAACACTCATAATTTAACACATGTTGGAGCTTCTAGGCCAAGATGGGGGAGTATACAAAATCCTAGTTTGGGCCAAAGTACATCCCACTACATGTTTTGTCTCTTATGTGGGCCACTTGAGAAAATGGTACATTTGCTATTAGCTGATCTTTGTTGGAGTCTCTCACGTTGTCAGTTAGTGACTGAGCAGACAGTGTTTCATCTTAAAAGATTGTGAACTGCCCATGATGCTGGCAGACCAAGTGCCTGATTATGCCAAGATCCCCATGTCACAACTGAGCACTGACAAATATGTGGCAGGAATCAGGTAAAATAGGTATTAGGGTTATAAGAATGTGTTTAGATGTTATTGAATGTTTGTGAACTGCTGCATGCAGCATTCTCACTTCCAACATCTTTATCCCATAGAGGAGGTAATATTTAAGCATTTTTATTGTGACTATGATAATCACCAGACAGAAGAGAGACACTAACTAGTGTAAAGTGTGGGTCTCCAAAAGAAGGTGTTATGTCCCATCCAACAAGGAATGCACGTCAGCACCAGATGGACTATTGCAGCACATTGAAGAGAACCACCAGACTTTGTTCCACTCTTCCCCCTATTTCTCGCCTTCCCCGCATCCCCAATGAAAAGGAGTCATGCAAGTGAATTTCTCCCATCAGCTGAGTTCGCAGCTCAGAGCATATGGGGAAGGAAATAAAAATTCCTAACAAGAAAGAACTATATTTTTATGCTGTTGGACTCTCAGGGAAGGCAAAATTTTCTGGACATAAGCAAGAGAACCCTTGCTGCTTAGCCTGGGTTAAAAAGACATATAGAACTAACTTATTATAGAAGCTTCTACCACCTTTTGAAACCTAAGACCAGGTTTTAATATTGTAAATAACTCTCTTATTTCCTTTTCCTATTAATACATTTGTAGACTGTTGTGGAAGTAGAAAAAGAACTGACAGGGATTTGTAGGGGATCTTAATGCAAGACAGTCTTTGTTAGCAAGAGTCAGGCTAGCTGTAACCCTAATAATGCGAGATTTGTAGAAGTGAGGATTGTGTGAAGCGAGTGGGAAAGAACTATGTAAGAAGTTGTTGCGACCTTGTGTTGATAATGAGGAATGTAGACTGGCATCTAAATAGAAGTGAGAAAAATAAGATATCAAGATGGCCTATGTATAAACAAAATGCAGCTGTTGCTTATTATTGTGTGTAACAAAAAGTATAAATGCTTGCTGTAATTATTTACTTGGAGAGAGACCTGCCTAGGACTGGGGCAACCCTGTGTTCTAGGGCACTCCCTCCCTCTATACAATTGTAAAGAGAAAATAAAGTATCTGACTCTGCTGCACCCAACCAAAAAGTGAGAACTAAGCTTTTTCTCCGACACAGTTTATCATAAGATTGGCTACAAGTATTGTCTTCTTGAGATTTTAAAGTGCAATTGACTTGTAAATGACTAGTCCCTTGGGACAGGGAGCAACCTGAATATTGCTGTCATATCTCATGTAAGGAACCACCTATCACAGATGTAGGTTTACCTGGGTGGTGAGACAGACTAGATTACCCAACAGGACTGTCTGGGACTCCGTATTAAGTACCAGAGGAGTGTGCACCTGATGGCTGATTGGTGAAATCTAAGTATAGAACTCACAACCAATTAGAGGTTTATGCCCTGCTTCCTAACAGTCAGCTCTGAAGTTGGTACTCATCCTCTTGAGCTATGGCAGGACTGCTTGACAACAACCTAAACTTATTTAGGATAATTAATGCTCCTACATGCAAAATCGTTATGAATGTTTAGACCTTAGGGAAGGGTTAGTTTTACACTCTTGGCTCAAAAACATACTGAGATATGTAAAGGGCTCAAAGTGAGGGATTTCTTGAGTTGGTTCCATGCTGGTAGATATGTTAGGATTACTGGTTCTAAGACAGAGTGGCTGATTAATTGCTTTGTTTAATCTAAAGCAGTTAAGGCACTCACTTCTCCTTATGTGTATTCAATTATACCATCCCCCACCACTGCCTGTGTTATGGCATATTGAATGTAAGCAAAGAGAGCAGAGTTTCTGGTTCATCGCTGGGCTTTATATACCAAATACGGTACTAATTCTCATACTTCATATAACTCATAATCATAGGTACAAAATGTGGATTCTGTCTGGAATTCACACTTTCTTCTAAGGGGGCGTTTTCTAAAAATGTAGTACAAATTCCCTCAGTGTAGGTGCCAGTTATCAGAAAAGTAAAACATGGCAGCGTCATAATCAACAGATCTGATTACCATAGTGAGTTCTTAATTTTTACTCTTGTTAGTAAGTCAGAGCCAATAAAATGGTGAGAAAGTGAGTTGGATTCTACTCTACCTACTTCAAGAACATTGTATTCATTCACAGTTGAACCTATGGAACCACAGTCAAAGGTGGAGAGGAACCAAATTCTGCCTTCATACCTGTGCAACTCTACCAGATCTAACTGAAGGCAGAATTTGGCTCTCAAATCTTTTTATTACTGGCAGTAATATACAAGCAGGAAAAAACCCAGCTTTACCATCAGATGCCAAGTTGAAAAATAAATACAACCAAATAACTTCTGGTCCATAGTCACTGAGAGACAAACACTGAATCCAACACTGGCATTTTTACAATCACTTTTCACTGGAACCACATTTTAAAATCAGCATTGTGAGGGCATAAATCTGTCTCTATGTGGCCTGTAAAACAGGAATTGTAGTCCTTGATAGAATATGAGAAAAATGATGGGAAAGATTATGATTATATCAAGTATTTTGTCCAGTAGGAATTGCAAATTCTGCTGCTGTGAATGGGACCTAGGGGACTCCAGATCTGTTTAACTATTTGGCTCTTTTGAACAGCAGGAAGAACTGCACATGGTAATTTTAAAAGCAAAAACTATTTGTAAAGATCGTTGTCTTAGAACTTTCTTTAAGTTTTTAACATTTTTAATTAAAATAAAATTTCTTAACGAAAAATCATTTTGAATGGAAAAATCAAAATGCTTCATTTAAAAAGCCAAATATTTTGCAGTTTGTTTGGGGTTTTTTTTTTCAAAAAATTGTAAGGCTTTTGGCGAAATCTACATGAATTCAGGAAATGTTTTGGTGTTGTCCAGTCCGCATATGTTGCTGAATGAAGTCTTTGGCAAAAAATTTCACTTAGCTCCATTCTTGTGTGACCTTAGACAAGTGACTTAATCTATCTGTGCTGCAGTTCTCCATCTATAAAATAGTGATGATACTTGTGATGGGTTCTGTCAGAGAGACCCCCTTGGGACTGTCACCTGACATGCTGAAGTTAGCTCTGAGCCCGTTTTCCCTGCTAGCCTGGGACTTCCAAAACCCTGTCTTGTTGAGCCAGACACTCTAGCCTGCTGCAACACAGACCCAGGTCTGGTCCATGCCCACAGAGCTGCAGACTTTAACCAAAAACTGCTCAGCAGGTCACCTATCTCCAGCACCCAGATACCCAGTTCCCAATGGGATCCAAACCCCAAATAAATCTGTTTTACTCTGTATAAAGTTTATACAGGGTAAACTCATAAATTATCTGCCCTCTATAACTGATAGCGATATATGCACAACTGTTTGCTCCCCCAGGTATTAATCACTTACTCTGAGTTAATTAATAAACAAAAGTGATCTTTATTAAGTATAAAAAGTAGGATTTAAGTGGTTTCAAGTAATAACAGACAGAACAAATTAAGTTACGAAGCAAAATAAAGCAAAAACACGCAAGTCTAAGACTAATACATTAAGCTGATTACAGATAATATCTCACCCTCATATGTTCCAATAAGCTTCTTTCACAGGCTAGACTCTTTCCTAGTCTGGGCCCAATCCTTTCCCCGGGTACAGTCCTTGTTAGTTCCAGCAGACCTCTTAGGTGGAAAACAAGGGCTTTCTCATGACTGGCCCCCTTTGTTCTGTTCCACCTCTTTATAGCTTTGGCATAAGGTGGGAATCTTTTGTCTCTCTGGGCCCTCACCTCTCCTTCTAAATGGAAAAGTACCAGATTTAAGGTGGATTCCAGTATCATGTGACATGGTCACATGTCCTGTGACACCTCATTTTTCATTACCCATGGGCTGACCCACACAGACACAGCAAGGATTTCAGGTAAATAAACCCATTCACAACCAATTCCTAGTCAATGGGAGCCATCAAGATTCTAAGCTACCATTAATGGCCCACAATTTTCATAATTACGTTACGACCTCAGAGTTGTACTTCATATTTCTAGCTTCAGATACAAGAATGATACATGCATACAAATAGGATGACCACGCTCAGTAGATTATAAGCTTTGTAATGATACCTTACAGGAGACCTTTTGAATAAAGCATATTCCAGTTACATCATATTCACATTTATAAGCATATTTTCATAAAGCATATGGAATGCAATGTCACAATACTTTTCTATTTAGACTGTAAATGCTTCAGGGCAAGGACTGTTTCTTACTATGTGTTTGTACAGCACCTAGCGCTATGAATTCTGATTTAAAAACTGGGAAATCCATAGGTGCTACTGTAACACAAATAACAAATTAAAACTGTGCTCTAACCCTTTATTCTGGCTTCCTTGCTTGACCTGAACCTGTTTGGATTTGGCAATAGACTCTCCTCTTTGGACTGAGTTGAGAAAGGCTCCATTCTGAAAGAAATGTGCATTAAAGAGATGGGGATTGAACCAACAATACTGAAGGCAATGGAGTTATGACAATTTACACAGCTGAGAATCTGCTCCAAAGATTTTTCTCTTGTATTTTACCATCTCTTTCTGGTGCTACAGCCCAGATAACTTTTGTGAATCACTGAAATAACTGACTGCCTCTCAGTCAACTCTATACGCACAGCAGAGAGAATCACCTTGAGTTCTTACCCCCCAAAAAAACCATGTACTCTCCCTCTAAACTAGGGAGTTAGACATGGACATTAGGGTGACAACAACTTGTATGTTGTGAACTGGTAAATTGACATGGAAATATTTGCTATGACCTCCCTTCTCTGCATTGGGAAGGTTTGCTGGGACATAGCAGAGCAAAGAACTGTTGTGTGTGATCATTGTATTACAATCCTCACTACTTGCTATTGGTCCAGATTGGTGACTGTATTGTAGAAAAGAGAGATTGAACTGACATGAGAGAAGCTTCCGAAAGTAAAAGAGAAGAAAGAACAGAAGGATAAAAAGACTAAGAAGAGTAGTAGGAAATGGATCATAGGGAAATAAACAGGTCAGAAAGGTATGATTAGTAGAAGGAAAAGAAAGAAAAAAGATGTTATGTCAGAGACAAACTAATAGCCATGGCATGTCTGGTAGGCTTTAAAGTCCAATTTTATATCCCTCGCTACATCATTAAATTGTACAAAACCTGTTCATCTAGTTATGCACTTCTAGATTGCCTTTTACTTTGCTGCAGATATACACTACTCTTATCTTATTACCATAAGCTTCCATGATTGTTCTGACATATACAGTAGCTATTATTCAAGGCTGGCAAATAACATCTAATTACTGAATACTGCAGCATGAATGTATCAAATTATGCTTGATTAAAATCTAGCTTCAATCATAGCAGCTGAATATGAGTGTGCTGCTTGTAGTTACATGAACAAGCACAATTTTCTAATTTTAATATTCTCATTAGAAAGGTGTATTTCTTTCCTTTAAATACATGCAGTTAACAAAAAAAGCTTGTCTCTTGCTCAACGAGGTGTGGTGGGGGGGATTTTTTTTGATACCCAAAAGATCAAAGAAACCATGTACTAAGCCAGAACAAGTGATTGCCCCCAACTTTCACTTCTGAAGACCTGGGTTTATATTAAAGAGTTAGGAATGTTTTCATTTTTAGCAGTTTTCTGGCAACTGGGCATTTTCCTTTGGGAAACCAATGACTGAAATTCTGGCTTAGGTAACAAGTGAAAATGAAACTGATGGTATCAACTTAGTCACTTTTTCAACATTAATCCAGTCAACATGAAATCACTTCCTGTTTCCAAAAGGGTGTCATTAACAGGGAGGGTCTGGGTTTTTTAAATCAACATGGAAGAAACGCCTTGAAAGATGAAGAAATGGCTTGACAGTGTCCTTTTTAAACAACCTTTAGAACTGAGAGAACCATTTCCAAAAGTCTATTTAAATTCCTGTAAGCATCTGAGCAACCAAGGGAAGAGCATGCTGAGGGATAGATAATAAAAATCAATACAAAAATCAATCCTTAAAATAAAGCACAATGGCAAAAGGGGGAAGAAAAGAGGGAAAAATGGATGCTACAGTAATTGCTGTAACTCTGGTAATATTTTGTCATTTTCATCTGACTCAGTTTGCTTTTTTTCCCCTGTGATGAAAATCCTACTTAGGGAGATATTTGTCTTTTCCAACAAAGGGATAGTGATGGTGAGTGGAAAATGAAATTGGATAATGATAAGAAATTGGTCTTTTTTTCTTGTAAAATAGTTGAGAATAATGGCATTAAACTGGTTATGTGCTTACATGCTGGGTGGTGGTTAGCGTGACCAAATGTCACAATATTACAGGCTTTGTCTTATTTATGCAACCTCCTCCCCTTCCTCCCTGGACGGAAAAAAAAAAGTGCCCCAATGTTTCACACTTGCGATCTGATCACCCTAGTGATGGTGAACAATGTCTAACAGAAATCTGAACAAGGGATCTGGCTGTGCATAAGTGTTGTCCTGGGATATACAGGAGAGTAGTTGGGCTACCTTATAAAGGTGTATTTATCTTGTGTGAAGTGGCAAGCATATTAACATTTGAGAAACTGACCATGGGGCCCATGGCAGCCTACCCCACTGTCAACAATAATAATAGATCTAGCGCTTATATTGCACCTTTCTCATCCATGGATCTGAAAGATCTTTACAAAGGAGGTCAGTATCATTACAATAATTATCTAAGCAAATACCAAACAAGCAGTTTTTTAATTAAATTTTACAGTTTCCCAGAAATGGGATCACCCTAAATGTCAGCATCCAATCAATGCATTCAAAGGCATGGCAGCAAAAAGGATTAGAGTGGGAACTAGGCATGAATAAAATAGACTTGGCAAAGAGAAGGAGAATGCCTGTGTATTTATTAGCTCAACTCTGTGGAGCACAAAAAGCTGTGGCTAACAGAGAATACTAAAAGTTAGCGATGGAACAGACTTACGAGGTTATCCAAAGCAGACCATTCCCTGCCAGTGCAGGATTGCTCCCTACACTGTGTTCTCCAACTCTTTGTGTCGTCTGATTTTTAAATAGTCACATGTTTAGTTACTAGGTAACTACTCTACAATCTCATAGATCTTTACTGTTCTGATATTCAGTCTAAATTTTCCTTCGCTTAACTTCAGCCCATTGCTTCTAGCTATATCTTCTTGCCCATGTTAGACAGCAGCTGTCCTTTCTTTTGATGCTTAAATCCTTCAGATATTTAAGGGCACAGTCCAGCAAAATGCTGTATGCTTTTTGCTCCACCCAGCACGATGGAATCTAAAGTGCCTTGGGGGATGAAGAACATTCCATTTTCTTCTTAGGAACAGGACAGATGTTCCAAGGACAAAATCTTACGTGTTTGTAGTCCTATGGACTTCGGGCCAACTGCTTCCCATTGATTTCCCCTCCCCATTCCCCTGTTGCTATACTGCATGGGCCTGACCTTTGTGGGTGCAAACCCTGAGGGTATGTTTATGTGACATTTCCCAGGAAGCAACCTGAACTACTGTGTCCTCTTAGCTCTCTAGCCTGGGATCCCTTTTATACTGCTTTGCTAATGAACAGCAAACCCCTCCAGGTTCTATTCACTCACAACCACCAGTATACAAAGTCACTCCCAGCTGAGTACATTGATAGATACAGGGCGATGCCTGCATATCCCTGTCTCAGCCTTGCCCCCCAGAAATGTGCATCTTGTACCATTTAGTAGCCCATTAGCCCATACAAGCTCATAAATGAGTCCATCATTCCAGCAAGGGATAATGAATATGCACCAGCCTTGTTGTCTCAAGTGGGGGCTTGCCAAACACTTCAACCAAACACACTGGTTTAAATAAAATAATAAATACATTTATTAACTAGAGAACGAGATTTTAAGTGATTTAAAAGTGATAAGACATAAAAGTCAGAATTGGTTACAAAACAAATAAAAAGAAACACACAAGCTAATTCCTAAACTTTACTAAGGCTAATAAGTTTAAAAGAAAAAAAGTTTCTCTCACTCAAAAGCTTTCAATAGTCTGTACTGGAAAACCTTCAGGCCAGGACGACTACTCCCAGTTCAATGATGCATGTATGTCTTTCAAGTGATCTTGTTGCTATGAGCACAGATGAGGGAGGAGAGGTGATGAGGAGGTCACTGTCTCTTCTTTTTATAGTCGGATCCTTTGTACTGGAAAAATCTTTGCTGGGCCATGAGGTCAAGTAGTTCCATGGTGTATGTGGGTTTCCAATTGTCCTTCAGCTAAATTGTAAGTTCTTGTTTACAACTCCCCTGCTGGTGAATCTCTGATTAAGCAAGTAATAGCCTGTTAGCACCTAGCTGGAGTGCTAGTGTGCCTTTGTCTTTAAGAAAATGGTCTGAAGACGTTACTGAAATATGCTGTAGTTCTAGGTAACAATCATATAGTAAAACCTCATAGCTCCATATACAATGTTGATACACACATTTTAACAGGACAATGATGTTCAGTAAATTGTGTTTTCAAATCCTACCTCACAAGGCATCCTTCATAAAAAATACATCATAACCATATAAAAGTGAACATGGGGTACAAGGTGTCGTGGGTACAGGATGTTACAGTTTACACTACGTGCTGCAGCTATGCTGTTGTAGCACCACAGTGTAGATGCTTCCTACATTGATGGAAGGGGGCTTTCCACTGATGTGGGTAATCCACCTTTCCGAGAGGTGATAGCTAGTGTGAAGGAAGAACTCTTCTGTCGACCTAGGCATATCTACACTGGGGGTTAGGTTGATCTAACTACAGTGCTGAGGGTATGAAATTGTTTGCAGTCCTGAGCCACGTAGCTAGGTCAATCTTATTTTTAAGTGTAGACTAGACCTCTGCTATGTATGTATCCCGAGGTCTACATATGTAAGATGGATGTACACAAAATTGCACCATGAAAATCTGGCACCATGTGAATAAGATGATCCGGCTATGGCCTCTGATGCTCATTGAAAATGATTATTAGGGTCTCATGTATTCATAGATATAATGGACTAGATCCTTGGGTGCAGCCAAACTGCACTTGGTGCAATACCCTGGGAGAGGGGCAAAGGTCGTTGTATGCCATTTTGACACTCCCACAATCCTGTGGGAACATCTGGGACCTGGTTTAACCTCAGAGACAGTTAGAGCAGCCCTGAAGCACCTCTAACTTGTTCAGGCACCAAGATGCTGTTCTGGCCATGCCCTCTCTTCCCCCTGCAATGCTGTCCGCACTGGAAGTGGAGAGTAGACCAGGGCAGGTGGGTAGGATTAACTATGTTTTAGTTATTTCATTTTTCATTCCTTTTTCTTCTACCAGAGTGGAACAAAGGGGGGACAGCAACAATAACTGCCTCTTTCTGTGTTTTCTCTTCTCTAGACCAGCATTTCTTGAATGTGGCCACCATGCCCGCATGCAGCCACCAGAGGTTTTTCTTGCAGCCACAGCCTCCTGGGCAGTGATAGAGGGTTGGGGAGGCAAAGCATTGGTCCCTTCCCCAGGGCCACCCGCAGGGATTGGACCCTGCCCCCCTCTGGAGACACAAATGCTGGAAGAGCAGGCAGCTAGTGGGTTCCCACCTTCCTGGAGACGGTAGGGTCGGACTCTAGCCCTGGGGTGGCGGGCAGCAAGTTCTGGCCATGCAGGGTTCACACCCCCATCGTCCCTGGCTCCCGCTGCCTCTGCCAGCCCATCATGCATTCCCCCCATCCCCTACTTCCTCCCTACTCACCTTGCCATCCAAGGCTTAATTTGTCCCTGTGCTTGCCAGGACCGAGTAAGTCTGCTGCTGTGAAAATTGATATTTCTATGTTTGTTAATATCATTTTTCATAGCAGTAGACTTATTAGCTAGCAAGTCTTAAAAACGTAAAAATAAAAATAAAAATAAAAAAGCAACCCAAAAAGCAAAAGAAACCATAAAAAAGACAAGAACCTACAGAGCACCTTATTTGTGTTTGTATTCTGTTTAGGTCCAGTAAAGAATAGAGACAACTGTACTTTATTTTTATTATTGAGTCTGCAGAAAGATTCAATAAAGTGCAATGATTAGGACATGCGTATGTGCATATTTATGTTTTTCCTAAAGTTAATTAAGTATTTTTAAGGAAAAATTTGTCAGCACAGACACCAGCAAGAGTTGGTGGCCTCCCTTTGAGGCCACCAAAAATTTTGTTGAGAACCCTTGCTCTAGACTGTGCCTATTTATTCCCCTTCTTCTAGGTAATTTAATATCTGTGGCAATACTTTGGAATCTTTCTACTTTATCAATACCCATTTAAGATCAGTATTCTAGCATTGTCCTTGCTAGTGCTTACCATCACTAACTGCCTCCCTTATTTCACATATAACACCTTGGCTTTTTGTACTGATGTTTGTGAGTGGTAAAGTGTACAGATATAGCTTTCTCACAACCAGCAGTAGATTAAAACACAATATTAACCCATGAAGCATATGTGGTCTCCAGGGAAATGAATTTTGCCAGTGTGTTCAACAAGAAAGCACTGTCATTCCATTAGTTATTCAATGGCTTAATGTCCTGCCTCCAAAGGAGCTTAGAATACTATGGTGTTGTCAGAGATGTATGGCGGATCTCTCAAAAATGCCTTAATATGATTATTTATGGCCACTAAAGCAGTTATAGCAGAAAAGGTTCAGGTGTATGACATCTTTCAAAAGCAATCTCAAAAGCCCTGCATGCGTGCACTGTGGGAAGGTGGGAATAAAGGGATAGGATCAGACCAAGGGATAATGCCTAAGTCATAAAAAGGTGCACCATGTGAATCATAATGGCCAGAAAAAATTGACATAAATTGCTCGTAATAATAGCAGGTGCTTCTACACACTGACAGCCACACTGTATGAAATAACGTAATGGTTGACTCTCCCCTTGATATTGCTTGTCTGAGGGTGTGCTTCTCATGCCTTCCTGTGTTTTATTGCATTGAATAACCCCACTGAGATCACATCTTGTTAGCTTGATTCTGCTGCCCATTCTGTGTATTTACTCTGTGCTGCATGAATATGGAACAAGACTTGTAAGAAGTAAAGAAATTTCACAAATCATCTTTTTTTTTCTGTCCCTGAAAAACTCTTCTTCTCTTATCATGAAGATCATTGAACTATTTTTACTGCTAGGTTAGTGGACTATGGGCCAATCTTGCTCTCATTGAAATTCAGTGGGAGTTTCCCTTCCACTTCAATGGGAGGAGGAACGAGAACCATAGTTGAGGTTATCATGGCATGTTTTGCAGCCTTGCAATTAGCCACAAAACGGTACTGTTATATTTGTAAGGAGGTGAATGTGTAGAGTTATGGCTGTTACGGGGCTCCTTAGACCCATTTTAGTCCCTCCCTAGTGCACCCCTTAAGTGACCCGCCAGGCTTCCTGCACCTCACTTTGGGTGAAACCCTGTGGTCTAGCCACTCCTAGATGGAATTTCTGGACTGCAGGCCTCCCACTTCGCAACTGTGTTTAATGTAATCGGCCCAACTGCACTGGGCATCTATATTCCTTTTCATGTCAAGGACCCATGACTAGCTACTCAAAAACAGTGTCTTCAGAACAAACTTTATTGTCTCATTCCCTCAAAGGTACAAAGCACATAGAACAAAGGACAAAAATGAATAGAAGGCCTACACTCATGGGTGTGTCTTACACCTTAATCTTTCTTTCACAGCTTTCATATGTGCCCCTCAGTCCAGCTAACCCCCATATTTGTGCTGCTTGCCGCATGTTCTCTCTGTGTCCCTTTTCCTGCCTGTCAGCTCTCTAACTCTTCCTGGGGAGCCTCTGGCCATGCTGTGATAGTTCACCTCATTACCCCTTGCTTCTAGCAAGAGGGACTGTTGCCTGTGCTAACTGGGTGTTAGCTCCCTAATGCCACCAGTCTTTCAGCCAATTAAACATTCTCCTCCAGGCTATGCCAGCCCTGTCTTTGCCTTGCAGGTTAACAAGATGTGTGCTCCAGTTCTTGAGTCTGCTAGAATCATTCCCATGTGATATCCAGCCTTGACACCAGCTACTCTCGGAAGTCCCAGATCCCCTGCTCCCAAAGGAGTGCTGTACCCCAGTGTGGCACTGAGCCAGAAGGAGTTAAGCACTAACAGGCTAATTAACCCAGATTCAACCTTTAGAGACATATTAGTAAATAATGATTGTATTTTTTGTGCGTGTTTACATATATATTGTTGACAATGTAACCAAACGGTTCCTGTCTGTCACTGAATTCTGTTAATTCAGAGTTCAAAGGGACATGTTAATATTTAGCTGAACTGTAAACATAGTAAAATCATTGTCTTTATTTCTCTTTAAAATATATAGTAAACTACCTGTAAATGGCAGGAGATGGGCAGTTACCATATGCTAATCCATGCAGCTAATTATCAGGGGTGCTTAGAAAATAGGTGGTTTTACATCAGAGCCATGATGATCACTTATTATTCACCCAAGAAATACCTGCTGTCAAAAGACTGTCAATAGCCTGCCAGAAATCTATAAAAGAACTCTAAGGCCCTGATCCTGTTATCTCAGATCTGCTAAAACTTCATCAGGGAAAGTTCGAGTTGCACAACCGAGGTCTCTAACTCCAGTCTGGATCACCCTCATATTGGACATTCGACTATAATATGTGGAACTAATTCTGAAATAATGCTTTGCAGATCTAAAGCTCACCATCTCTGCTATGAAATTGACCTAAGAATTTTATTCAAGTCTGTATGTATAATCTTTTAACCTGTGCTCTCTCTTTTTTTCTTTTTTAATAAATTTTAGTTTAGTTAATTGGCTGTAAGTGTGTATTTGGATAAGATCTGAAATTAGGATAACCAGATGGCAAGTGAGAAAAATTGGGATGGGGATGGGGGGGTAATAAGCATCTATATAAGAAAAAACTCCAAATATCAGGACTGTCCCTATAAAATCTGGACATCTGGTCACCCTATCTGAAATATTCATTGGCCTAGTGGGTAATGTGTCTGATCCTTTGGGACTGGTAGAACTTTATATATGATGAACAAGATTTGCAGTGATCCTCACAATATTTGACTTGGCTGGGTGGGAGTCCAAAACTATGTTTCTAGCTTCTGGGTTAAACCAGTACGGTATTGTAGATGTTTTGTTGCTGGATTGGTGAATCTAATTATTAGAATAACCACCAGTTTTGGGGATCGTCTGACCCATTCTTTGCTGTTTGCCCTGATTGAGTAATCCCGCCCTAGGATTCCAGTCACACCCGGGTTTTCCAGTTTTACCATAAATCACTCTCCTGTATAACACATGCCATTTGTGAACACTTCTAATAAAAATAAAAGAAGGCTTATTTAAGAAAGAAGAGAGGTTCCACTAAAACAAGAGAGAATAATGTAAACCGATGGTTACAAATAAAAAACAAAATCATAAAACATGAACAAGGGCTCACACTTATTAACAGTTACCTTTCCTATCTAAGAAAGCAGGTTTCCTCCCCCAGCTTTCCCAAAGTTCAGTCTGTTGCAGAGCTGGCTGAATTCACAGGAATCAGGTTTCAAACATTCATGAAACACTCCTGATCAACAAGGTATCTCCTCTCCTCAGTAAATGTAAGCAGAGGTTCTTTCTCCACTCTGTCATATTTAATTGCTTGTCTTTATTCAAGACAGGGCATTTTCCTCACTGTCTTATCATTCCTTTTTATCTCCAAATGGTTTTGATGTTTGTTGGTTTTCTATTCACTTTTTGGGGTTCATGCAATAGTGGACAACTGAGCAATAGGTTATGTCATTGGCTAGCTAGGGAGGTTATCAGCTCCCTGCTTCGTGAATGGGCCCTCACCGAGACATGAGTTGTAAGGGCATAATTTTCAATATAGTTGTTATTCCTTAAATATTGCATGTACATGCATATCACAATTATTATAATTACTGGTAGATTACAAGCTTTCACTAGACACCTCACATGATACACTTCAGGGATAAATGCCATGAAAGAAGTATATTAAGTGTAGTCAGTTTGTCAGGTTTGAGATAGGAGTTGCTTGTAAAGAACAGTGAACCCTTTGCCCATTGGCTCTGGGCTGTCTGTCACACACATGCTCAACCCTCACCCTTTTCTAGACCCAGGGTGCTCTAGTGGTTTTTTGTTCCCTTTGATCTCTCTCTCTTCTCTTTGATCTCTCTTTGTAAAACACCTATGTCATCAGCGCTGCGGCCAAGGTGTTGTCTTTCCATGGCAATAATCTTGGCTACTGTGTGTGTTCGGATGCTCCTTATTTATGTCACTATTGTACTGTTACTGCTTAGTTCCTCAGTTCCTTCAACCACTCCTTTTGATCATTGAAATCACAGAAATGTAGGGCTGGAATCTAGTGCATTCCACACACACAAAGACAACATCAAGTAGACCAAGTCCAACATCCAATGATGGGGATTCCGCAACCTCCTTATGTAACTTATTCCGGTACTTAACTATCCTTATAATCAGAAAGTTTTTTCCTAATATCTAACCTAAATCTCCTTTGTTGTAAACTAAGCCAAATACCTCTTGTCCTACCCTCAGGTGACATGGAGAACTGTTGATCATTGTACTCTTTATAAACCACTTTTTACATATGTGAAGATTGAGTGGGGACATTATAACAATTTTCTCTTCTGTAGACTAAACATACCCACTTCTGTCTTAACTGTTCTCTCATTTTTATTGCTTTCCTCTGGACTCTCTCCAGGTTGTTCATGTCCTTCTGAGTGTGGCACCTAAAATGGGAGACAGTACTCCAGCTGGGGCCTCCCCAGTGCCAATTAGAGGAGAACAATTACCTTCATGTCTCACATATGACACTTCTGTTAATACATCCCAGAATGACATTTGCCTTTTTTTTTTGCAACAGCATCACATTGTTGACTCCTGTTCAATTTCTGATTCACTATAAACCCTACATCCTTTTCTGCAGTATTGCTGCCTAGATAGCTCTTCCTCCATTTTGCCTTTTTTGTTTCTTTCTGAATGCAGTGCTCTGTACTTGTCTTTAATGAATTTCACCTTATTGATTTCAGACCAATTCTCTAACTTACCAAGATCATTTCAAATTCTAATTCTGATTTAACTTCATAGCAATAACCTGTCATAAACAGACATTCATAAAAATATTTCCCAATTTGTCACAGTGGCAAATCATAGACAATAAATGAAGATTATTTTTTTTGTCATAAGTTCTTTGGAAAACCAAAAAAAGTTATAGGACCCATAAAATAGTGTCAGATGTATAGAAAGAAATTAAAAACAGCAGGTGACTGGGTGAATAAAATTAATAATAAATGCAAACAAAAATGTAAATGTTAACATTGGGGGAAATGCAGCTATGCTTTTGTAATTAAAGATCAATTTTTTTTAAAGGAATAAAGTAACTCAGCAGTTTTAACATTTTGGCCAATGAGAGCTAGAAACTTCCCTCTAATTAAAAAGGAATATCTCATTATCTAGGCTTGATGCTTTTTTCATAACTGAAGCAGATGCTCTATACATAATCTGTTGAATTGCTTATTACCATGAAGTAATGCTATGAGGTAAAAACAATATACATGATTTTGGAGTCTGTCAAGAAAGATTGCGAGAGAAGCAATTTCCATTTCCTGAACAATTATATGTTCTTGTCTCTGGCAGAAGGAGAAGATACAGTCTTGTGATGGGACATGAAATAGCTGTGAGCTTATAAACTCTTTGTCAACTTTTTTTACCACACATTTTCCTGACTCAATATGGATGAAAGGATGGTTCTACTTGAATACCTTTTAAATATATATCAAATGCTTTTGCCTTCATCTTTTCATAGTTTCAGTTTCTAGTAACTGAAAGGTTTCCTGTGTTTTAGCCCTCTGTATATAAATGCTCCTACCATAGGAGATAAAGTGTAAAGAGTTATTTCACAACAAGTTTGCAATAACCATAGCCTCAGAAAGGCATTCCATTACACAGCAGCAAATATGACCACAAATGAATAGTGTATGAATCGGCTTCCGTATGTCTTAAGGGAATTCAGACTGAAATTCCCTTTTTTTAAAAAAAAGAATGAGATGAGCTTTTAACCAAGGACATATCTAGCCACTGTAAACAAACCAGTTAGCCCATAGATCAGTTGTAATAGACAATTGACATTTTGATGATAAGATGCCAGTACAGAAGTCTATCAGATGCCCTTCTTAAAATATTCAATTGTCAGTGCATGTGTGAACTATCCCAGTTTTTAAAGTATTTAGGTCGAGTCCCTTTCTTTCAATAGCCACTTCTATTTGTTAACGACCATACAAAACTGTTCAAATTAATTGCATGGAAAGTGTCAGAATGAAGAGTCAGTCAGCGATGCTGCAATGGCCAAAGCTGAGACATCAGTAGATGGTGCATCGGAGCAGCAGTGTATTATCACCTAGGCCGCTAAGGCCTAGGCCTAGGGTGGCAAATTTGCAGGGGTGGCAAATTTATAATAGCAGCATTTTTGTAATCGTGGCATCAGTGACACCACGATTCTACCAATCATAGCGTGTATTGAACGTGAGGTTTTGGATCCATGCGCGGTCCCGCACTATAAGTGAAATCGTGCTATATATATGCCCATTCAAGTGAGGGTCCGCTGTACTTGTAATTTTATTTATAATAAAACTTGTACATGTTCAATTATTTTAAATATATTTAGATTCATTTTAGTTCAAAAGAATTTGTAAAAAATCTAAAACAAGTTCATATGGGGCTGGGGGCGGCAATTATTTCAGGGCCTGGAGTGGCAAAATCATTAATCCACAACCGAGTGGCATCAATAGAGACTGGGGCAAATGTGTGCTATTGATATGACAGTAACAGCTATTGTAGGCGCTGCATCTCCTTTGCTCACTTGAACCCCTGGTGTAGAAAAGCCCTTGCATATGAGCACAGTCCCATTGACTGCAAGATGTTGAGTACCCTGAACTCTCACTAAAGTCCAGGGAGAGCTGAGGGGTCACAGCACCTCCCAGGAGGCACACAGCCCTTTTCAGGATTAGATCTCAATAGAGCAGTCAACCTTTCTACCAGAGAAGAACAAATCATTTTTTTGTTCCTGTCAGGTCACTTACTGAACTGCAGTCAATCTCTTTCAATCATGCCAGAGGTATTTTTGTTTTGTTTTTGTTTTCATGTAGCAACTGCTACATTTCTACATCTATATTTCAAAGCAACAATCCTCACTACCAGTCATCACCAAGGATAGAAACTATGACCATACCAGCATAAAAAATACAGCCACTTATGGAATCACTCCATTAACTGGCAGCAGTAGCAAGCTCTTACCCTATGTGGGCTGGGCATGTCTAGAGAAAGACATGATCACATATGCTTAGTCAGCATGTTTCATAGAATTCAAAGCAGATTTCTTCCAACCACACACATACGGACCACTGGAGAGGCAGAGATGGACTTGGAAGCAAAGGGAAATACAGGGGCCTGACTACTCCATCTGGTGCTCAACATACTCTTGCCAAAATAGGTAGAAATTACATTCAATTATCCCAAAGTATAAATTGTATCAAAGAAGATGATCCTTTGGTGGAGCTAGGATGGATATAATGTGGCTTCTTCACTTTTTGGGGGAGCCGTAAGTACAGAGTGTATAGCCTTCCAAAAAGTGGCCAAGCTCAAATATTTTTTATTTCCTCTAATCCCTTCCAAAAGCTGCATAAAAATGATGAAATTACAGCTGCATAAGGCCTCTTAACTTGCTACTCTGCATGTGAGACTGCAAGCAGATTTTGGTGCCAATGTGATCTCCTGAGAGAACTTAGAATATCTGTTAGATATACTGGTGATTAATGTAATATGACTTATTCTGTCATGGTTCAGACATGCCAAACCCACCCAAAAATGCAGAAATTTGGCTCTTTTTTTTGGCTTAATTGGCTTGTGAGTTGCTTGTTGGCTGGTTTTTGGCTTGTAGCTTGTTTCTTGTTGCTTTTTCTTTCTTTCTTTCTTTTTTTTTTGATCAGCTCCTGGCAAGCAGGAGCAAGGTGGGGAGAAAGTCAAGGATACATAGCAGGCCCACCATGGTCCGAGACTGCAGACCGGGGCATCTAGTCACATAGAGTGTTGGGGTTCTTAGGGACTGGCTTGTTTTAGCCTTTTTTGAAATAGGATTAGCTTGATTTTGGCTTATTGTGAAAGTAGGAGTGTTTGTTTACTGCATGAAAGTTGGCAATTGTGTCATAGAGATTTTATTAATATGGCTGTGATGACCTGCTGTGGTGTTTTAGTGATCAACCAGACCAGTCAGAGCATCTGTCACCGCTTTTATGCTGTACTGCTATTGTTCAGTTCCCTGATATCAATAGCCTGCCCACAAGCACAAGGTCTTAGCTTGGCTTTCACCAGCCTAGTTACTCCTTGCAGGGTGACACCAACAGCCCTTCTAGCTCTAAGTCTCCCCAAATCTATCTTCCTGAGTTCTCAAGTACCAGACACTCTGACTGTTCCCCTCTGGTTTGTCACCTCCAAAGGCATGAAACCAGCCCCACAGATCAGTTCACTTTGGCACACACACACACTCCATGCAGTTTGCACTACTGCGACCTGTTTGGGGTAAAAATAAACAAAGGGTTTAGTTCATAGAAAAAACACAGACTCCGAGACACAAATAGTAAAGGACAGCAAATATAGACAAGTTACATAGAAAATAAACATAAAGACACAATCTCAGGCTTTACACTTCTGTAACAGATATCACTTTGCTAATACAAATTAGTGATTTTCTTTTGAATAGTGTTCCACCATATCCCTTAGCTACGGGGGGGATCCAGCATCCATGGAGAGCTTCCTGCCTAGAGACAGCACCTTGGTTTCTGGACAAATTTCCCTTCAAATCCCTTCCATTTAAAATGAGTTTGCAGGTTTGATTTTTTTTTTCCTCCCCTTCTGTCATTGTAGATATTCAATATGAGGAAAATCCCAGTTGTCTCAATATCTTTCCATTTAACTCTAATGGCCCACCTGGATTAGACAAAGAATCACTACTTTAGTCTGGTTTTGTGTAAACACCTGGTTTAAGAAGTGCCTCTCACTCACTGTGCTGGTGTGATGTAGAGCTGAAGTTTATGAGCACAGTTCTACATGTATATAAATTCATAATTGTAGCCTGTGTACATATCTCATACTGATTATTAAGTTTAGAACATTACAGGCTTTAATAAAAGACCTTACTTGATTCAATTGCTCTTTCATGGAGCCTAAACCTTCTCTTCTCCCCTTGGGGTGTCTGGATCCTGATTGTCATACAGGAGAACCTGCCTGCTGTGGGAGGCATGCCATTCAGGTGTATAAAACTGAGAGTGAAAGCACTGTCTCCATTACAGAGTAAAATCTGAATTGGGGCTTCTCTACACTACACGTTACGCCAGTATAATTTATGTCCTCAGGGATGTGAATAAGCCACCCCCTTGAACAATGTAAGTTATGCTGACCTAAGCACTGGTGTGGACTTCTGTGCTATGTTGGTGGGAACTTTTCCTGCCAACAGAGCTACCGCCTCACTGGAAGGTGGGTTTTTTTATGCTGATGGGAGAACTCTCCCATTAGCAGAGAGTGTCATCACCAGACTCGCTGCAGTGGTGCAGCTGCATCAGTACAGTTGCACTGCTGCAGTGCTTCTAGTGTAGACTAGCTCTGTGTCAGATCCCTGGTCACTTTACGATGTTGCTAAATTAAATTAATTAACTGAAACCCTATGTTGCATCTCCAGCATCAGTAAAAACCCATTCCAGATCTGGCAGGCGTGCACAGACACAGCTAAAACAATATAATACGTGCAGCATTACTACAAATGGAATACACTGGTGAATGAATATGGATGCAACTGGATCAGCTGAGGACTTCTCCTCAGAAACTGCTGCTATTATGAGCAGTTGCATGTTCATATTTAATAAGGCATGATGGCAAATAACTCATTGTGTGTGTCTTAAATAAAACTTCAGCTGTCAGATAATACTTAAGATGGCACTACACAGAAAGGAAACATACATTTCAGCTCTTTATAAGCAGAATCTGAATAAGCTCTCCCCTGACATCTGAGCTGTGGAAAAGGACTTCAAGAGCTGACCTCATTTGCTCAGCATGATGGAATTGCTTGCCCAAATGATCACTTGTGGCTGGTGTTGGATCCCCAGTCTCCTTGTTATTCATCAGGAGTTATAAAGGGTTGTTATCCTTGTTGTGTGAATCAAGGGCAGCAGAACTGTACCTGGCATACCCCAATGGAGAGACTTACCCTCAAGTGGGTAAGTTACTAGGCAGGGGACATTGGTTCCAAAGCCCAATGAGTTGAGAGAGGGTGGGGACAGGTACTTGTACCTGGTGGTGTAGTCCCTGTTTATGGTTCCTACACACCATTTGATCCTTCCTCTCTCCATGGTATAAAGGGCTAATTTAAACTCAATTGGGAGTCTTGTTACACACTGCGGAGCTGAAATCACTGATACCTAGGTGTAAGTATTAGACTTACTTTGGGGCAGTATCTCTGATGCAAGAGACTGCCCAATGTGCATCAGCAGTGAGACTCCCCCACTAATAGCTGAAATCACTTAGAGCTGAAATCACTGACAGCTGTGTTAAGTGGTGGGACCTGAAGACATCTTGCTGAGCGGCCAGCTGGCTGGTGGAGAGGTGCAGTGAGCAGCCAGAAGGGCGGTTGGTGGAGAGGCATGAGGAGAGGCATGGTGAGGGGTCAGCAGGGCAGCTGGCAGAGAGGACCAGAGCAGAGCCCCACAGAGAGGCGTGGCAATCAGTTGGTGGGGTAGCAAGCCGAGTGCCCGAGCAGCAGAGTGTGTAAGGTGCGTGCTTATCTTCCCCCACACCTTCCACCCAGGATGGGAGGTGAACTCTGTGGATGAACCTCTGAACTCTGGGGCTGCACTGACCCAGGACAGCAACTGTGAGTGGGGTACAGAGAAGGGATGGGCATGTTAAAGGGACTTTTGGGTTACTGGATTTAAGAACCTGAGGGGAAAAGGACTCTGCCCAACTTGCTTGGGGATGAGTCTTTTGCTCATGGTTTGTGTTTTTGAACCCTAGTTGCCGTGCTTTCCCAAATTAATGCTGAGTTACTTCCCTTCTTTTATGAAAAGATTTTGCTACACTCTGGGTACGTCTTCACTACCAGCCATATCGGAGGGTAGCAATCGATTTCTCGGGGATCGATATATCGCATCTCATCTAGACGCGATATATTGATCCCCAAATGCGCTCCTGTTGACTCTGGAACTCCACTAACGCAAACGGTGGTAGCAGAGTCGACAGGAGGAGCCGCGGACGTCGATCCCACGCCATGAGGACGGTAGGTAACTCGATCTAAGATACTTCGACTTCAGCTACATTATTCATGTAGCTGAAGTTGCATATCTTAGATCGATCCCCTCCCCTAGTGTAGACCAGCCCTCAGACTCTGTGCTTGTAAGAGGGGAAGTATTGCCTCTTAAAGGTGCCCATGGGGTGGTGTGTAATTGTCCCAGGTCACTGGATGGGGGCTCAAGCTGGTTTCGTGTTGTATTGTTGAAAAGATATTAGATACTGAACCCAGCCCTTGTTGCTGCTGGCTTCATCTGGCAGAAGGGTTACATCTTTAATTGGAGAGGTGAGGGCAGCTTTACTTGTAATTAACTTTCTAAATCTCAATTCTCATATCCTTGTTTAGAAGAAACAAAAATCCTTTCTCATGCTTGATTTTATTTTGAATAATAAGCCAATAACATTAACTAAGTCAGCACCACTGGGACCATCTGTGACTACAATTAGGTCTCAATGCTCATACATTAATGGTTTGCTGTTAGTGGATTATAGAACATATCTGCAAAACCAAATGTTTCGTGTCCATTTCATCAATTACTAATCTTCTCATTATAGATAGTGCATTTAGTAGTATCCCTTATCAATTACACCATTTTTGTCCATTACAGCCCTCATCTAGAGTAACAGGCATCTCTTTATATACTGCACATGTTTACAGAAAAGAGACCAAGGAAATGACCTATTTACTGTGACTTCTTTTCATGGTATCTGGTTTACCTAACTGATTGAGCAGATGTCTTTTGGCTTATCATCCACTGTATTATCAACTATAAAACATGTCTGTAACCAAGTCATTATGACAGAAATCACCTGCTAGAGTAATGTCTGATAAGTTAAAAGCATCTTTCCGTAGATTATTATTGTATTGATCATAAAAAACAGCTGCCCCAAATCAGTTACAAGCATTTCCTTTTTGGGCCCCTTGATACATTTCCCTAAGGGTCAAGGGTTAGAGTAAAAAGGCACACTATCCATTATTTCATGACATTCTAAGGTCCAGCTAACACTCATGTTATCAATAACATTCCTAGTGTGTCAGTTAAAGCTCAGGGTAAAAACAGAATGGATAATTGGATACAGGCCTGCTGTTAGTCCCAAACAAAACACTCTTTGACTTTAGAGTTTAGCTAACTCAGAGAGGTTTTTGGTATTTTTGGCCAAGGAATCATGAATCACAAAAGATTAATATTTACTAACAGGGCTATAGTCTCCCCTGAGATTCAGGACTACATTCCCAATATACAGGAGCAGAGTACATTCATCTTTCTAAATGATTAAACCCAAGAAAAGAGGAGTCAAAGTTCTGCGAATAAAGAGGGGGTGGGATCAAACAAAGAAAACAAAGTCAAATCAGAGAATTCAGTATTGAGAAACTCAAGCAGAGAGGATGTGAGTAATCACCAATTTTTGTTTTTTTCAGATTCATTCCAAGTTTGCATAATTTTGTACTCACATGTAGCTGATAATATGTTGACTAATTTGACTTTAAGATCAATGCCATGATCCTCAAGTGTTTCCACTCTTGATCCCAGTAGTCATTTCATCTGACTCATGAATGTTTTGGCTGAATCATAATAAATAACTGGTGGGGACCTGCGTTTATCATCATGACCCAAGATGGCCCCCACTTAGTGGAACTCACCAGATGAGGCCCAAGGAAATGCCTCATTTTATACTTTTTTGTAAAAATTTGCCCCCAAAAAGAATCAGTACCCAAGACCTGGCCCAACTAATGAAGGGCAAAAGGATGTTTTGTAATACCTACCATATGATTGTCAATGGATAAGAATTAGGTGCAAATCAGTAATCTGTCTTTGTAATCGTTCTGTTTTTGTACACAGGCTGGAGGAGGAGGTGGAGGTAATTTACTGGCAGGCTGTATTTTTACAGTAATATGACTCAAGACAAAGGCAGTCTTATTGTTTCCTTTGATTTGCATTCCAAAGGTACCAAATATGAAAACATTTATTCATTGGGACTTGAAGATCGGTCATAGTGACCTTTGTCTGCTGCTTCAAATCCTGACTGCAACTGTTTAAAATACTGCCTCCTATTCTTGTAATAGCCTCCCTCTTTCGAAAAGACCACATAATCCGCTAAAACACTGGCATGCATAATATTCATAAGTCAGAGCTCCTTTTTGCATCACCAAGTTCTCTATGCCCATCATCTGTTATCAAAAGTGAAAGACAGGATCTACTTAAGCATAAATACAAACCAGAGCAAGAGATTTGAAAGGGTCAGATCTTGATAGCCACTGCTGGGAGATAATCTGTGAAATTTTTATCCTTTACATTGCTGCATCTTACACTTCTTGTCTTCTAAGGTCTGAAATATTTCCACTAACCTTTCTTGTGACTATAATAATCCTCCCCCTTCAAACACATTTTGCTATCCAGCAGCAAAGCTGCACATATGTCTTCAGGATAGTAATGATAGCTGATGGGTCCATCTCTTTAACCAAGTCTGTGATATAACTCAGTATTGCACTGTTTCCCCTGGGATGTGTGTGAGTTTGCATTATCTGTTCAGCATTCTGGAGTGTGTAGGGGGTAAAGGATGTTTCTACATGAGCCAGTTCATCAATGTTAGCCCCGGAAGTCCATTTCGTTTTTCTTCTTTCTTAAAAGTTAAAATCATACACAGCCTTACACCCTGAGATACATTAAATAAACTACTGGTCCAGTCTAGCAAGATGCTGAGGGCTTTCAACACCTGTGCAAGCAATGGGAACCGAGGGTGTTCAGCACCTCACTCAGTGTAAATTTCAATTTGAGGTTTGAGTTGATTACACAGTCTTTCATCTTTGAGTCACTGATTTGAATACTACCCAGGCAGAGCGTCAGATTTGTCAGTGTCATATGTAAAATAGACTCGTGGCCTCAGCTGCAGTCTGCTTCCTAGCATTCACACATCAGAAAACAGTGCCAGTGTTGGTAGTCTGAGCAGACAGCCAAAAGAAGGAAAAGGGATAGGGAGTGAACTACTTTCTGTTCCCTAGGACTGTGTTTACAGCAAGAAATTTCAGATTTTGCCACAAGTGCAACTTCACTTGGTTTGCACCTCTACTGACTGTAGCAACCTGGAGATCGCTGTGTGGACAGCATCTGCATGTCTTAACATCATGTTTCCTAACTCTGAGTAGGATCACCATGTCTGCAGCTGCAATAGGAGACCTAAATTTGCAAGTGGAGATGTGGCCTAGAAATTAAATGTTATCTGTTTGCAGTTGGGAGAGAAGTTAAATGTTGGGCGATAGTGGAGGTTTTATGCCATACAGGGGAAAATAAAAATTCCTTTCCACTTGACCATTAGGTTCTTGATGGGACATAATACAGATCAATTGTGCTTTAGTCTTAAGGTCTCTCAGGAGCAGTCCGTAAAATAAAGCAAATTTGGTGGGGATCACTTCTGGAAGAAGATTGAAAAGTCATTCTTAGCTTTGTTTCCTAATTTTCCCCCAAAGTGCCCAGAAAGTATGCAGCAACTCACCTCTACCCCATTCTTGGATTCTGTAGCTGCCTTTTAGAACACTTGACACAGCATCTCTGGTGATGGTCCTGGCTACTACGTGACTTCATTTAGCAGAATAGAGTGGGCCATTACTATTTCCCCAAACTGGGCTAAGGCTTTGTTTATCTTTGATAGCCAAGGCTTTAACATAGTTGGAGAAATAATTAATGTCCCATTTACACTACAAAGTGGAACCATATTTCAGGCCCAGGTTTCCTGCTGTGAGTGTAGTGTAAAAAAGCTTGAAACATATTGTTCTGTAACTTGAATTATAACTCTTACCTGTGGAATCCCTCTTCCGATAACTCTCTCTGCCTTACAATTTGTGAGACCTTTAGCTCCCAAAGACAGGAATTCAAGCCAAGAGCTGCTTATCCTTCTGGCCCTGTTACTAGAAATGGAGGTCTGATGGTTGTCCTTATTTTGTTCCACTGCTGGAAGGAAAAGTAGAGCCAGTCCATGACTTCAGAAGTTAGAGACTGTGGGTATGTCTACACTATAATTAAACACCCACGTCTGGCCCATGCAGCTGACTCGGACTTCGGCTAAGGGGCTGTTTAATTGCAATACAAACATTGACGAGTGGGCTGGAGCCCAGGCTCTAGGAATCTGTGAGGTGGAAGGGTTCCAGAGCTCAGGCTGCAGCCTGGACTTGAACATCTACACCAGGGGTCTCAAATACGTGGCAGGGGGGCCGGTGCTCCTCGCAGCCCCCTCTCCCGCCCTCCCCCAGCGTTTACCTAAAGCTGCTCTGGCCCGATGCGCACCGGGGGCAGGGCAGATTCCCTGCCTGCCTGCCTGCCTGCCTGCCCTGCCCCCACGCTGCTCCGGGAAGCGGACGGAACCTGTGGGAGGAGAGGCACAGGGCAGTGTGTTGATGTTGCTTCAGGCACCACCTCCAGCAGCTCCCATTGGCCGCAATTCCCTGTTCCCAGAGAATGGGAGATGCTGGGGGCGGTGCCTGAAGCAACAGCAACACACATACACCATGCTCCTGCTCCCCCACATTCCAGCCACTTCCTGGAGTGGTGCGGGAGCAGGGCAGGCAGGCAGGGAGCTTTCCCTGTCACCCGTGCACGCTGGGCCAGAGCCCCCCCACTGAACCCTCCTGCAGTCGAACTCTCTGCCCTGACCCCCTGCCACACCCCTCCTGCACCCCAACCCCCTGCCCTGACCACCTGCCATACCCATCATCCCTCCTGCACTCCACACCCCAACTCCCTGCCCTGAGCCCCTGCCACACCTCACCCCTCCTGCGCCCCCTCGGGGCAGGGAGGGGGTGGAGTTGGGGTGGGGATTTCAGGGAAGGGGTTGGAATGGGGGCAGGGAAGGAGTGGGAAGAGGTGGGGCAGGGGTGGGGCTTCATGGAAGGGGTGGAGTAGGGGTGGGGCCGAGGGCAGCGGGGGGAGGTGTCAGTAATGCTGCCCTCGGGCCAATGTACTAGTCCTCATGTGGCCCTCGTGATCATTTGAGTTTGAGACCCCTGATCTACAGTGCAGTTAAACAGCTCCTTAGCCAGAGCCCAAGTCAGTTGGCACGAGCCAGCTGTGGGTTTTTAGTTGAAGTGTAGACATACCCAATGGGTCACTAAGTGGTTACTTGCTTGTGCTTAAGGCTGGCCTGGGATAAGCTGTAATTAGAAGATGATCTAGTGATTGCTTGTGATTCTGGCTGTAGATTTATACAATACCTGTAAATTAGTACCTAGTATGGAATTGTCACATAGTGATACATACAATGTATAATTATGTCTTATTGACTGAGAGATGCATGGCAAGAAAAAGCAATGATATCAGTAAACAGGGTGAGTATATTCTGGTGGAATGACACCTTTGAAGGGGCAAATGGTTCTTAAAAGGTTAGTTGTGCTTTGCTAGTGGGCATTTAAGGGCAGTGGATATCTCATTTTCCTGCTGGTTGTTTCAAGCTAGTCAGATGACAGACTGGCTGAGAGCCATCTTGAACTGTTCCCTTCTGTGCACCAGACAATTATGGGCACTTCCCATATAGTATTACTGTCTGTACTCTTTTAACATTGCTCCTCGCAAAATGGATTGTGTCATATTCTGCAGGCTTTTTGGTGGGCAAGGAGGGGTGTATGTGAACAACTTTTCTCTGTCATGCTCTGCCAGCTTGACTTGTTTGTTATTGTGATGTCCTGTCGTGTGTTGGCCTTGAAACAGAATGCCTGAAGTCAGAGTGCTCTCATATTAAATACAGAGATACCTCAAAGATTCTTAATGGGTTTCCTGGGCCTCAGCTGCAATTCATCCCCTCTACTGGCCTCTGGCCAACCCTATAAACTGCATGTCTTCCTTTCCTCTTTCTTAGTGCTGTTCATTTTGTCACATACTCTGTGGCCACAGATGTCAAGTATAAAATGGCATGTGGTGTTAATGCTTTAGTGCTGGCACAGACTTACTTCCGGAAGAAGATATGCCCCTAGCAGTATTGTCTTGCAGGCTACACATCTAAATTTATCATGGCATGGTTATTCAAACAGGCAAAAGCCTGTAATCTGGCATGATGCCATCCAAAGAGATCAGTCAACAGACCATCTAGGCATATCAAGTGTGGCTGTTCAAGGACAGGAATCCCAGCCAGGAATGTCTGCACTCCTGTGTCTGTGGAGATTATGTGCTCTTGGCTGGAGGATTACTCATAACTCTTCTTGTAATGTCACTATGTATGTACTATTTTTCTATTAAATATAGAAATGAATTTAAGTATCATCCGACCACTAGCAAGGCTGTTAGTATACCTTTCCAAATGAAATGTTATTTTTCAGGGCATATATATGTGATTACATTAAATTTCCTAATGAACAACACAGAACAAGTAATGATCTACAAAGTGCTAGAATTATTTTGGTGCATACCTCAAGAAAAATGGGAAAATTAATTTCCACTCAGTTTGTTGGTACTATACCTTGTTAATGGTAAAACTGATCATTTTATATTTTTGGCCCAAAAATGTTTCTGGCAATGTTTTTATTGAAAATGTAATCTATTTTTATTTTGAAATTTTTCATTTATAATTGTCTTCAGAATAGGACATTTTCTTATGACTTTTTAAAAAAGTTTATTTTTCAAAAAGTCGTACATTGTGGTCATCTTAGTAACAGGAAGGAGTTAAAAAATTGCAATTCAAAATGTTTGCAGGTGAAAACTGCAAGATTTGGTCTGTAATTTACAATATTTTATCTGTGCTAATCCTGGGATTTCAAACTGCATTTTTAAAATCAAACTGATGCAGTGCAAATCTGTGTGTTAATTATAGTGTAATGATTGATTATGTATTATCTGAATTAGTAAACAGCTCTGATCAAACATGCTTATTTGCTAAAGTATTAAATCATACAAAACTAAGTACTTGACCATAGAATTTGAATTATGTAGCTAATCATATGTCAAATAGTGTAGGCGCATCCTTGGCACTTCCCATTTATTTCTAATAGTGTTTGAGTCCCAACTGGCTAATGTGTTGTCTTCTAATGCATCATTTTTTGCTGTCTGATTAGTATTCTTTTCTCTCCAGTGGAATTTTTGCTACATGAAAATCCAATAAGCTAAAATATACTATGGGGCTGCTCCATTTACATCTGGCAACTTTCCATTGTCTTTTTACAGATGTCTGGGCCTCTCGAGGTCCCTTCCAGTCCTAGAATCTATGAATCTATGTATTGCTAGTTATCATGTATGAAGAGTTCAAGGGTATATTATTATATTTGTTTTCTCAAATTTTCACAGGCAAACTCAGGCCTATTCCTATTTAACTATGTCCCCAAAATTAATTTATTTAAATCATGACCACTGAATTCATTCCTAGAAAAAGGGTTACTTGTAACTCTCCTTGTAATGTCATTATATATGTGCTGTTTTTCTATAACTATAGAAATTAATTCAAGTACCACCAGAACTTTTTAAAAAGTGCAAAATTAACAACATACGGGGATTTCTTTTTTTTTTAATTTCTCAGCATCAAAACATTTAGACATTTATTGTTACTCGCGGTTCAAACTAGAAATCCAGCTCAAGATGGACTTCTTTAAAATGCTTAAATCTTCAGAATGATTCATCTGTATGTTTGTCTCTGCTTCCAGATTTGTGCTTTACTGTCCATAATTATGCATAGTTGGTCACTCTGGAAACTCAATAATAAATTGGTTGTATGGTAAGCGAAATTCACTCTGCATTCACTGGGGAGTTAATTACAATTAGGGTTGTCAAGTGATAAAAAAAATTAATCACAACTAATCACACGGTTTAAAAAAATAACCACAATTAATTGCACTGTTAATACTAGAATGCCATTTATTTAAATATTTTTTACATTTTCAAATATATTGATTTCAATTACCACACAGGATACCAAGCATACAGTGGTCAATCTATATTTGCTTTATATTACAAATATTTGCACTGTAAAAAACAAAAGAAATAGTATTTTTCAATTTTCACCTAATGCAAGTACTGTAGTGCAATCTCTTTATCATGAAAGTTGAACTTACAAATGTAGAATTATGTGTAAAAAAATAACTGCATTCAAAAATAAAACAGTATAAAACTTCAGAGCCTACAAGTCCACTCAGTCCTACTTCTTGTTCAGCCAATGGCTAAGACAAACAAGTTTGTTTACATTTGCAGGAGATAATGCTGCCCACTTCTTGTTTGCAGTATCACCTGAAAGTGAGAACAGGCGTTCACATGGCACTGTTGTGGCCAGTGTCGCAAGATATTTATCTGCGAGATGCACTAAAGATTCATATGTCCCTTCTTGCTTCAGCCACCATTCCAGAGGACATGTGTCCATGCTGATAATGGGTTCTGCTTGATAACCATCCAAACCAGTGCAGACCACCACGTGTTCATTTTCATCATCTGAGTCATATGCCACCAGCAGACGGTTGATTTTCTTTTTTGGTGGCTCAGGTTCTGTAATTTCCGCATCAGAGTGTTGCTTTTTTAAGACTTCTGAAAGCATGCTCCACACCGCATGCGTCTCAGATTTTGGAAGGCACTTCAAATTCTTAAACCTTGGGTCGAGTGGTGTAGCTATCTTTAGAAATCTCACATTGGTACCTTCTTTGTGGGTCATCATTCGAGACTGCTATAACATGAAATATATGTCAGAATGCAAGTAAAACAGAGTAGGAGACATACAATTCTCCTCCAAGGAGTTCAGTCACAAATTTAATTAACACGTCATTTTTTTTAATGAGTACCAGCAGCATGGAAGCATGTCCTCTGGAATGATGGCCGAACCATGAAGGGCTATATGAATGTTTAGCATAACTGGCATGTAAATACCTTGCGATGCTGGCTACAAAAGTGCCATGCGAATGCCTGTTCTCACTTTCAGGTGACATTGTAAATAAGAAGCAGGCAGTTCCATAATTGTAAACCAGCTTGTTTGTCTTAGCGATTGCCTAAACAATAATCAGTAGGACTGAATGGACTTGTATGCTCTTAAGTTTTACATGGTTTTATTTTTGAATGCAGTTGTGTAACAAAAAAAATCTACATTTGCAAGTTGCACTTACATGATAAACAGATTGCACTATGGTACTTGTATGAGGTGAATTGAAAAATAGTATTTTTTTTTTTGCCATTTTTACAGTGCAAATATTTGTAATAAAAAATAATATAAAGTGAGCCCTGTCAACTGTGTATACTATGTTATAACTGAAATCAATATTTTTGAAAATGTAGAAGAACATCCAAAAATATTTAATAAATTTCAATTGATATTCAGTTGTTTAACAGTGTGATTAAAACTATGATTAATCACAATTAATTTTTTTAATCACGATTACTTTTTTTGAGTAAATCTCAAGTAACAGCGATTAATCAACAGCCCTTATTACAACTTTTAAAGGTTATGTTTTTGGAAGGCAGAAGTCACTTGAGAGAAACAGAAAATGCTTTGAATAATGAAAGAAATGATCAAATCTTCTCACAGATATGTATGCAATTTCCACTGAGTTCAAACGAAGTTGCACATGTATCCAGTGTTGTCCATCATATCTTCCAATCTGAAAATACACACAGCAAACATAAAGAAAATGAAAATGCTGAGTCTGCATGAACATTTACACTCCCTTCTGTTTTAACTAGGAAGAAAATACAGCACAAACATGGGTAATATATACCAAAATGACAGAAAGAGAGCAAAGTCAGTTTTGATTAGACGGCATTCATGTATAGGTTTCTGCTGTTGCTTCCTGGAATCCCTTGATAACTTATGTCTGAAAAATTGACCATAGTTATGATTTTCTTTTTTTTTAAGTGCCTCAGTTTCTAGGTAATCAACTTGTGCTATCTTGGGTTTGTTTTCTTCAGACATGTTCAGTACTCATGCCAGCAGTAGTCAATAAGAATTGTGAGCTTGCAGAACCTCTTCTACAGTTAGGATATGTCTCCACTGCAGCTGGGAGGGTGCTTCTCAATGCAGTTGGATATACAAGCACTAGTACTGCTCTAGCCAGCACACTAAAAATAGCAGTGTAGTAGTGACAGCACAGGATGCAGGTCAGGCTAGCCATCCGATTATATACCCAGGGGATCAGCTGTCAATGTACTAGGGTAGCTAGCCCATCCCACCATGATTACACTGCTGTTCTTAGAGCACTAGAGCTAGTGCATAGCTCTCTACCTATGCTGGGAAGCACTCTTCCCTCTGCAGTGTAGATATACCCTAAAATAGCTTAAGGGTTTGTCTCCAGTTACTGCTCCTGGGGGGATACTGCACCAAAAAAATTAAAAATTCTGGTCCCAGTATTTTTATATTATGCAAAATTCTGCATATTTTATT
Source organism: Gopherus flavomarginatus (assembly GCF_025201925.1). Lineage (NCBI taxonomy): Eukaryota > Metazoa > Chordata > Testudines > Testudinidae > Gopherus > Gopherus flavomarginatus. Next base: position 73,948,251 of record NC_066617.1, on the reverse strand, counting down.
TGTCAAAATGACACAATATAATCACACCAGTTTCAATTATTTCAGTAATTTATTTCAAGATACTTGTCAGCAAATACATCAAGAACACAGAAAATGAAAAAGTAGAGAGTTAAAGAAACTCCTACTACAATCCAGTTCCAGTTGGTGGTGGTGGTGGTGGAGTTGCTGGAGAGGACTCTGTGGGGGTCCCCCTCCCACAGAGCCTAGAAATCTGCCCCTCAGGTTCCCCAAAGCAGAGCTGTGCCCCCCCCAACCATGCCCAGACATGTGTCTCCCATCCTACCCAGAGCCCAGCCATTGAGTCCGCTCTACTATGCTTTGTCCCACTGAGGGACTTGGTGCAGCCCTGCCCTTCCTCACCCTTTGCCAGAGCTGGCTCTCTGGGACCCACTCCCATCCCTGGGCAGATGAGGATCAAGCCCTGCAGCCAGAGCATGCAGAGACTCCATCACCACTGGGCCAGGCACTCAGCTCACTGCCAGCTGGAGAGACAGGATCTGCAGAGTCCAGCAGCCCCAACTGGCAGCCAGCCCCAGTTCTGTGAGGAAAACATAAAATTCCCACAGAACATTAATTCCTCCCAGCAATAAAGACTTAGAGAGCTGCAGCAGCACAGCTGAACTAGTGGAGCTGTGCTGCTGTGGTGCTTAGTAAAGACGTTACCTATGCCAATGGGAGAGCTTCTCCTGTTGGGGTAGATACTCCACCTCCCTGACAGGCGGTAGCTGTGTCGACGGGATAAGCCCTCACACTGACATAGTGCTGTCTACACCAGGAGTTTGGTTAGTAAAACTACACAGATCAGAGGTGTGGATTTTCCACACTCCTGAGAGATGTAGTTATAACAACATATGTTGGTAGTGCAGACGTAGCCTCAGACTCTTAATGCCTCTATTTTTGAAAATGTTAGCCTCTACACAGCCAATAATCCATAAGAGTGCTATTGACAAAGGGTCAGAAGTGCTCATCCCCTTCTACAGCATGGAGGCAACTAAAGGAGCAGAAAATGCCCTTTATATAAGAGAAGGAAGGGGAAGGCCTAAGTTCCCAGGTTCCCCATCTTCCCCCGAACACGCAGCAACACAAACTAGTACCATATGGTTGGCATTCCATGAGTGTTCAGTGCAGAGAGGGTATCCCAGAGAGGAAGTGCAAATGGGAGGCAGTCCTTTCACCCAGCATGCTTCCCTGACAAAGAGGCTTAAAATCTATGGCAAGCTGCCACAGAGGAGATGGTTGCTTTATTTATATAGCAGCCAAAAATATATTGAGTGTTTCCTAGTCTGACCAGCACTGACTCCCCACAAAGGGAGTTGGAATGTGCAGCTGTGGTGAAGGAGCTGATCCATTAGGAACTGCCCTGACAAAGGGGAGAGGAATCTTAAAGAGAGTCCCTCCTTATGGGTGTCTGCAGGGCTGGAATTAGACTTACATGTAGATTCTTGGCTCTGTGGAGGTTGGGAGCTACGTGCCCTTAATTGCTGCCTGTGTGAGGAGAGGCTGCAAACTTCTCCGCACAGAGGGGAGTATGAATCAGTAGTTCTGAAAGACTCAACCTCCATGTTCTGACTACTTTTTGCTTCCTGAGGATTTTTCTACAGCAGGGTGTAAGGATAAGGCCTTTTCCTGTAGCCATATTGTAAGGTCTGAGGCCTTTGTCTGTGGCCATATTAGGGGAGCAGCAGCCATAAGCTAAGAAGCAGAAAGTCACAGCCTCATATTCCATCTAAATGACATTAAAACAGTGTGATATTGGGTTGTTAAGAAGTTGATCCTGTCCTAATAGGACCCACTGTCACCAGATAAAGAAACAGATCTTAAGATAGTTAAAAAAAACCATAGTTTGATAGCATTCTGTCTGGCAAGAAATGACTTGTCAATAGCTGGGGTTGTGAAATCCTAATTTAATTATTGTTTTGTCTTGATGGTCCCCACTTCCCTATTGTTTATCTGTATGGTCTCTGGTTCTTTGTTTCTGTCTGTTGCATAACTAATTTTGAGAGGTGTAAATCAGTTAAGGTGGTGGGGTATAATTGGTTAAAGGATTGTTTTACAATATGTTAGGATTGGCTAGAAAATTGCTCAGTAATATTTTAGTAAAATGAATGGTTAAGGTACAGCTAAGCAAGACTCAAGTTTCACTGTATAAACTGGGGTCCAAAAGGAAGATCTTTGGAACCCACTCCAGGACACAGCCCCAAGATCAGAGCTGCCCAGAGGTGAAAGTAAGCTGGTACAGTCCAGTTCGGTGTACTGGCAAGAGCCAGTATGCCGTGCCAGACCAGACCGGCTTCCTCAGGCTGGCAATTTAAAGGGCCCGGGGCTCCCTGCAGCAGCCGGAGTCCCGGGCCCTTTAAATTGCTGCCCAAGCCCAGCTGCCAGAGCCCCAAGGTAGCAGCGGCTGGGCTCCCGTGGGGATTTAAAGGGCCAGGGGCTCTGGCCGCAGCAAGCAGTCCCGGCCCTTTAAAGCACAGCCCGAGCCCCACCACCACTACTCCAGGGCTCAAGAAGGGGGGCTTGGGCAGCAATTTAAAGGGCCTGGAGCTCTGCTGTGGTAGTGGCAGCCAGAGCCCCAGGCCCTTTAAATCGCCCCAGGGCTCCCAGCTGCCCTCTGCAGCTGGGAGCTCTGGGGGTGATTTAAAGGCCCTAGGGCTCCCAGCTGCAGCCGGAGCCCTGGGGCCTTTAAATCTTGATTTAAAAGCCCCGTGTCTTCCAATTGAGGCCACACTCCTGCTCAGGACTCTGGCATACCAGTAAGTTCTTTAACTTACTTTCACCCCTTACTTTCAGACCTCAGCACTCTGTCAGTCACATCATGCAGAGGCTGGAGTGCCCCAGATGACCTGATCCTAACTGGCCATCAAGAAAAGTTCATCTGCCTTATTGGGAGCGGTGAGCATTGTCTAGGTAGTGTGTGTGTTCTGTTTTGATGATTGTTAATAAGTAGAGGTTAAATAGGATATTATTGTGTAAGGCTCTCTCACTGGTAAAAGACCCGGCAAACCTGCTGAGTGTAAGGTTACGCTACATGGAAGGGTAAGAGTGGGTGCCTAAATTAACAGGGTTATGCCTGAGCCCTAGGAACAGTGGTGGTTCAATGTGTAGCCCACGGGCCACAGGTTGCCCACCATGCCCTAGAGTGTGTGAGTAACAGAGAATTTGGTGCAGTTAACAAGGGAAGCATTTAGGTCATTGTCTTTTAAATGTTCTGTGGGCTTAAGGGTTATTTCTAGCAACACTTATTGTATGAAATAGTCATTTATAACACAAACTCTCTATGGCCTGAGCAGTGCAGGATAATGTAATCTCTGTCACTGGGTTTGCATTGTTTCCTTTTCTTGCCCTAGGATGTTTGCTTTGTCAGAAGATACTCATTGGGGGAAGGTCATAAATGTTTGAGTTTGTAAAAGCTTGTGTGTGGCATGGGGTCTGGGATAGATGAACAAAACCATTTTCCTTTCAGCTCTAGTTATTTCACAAATGTGTCTGTGAACAGTGTTGCAGTCGATGGGGTGGAAGTGCCAGGAATATCAGATATGCTTCTTTGCCAGCAAAATGAACATAGTGTCAGGCTGTCTGGTCTGGAGTGGCTCACAACAGCGAGTGCCTGCCTCAGGGCAGACTGTCAGTAAACAAGGGCAGGAACCCCTATCACCATGCCTCTGAGAATACCAGATTCAGGACAAACTGCTGAGAAATAGGCCAGACTCACTCCAACTGAGGGTTATTCTATCATTAGGTTATACCAATCTAGTAACAAAAGCGAACTTCTGTATCACCCCATCAGTTAACAAGAAGTCAGAGTTGCAGTATCCTTAGGCTTTCCAGCTCTTGTCTCACCACCTAGATACTGGACTTTATGATGAGTGGTTACTGAAAACCAGGTTACTGAAAACCAGGTTACTGAAAACCACACAAGGGTCCTCTAATCTCAAGAGACCAGCCACATAGCCAAATCAATATATAACTCATAACTTACCCAATAACCATGCTGCTTCCAATCCTTTAGTAACCAAAATCTAAAAGTTTATTAACAAAAAGTCAATAATGGTTAATAGATCATATGCAAACAAATAATTGCAAAGTCCTGATCAGGTTTATACCAGTGATGGAATAAACTGCACACTTGTAAAGTCTCTGGTAACTTCCAAGAGTGGCAGGGCCTCAGCCCACAGTTCAAAATGCTCCTTTTTGTTGTAAGTCCATTGTCCAGAGAATCAGGGCAGGAAAGAGTCAAAATGAAGATATCTTTGGAGTCTTTTATAGCCTTTGCCATATGCCTGGAAATATACTGGCTCAAATAAAAGCTCACAGCCAGGTGCCTGGAAAGCTACTGGCCCAAGAAGGAATCCAGGGTCACATGAGCATATCACATGTCCTTACATGCTTTGATAACTCACCGGGGCAGCCATTGCCCATATTTGTCCTGAGGCATCTACAGGAAGAGCTATCTGGAGAGTTGATTCTTCTTAATGGCCTATCAAGCTTTAATAGTCCATTCACAATGGGCTGGTGAGACTGGATGTAAGATACCTTGTGGGTGTTACCCCAGGAACAACCACATATTAGATACAGATACATAGCCAATATTCATAACTTCAGATATAGTGATGATACATGGATTTAACAAGGATAATCATACTTGATAGATTGTAAGTTTCTCATTGACACCTTACATGAAACACTTCATATAAGATTTGTTACAATTGTAGAACTGTGGTAGCAACAGTGATACTGTCAAGGTTCCTTCCTTACTCTGAACTTTAGGGTACAGATGTGGGGACCTGCATGGACACTTCTCCGCTTAATTACTAGCTTAGATCTGCTATCGCTGCCACCATCCAGAATTTTCAGTCTCTGGATCACTCCCTTTCCCCCCAAAACCTTCCTCTCCGTGGGTAGCCTTGAGAGACTCCTTCACCAATTCCCTGGTGAGTCCAGATCCAATCTCTTGGATCTTAAAACAAGGAGAAATTAACCATCCCCCTCCTTTATCCCACCAATCCCTGGTGAGTCCAGATCCAATCTCCTTGGATCTAAAAACAAGGAAAAATCAATCAGGTATTAAAAAAAAGGCTTTTAATTAAAGAAAAGAAAGGTAAAAGAAAACCCTCTGGGAGAGATTAGCATACCAGCTACTCTCACAGACAACAGATTCAAAACACAGAGGATGTTTCCCTGGGCACAAATTTAGTTACACAAAAAAATACCCAATTTGATTCTACCTTTAATTGCATAAGACAGGTTACAAAGAAATATAAACATAAACCTATTTATTCCTTCTAAAACTTACTACTCTGATAAGAGGCTGGTTCCTTGATCTTTTTCACTCTAGCTGAAACTGAAACTCTAAACAAAGGAAAAACTTCCCTCCTTCCTTTTGAAACATCTTGTTCCCCCATTCGTTCCTCTGGTCAGGTGTTAGCTAGGCTAGGTGAACTTTTTAACCCTTTACAGGTAAAAGCGGCTTTAACCCTTAACCATCTGTTTATGACAGATACATATGGTCGTTCTCAGCCAGACAGCATCACAATCCCACACTGGTTGTATATTCTGTAATTAGATTTCACCATGCCAGTTACAAATGTGAATTCCTGGATCACTGTGCCGGTCTTACCACGGAGGCACAGACAGTCCCCTTAGACTTTCCAGCCTATCCTGACACTCAGTCAAACTGGACTTTGTGATAAAAGTCACTCAAGTCCAAAATCACACCATATCAGGTTGCTCCCAGTCCCAAGAGACCTAGATCAATTAGTACTCCTGATCTTACACAAAAGACAATACTGGCAGCCAATTCTACAGTCAGCTAATTAAAGGTTTATTAGCTAAGGGAAAAAAATGGGAGTTATTGAGAGGTTAAAGCAGGTAAGATATATGTACAGGTGAATTACAGTTTGTAACTCCAAATGGTGGCAGTGATGTAATAAACTGCCAATTTCCTAAAAGTCTTTTCAGGATACCCAGATTGTGTGTGGATCTCTGCTTTGCATTTGATACACTTTCTTGTAAGAGTCCAAACAGTTCAAAGATGAAGGATCTTTCATTGGATCCCTTCTTATATCTTCTTCTCACAAAAGACACGCTGACAGCCTCTCTACCCATGTAGGCTTTCCCTTTGATGACAATGAGTTAGGAATGCACTTAGTCTTTTGACCTTCGACCATCATACATAATGGCCATGTGCTTTGAAGTTAGCATTTTCTGTTAAAGTCCTTCATTAGCATTTCATAAGATGTTTTTGATGAGTTATTTAGTTACAGAAGTACGCACAATGTAGATGTTTACCATTACATTGTAACAGGAACAGATAAATGAAAACAATACAAGTAACATTCCACTAGTCCTCATGAAGTTTAAACATCTGAATACACATTTATACATTTAACATTTTGATCTATACTAACACACAAGCAAATTGGTTTGTGACCCAGATCTGACCTGATCTGCCAGCATCACACATAGCACTGTTCATTGAACAAAGAACATTTCCAGTACCTGAAAGCCTAATGCGGTATGTAAATACCCGGCCAACTTTACTCCAGTATGCACTTAACCATCTCACGAGTGATGATTTTAAGACCTTCCATGGTAGTTATCTGAGATGAGTGTCTGAGCTGAGCTGGTAGTTAACTGACAACTTTAGAAGTAGGGACACAAAATCCTCCCATAATTTAGTAGCAAAGCATGTTATCTGTCTGACTTGACTTTCTTCTTCTCAGGTGCAGTTTGAAGGACTATCCCTACAAGCTGGGATCTGTGCCTAATGAGATGATATTTTACTCTTGTTTAAATAAGAGTTATTTTTGAAGTTTATAAGGAATTTAGTCTCCAGTGAAATATCTGGGATAATATGGCTTTTGTTGCCTTCCCTTTTTAAGTAGAAGTCATATATTAACAACGTGTGAAAGTTATTCAAGCTCTTTTCAACCATTTTCTGAAAGATAAATTGAAGGGAGAAAATTAACTTCCACAATGCAAGAATTCAACTCATGCTGTGGTTGAAAGAGCAACTAGCAGTAAGTGACAGTGAATGTAGTAATGATTAGAGCATATCCTCTGGGGCTACAGCTCAAGTCAAGTCCTGGTGGAATCAGATCAATACATTTCAACTTCTAGTTTTCCCCAAGGGTGCTCCACCCCCATTCCACCCTGAGGCCCTGCCCCACATTCCACATCTTCCCACGCTCTCTACCCCTCCTCGCAGCCCCTGCCCACCCCCTGCTCATCAGGGGCATTACCAAACAGCTGATCAGTGGCAGCGCTGCCAACAGCTGTGGCTGGTGGGTGCTGAGCACCCATTTTTTTTCCATGGGTGCTCCAGACCCGGAGCACCCACAGAGTTGGTGCCTATGAATTTCAAGGCTAGAAAGGACTCTTATGATAACTAAGTCTGACCTCCAAATGTAAAAGTACCAGAAATTTCACCTCTGCCATCAGGACTTCCCAAGACAAATCCAGGCTCCCTGGCACAATAAGTGGGGAAAATCCTACTCCATGGCCACAAAGCCACTTGAAGAGTATCCACTGACAGATGCCACGAGCATCCCAGGAGAAGTTTTCAGTATCTCACAGATGCAAGTGCCTGGCACACACTGATGGCACACACTGTGATTCTAAGGTGTCTCATTCTGTTGATTCCCTTCTTTTGGCAGTACTGCCAACTCCTAAAACATGATTTCTGGAAAAACAAGGTGGTAAGGTGGTGCCCATGGCGTTTTACTACCTTTACATTTCTTATTTCAGGGCCTTATCCTGCACTTTGAAAAACAGTCCGGATTGCTGATACAATTTTCTCCAACTTCAATCTCCTTTACCCAACCCAATCTTATTTAGATACTAGATCATTCATTCCACTCTGCCAGCTAAGTGAAATGTGATGGAGACAGACAGCTGGGTATCATCAGCATGCTGAAGATGCCACTCATTTTCTTGCTCTCCTAGTGGCTGCATATGGGGCCTGGAAGAAGACTTCTATTACAGAACATTTGAGGAAGAAAAGCAATTGCCCATGATGACTCTGTGTCCTCTTGCAAAAGGAGCAGAGCCACTTGAGTGACACCAGCCACTTTGCCAACCATTTCCTTTGTCAAAGGCATCTGATAGATGGAAATACTCAATAGATCTGACAATGTGGAGCTGCTCGGTAATGAGTACACCAAAATATGATTTTATTTTGTGTTTTACATCTGATCTAGTATATTGGGATGCCAGAAAGGAGCAGACAGTTTCAATACACTCCCTGAGAGGTAGGTACAGTCCTGAGACTGATTGCTTCATTGTTCAGGCAGTTATACCCATTCAGCATTAATGGCTGGCCAACTGGAGGGAAAAACAGTCTGAGGCAAAAGTCACACCTGGGCCTGTAATACTATCTTGATGACATAGCAATACCAGCCAAACCCTAGTGTGGCTGCAACTATGGCAACAGGAGAATGACTGTCATTCAGAGACGTCATGTATGCAGACCTCCACCAGAGGGATCTGTTGGCATAGGTCTATCAGCCAAGGCTCTACAGTACACAGCGTGGACAAGCCCAGACTCTGAGACAAAGTGGGACCAGACTGGGTCCCAAGAGCTCCTTGGCTTCCTAACAGAATGTAAGGTGATTCTGTTCTGGTCCTGTAACAGAAGAGGTAGGCCCAGCTAACTTGGTTTGTAGTGAAACATAAAGATTAGATGAGGTTCAATATATACTGTATGTAGGCTCTTTGTTTAGTGAAATCTCTTTCTCTAAAGCTTTGTTCCTACAGCTGAATAAAACACTTGGATTTAAGAAGACTGTTGGCCAGTGGCACTGTCACAGGTCCCCAAAGATCAGATCCAGCAGGTGCTTGAACCCCTGTCAGTTCTGCAGGGTAATAAGTAGTTGGCATAGATGGGGTGTGTCATGGTATAATTCCCCACTCCGAACCTTAGCGTCCAAAAGATGGGGTACCAGCATGAATTCTTCTAAGCTTAATTACCAGCTTAGAACCTGTAGCGCTGCCACCAACCAGGAATTCCAGTGCCTGGTACACTCTGGTACCCCCAAAACCTTGCCCGGGGACCCCCAAGTCCCAGACCCTCTGGATCTTACCACAAGGAAAGTAAACCCTTTCCCCCACCGTTGCCTCTCCCAGGCTTCCCCTCCCTGGGTTACCCTGGAAGATCACTGTGATTCAAACTCCTTGAATCTTAAAACAGAGAGGAAAATCCACCTTCCCCCCTCCTTCTCTCTCCCCCTCCCAGACTCACCCTGAGAGAGAAAGTAATCCTAACACAGAGAGAAAATAACCTTTCTCTCTCCCTTCCCTCCTTTCTCCCCACCAATTCCCTGGTGGATCCAGACCCAGTCCTCTGGGTCTCACTAGACTAAAAAAAAAACCAGGTTCTTAAACAAGAAAAGCTTTTAATTAAAGAAGGGGAAAAAAAGTAAAAATTATCTTTGTAAATTTAAAATGGAATAGGTACAGGGTCTTTCAGCTATAGACACTGGGAATACCCTTCCAGCCTATGTATACAAGTACAAATTAAAATCTTTTCAGCAAATACACATTTGAACTCCTCCCAGCCAAATACACATTTGCAAATAAAGAAAACAAACATAAGCCTAACTCGCCTCATCTACCTCGTACTCACTATTCTGGATCTATAAGAACCTGTATCAGGGAGATTGGAGAGAAACCTGGTTGCATGTCTGATCCCTCTGAGCCCCCAGAGTGAACAACAACCAAAACTAACAGCACAGCACAAAAACTTCCCTCCCTCAAGATTTGAAAGTATCCTGTCCTCTGATTGGTCCTCTGGTCAGGTGACAGCCAGGCTCACTGTTCTTGTTAACCCTTTCCAGGCAAAAGAGATATGAAGCACTTTTATTCTATGAACTCTTACTTATCTGTTTATGACAGGGTGTTTGTGACCCAAGGATCCCTTGATGCCAACTGGCAGAGGGCACAGGGATGCATAGGGTTGTACATGGATCTCTGATCTCAAAGGGTGGCATGTGAGGTGTCTACTGACAGCCAGCACCCTACGGGTTGTCATAATCATTGCAAAACATATGTAGAGGTAATATCTATAGTGCTATTTATCAATACTTCAAATTATGTTCTTAGGGTCTTGGAGTTAAGGCTGGTTGCCAGAAGGTGATGTACCTTGGAAATATTCCCTTCAGGCAGGAGGTAACAGCCACTTATCTCCCTGTCTGGCCATTTGTATACTGTTTGCCTCACACTGTGTGCCTATTGGCACACTGAGACAGGTGCGAATTGAGAGATTGCAAAATCTACAAGAGCTGAAATCCACAGAAAGAAACAAACTGTAGGGGGGTGCTCTGTTAATAATTAAAAACAGAGGACTGGTCTGGAGTGCAAAAAGACACACAAAATCCTTCATGTAGCAGGCAAACTGACAATGTGCCTGTCTCTTGAAAGGAGGATCACAGTGAGCCTTGTTGTAAAGCACTGCACAATTTTGGGGAGAACAATACTTTATTAGACATGGGAGAGAGACAGGAGGCTCTAGAATACATGTTTATAAAATAAAATCATATGTGACCATTTGTTTCCAATGGTTCTTCTTGCTGCTACTTCAATCTCTGTGCTTTGTTAAAGAAACTTACATTTGATTTCACTTTAAACAAATATAAGTGCTATGAATTAAGCAGAGTGATGATCTGAGGTGGACCTGGTAAGCTGTGATGCACTATTTCTTTGGAAGCAGTGAATTTGTGAATACTGGCAGTGTCCAGTGGACTGGGGGCTAGACGTAAGGAGATGCTTGGAGGTTTTCAGGGTTGGGGTGTGCCAATTGCTAACCTGTAGAGTGACAGTGGAGCCTGTGAGCCCTAGAAGGAAGTGCTTGTGTTGCCTGTGGCTAGTGGAGTTGGGGGAGCTCACCCCCAGCAGGCACAGATAGGCATCCTCACCAGGGCTGGCTCCAGGGGTTTGGCCACCCCAAGCAGCCAAAAAAAAAAATAAGAAAAGAAAAGCCGTGATTGCGATCTGCAGCAATTCAGTGGGAGGTCCTTCGCGGGAGTGAGGGACCCTCCACCGAATTGCCGCCGAATACGTGAAAGTGCCGCCCCTCTCCAGAGTTGCCGCCCCAAGCACCTGCTTGATAAGCTGGTGCCTGGAGCCTGCCCTGATCCTCACAAAGGGGCAGGTGGTAGTGAGGTGCCTCACAACCCTGGGTACTCCCAAGAAGCATCACAGAGTCTTTCCAAGATTCTGGTCTGTGTGGGAGAATTAAAAGTCACCCTGAGACAGATATGGGCAAAGAGGCCCAAGACCTCAGCTCTGTGCTGTCAGAGAGATCAGAAAGAGGGCAGGGATATAACTAGCCCTGTAATCTTGACAATATCTACGGCTATGGGATCACTAGGCTGCACATTTTCTGACCTCAGCCCTAGGCTGAAAGCTAACTGTATTGGAATAAAGAAAATTGAAAACTCAGCTATGACAGTTGAGAATCACAACTTTTTTCAACAATTATCCAAAAAAAAAGTGAGATTGGAGTCAATCTGATGGTTAGCAAGATCTTAATTGTTGAGTCAGCTTCTTTAGAAACAACTGGGGTCACTCCTTATTTATTTCCCTTTCTAAAAAGAAGACCTTGATCATCTTAAACAATGGGTCCACTATCTTCTCACTCAAAGGCACCAACTTCTAGTTTTCCATGGGGGTGATCCACCCTGACTCTGCCCCATAGCCCTGCCCCCACTCCACCCCCTTCTCCCAAGGCTCTGCCTTTGCTTTGCTTCTTCCTACCCTCACTCCGCTCCCTCCACTGAGGCCCTGCCGCAGCCAGTCGGCTGTTTGATGGCACCTCCAATTAGTTCATTGAGGGGTACTGCCGAATAGCTGATTGACAGCAGCACCTTCAAATAGCTGTGGCCAATGGTTCTGAGTATCCACTGTGACAGTGCCCCCCATAAGACTTGATGGAAATATGCTTATGAATGTATATATATGACACAAGTGGAATATGTTGTACGCTACATATGCCATGTAACATATCTATGTAAAGGTTATGATCTACTGAATCAATTAATCCTATTTGTATGCATGTATCATTGTTTGTATTCGAAGTTATGAATATTAGCTGCATACTTGTTTGATTCTAAGTAGGTTTTAGTGAAGCAGTTCATCAGCTTCCTGAGAAAAGACCATTCTTAGTAAGACAATCAAGAAGACTTAAGCCAATAATGAACTTGGAAATGCCAGTCCACATCTGGGCTTTCCCAGGAGTGTGGCTTGGCTGGTAAGGAACTCAGTCATGCATGGACATGTGACTTTCGCAGGTGACCCCCTAATTCCATTTTGTAGCTAGACTTTACATGGGAGAGATGAGGGGGTCTCCACCCACAAGAGAAAGTCTATTTAAACCTCTGGGAGACCCCTCCATTTTGTCTTCAGTTGGCTAAAGAGAGATAGGCTCTCCACCCCCAAGGATACCTGAAAGGAACTGGAACAAAGGACAGTAGCTACAGGGGTCTGATTGATTGCTGAACACAGACTAGAAGGAGAATAATCTCTAAAAGGAAGCTTACTGGGTGAGGTTTTCATCTGTATTCAGTTTCTTAGACATAGACTTGTGTGTTCTATTTTATTTTGCTTGGTAATTCACTTTGTTCTATCTGTTACTTCTTGGAACCACTTATATCCTACTTTCTGTATTTAATAAAATCACTTTTTACTTTTTAATTAACTCAGAGTATGTGTTAATACCTGGGGGGGGGGCAAACATCTGTGCATGTCTCTCTATCAGTGTTATAGAGGGCGAGCAATTTATGAGTTAACCCTGTATAAACTTTATACAAGGTAAAACGGATTTATTTGGGATTTGGACCCCATTAGGAGTTGGACATCTGAGTGTTAAAGACAGGAACAGTCCTGTAAGCTGCTTTCAGGTTAAGTCTGCAGCTTTGAGGCACTGTGATCCAGACCCTGGGTCTGTGTTTGAGCAAATTGGTGTGTCTGGCTCAACAAGACAGGGTACTGGAGTCCTAAGCTGCCAGGGCAAGAAAGCAGAAGCAGAAGTAGCGTTGGCACATCAGTTGGCAGTTCCCAAGGGGGTTTCTGTGATACAACCCGTCACACTCACTATTTTTTTTTCTGTGGGTGCTCCAGCACCGGAGCATCCACGAAGTCAGCACCTATGTCCCCACTGGCCTCCATCAGCCAAGCAAGACCTGAACCCAACTCATAGGCTGTAACCTGTAGCATTTCCAGCACTTCAGAACCATAGAGAGTAACAATCACTGGTTGAAATTCAAGCAGTCCAAGCATGTGTGTATAAAGAGTATGAACACTTGTTACAGAGAGGCAGATTAGTCCAGATCCAAGCAATGCTTTATTTTTCCATTAAAACTCCTAATGGTGAGAGAGAGCCAGTTCTGTAACTGAGTGGAGGTAGCCTGCATTATCTGGTTTGACTGCAACATGGAATAGGTCTTCTTGCAGATTCTGAAGTGGCAGCAAAGAAACATTTCCTCCCCTCTGGACTTGAACAGTATAAAGACTTCAGAACTTCTTGTGTCACTATTGGTCTGACTTGGGATGAAATTTCTGCTACCTGTGCTTTCGCCAGCTCCCCACCTGCTTCATATTTAACTATGGTGACTGATGAGAGCAAAGCCAGGGACAGGCTATTTAGGGACCACTATACTGAAGGTTGAGGATTATTAAATTCCAAAGATGTAAATTTCTTATTAAATCAGTTTAGGTCTCTTCTCATCAGAACTGTGATCCTTTTCACCAGGGTTATCTCCTCCTTTTACTGAGGCTACAAGGATTACAGCAGTTCAGTTAAGTGTAACAAGATGAAGATGCTGCCTGTTCCATCTGTACCTTGTACCTTGATCTTCCTCAACCATGCAAAATCTGAAATTACAGCTACATCCACTGAAAACTGCTAGTGATATCTGGTATTTTTCCTTGTACAGTTTCACCAGGACTGGGTCTCCTGCTGTTATTCTCGTGAAAGTTTTGGTCTGTATTCTGACAGCTAAAGTAGCCTGGAGACTTAGAGCAGACATATAAGAGGGTCACTTCGGATGAGATTTACCTCTATGGCTGGCAGTATTATTCGATCTGTCATCTCCCAAGCAGCTGAACTAAACTTACACTGGTGACTAGCATGCCCAGAATATTCCTAACTCTTAAAATTGCTCCTTTGACCTATGCTGTCTCTGTTGCTGACTACCATTATTTCCTGTCTCCTGCATTAAAGAAACTCATGGGTGCTGAATAAGAGATGTTTAAACACCAGTGATTAAGGTGGATATTTTCAATTCTACTTGGAGTTTTCACAGTGCAATTTTCAGTAATGTAAAGAGCTGTGTGGGGAAAGGTCTATAAATAATGCTGATATTCATATATTTTAAAATCAGGAAGAATCATTAGATCATCTAATCTGACCTCCTGCATCACAGGTCATTCTCTTTCACTGAGTTACCTCTGTATTGAGCCTGATAACTTTGACTAAAGCATACCTCCCAGAAAGCATCCAGACTTGATCTGAAGAAATCAAGAGAGAGAGAATTCATCTCTTCCCTTGCTAGTTTGTTTTAATGGTTTATCACCCTCACTATTAAAAAAATGTGTGCCTTATTTTGAATTTGTCTGGCTTCAGCTTCCAGCCATTGGATCCTATTATGTCTTTCTCTGCTACATTAAAACCCCTGTTAATGCCTGGTATTTTCTCCCCATTAAGGTACTTAGACACTGTGATCAAGTGATCTCTCAAACTTCTTTTTGATAAGCTAAACAGTTTTAAATATCCCACTGTAAGGCATTTACTCTAGTAATTGAATCATTTTTGTGGTTTTTCTGCATCCTCTCTAAAATGTGAACACCAGTACTGTACACAGTAGACCAGCTTCAGTCCCTCCGTTGCCATGCACAGAGGTATAATCACCTCCCTATTCCTATGCACTAGTCCCTTGCTTATACAGCCACACATTAGTTAGCCCTTTGGGACACAGCATTGCACTGGGAGCTCATGTTGAGTTGTTTGTCCAATAGGATCCTTAAGTCCTTTTCAGAGTCATTGCTTTCCAGGATATAGTCCCTGTTCTGTAGTTATGACCTGCATTTCTTGTTGCTAGATGTATGACCTTGCATCTGGCTATTTTAAAATGCATTTTATTTAAATGGGCCCAGCTTACCAAGTGATCCAGATCAATGTGTATGACTATCCTGTCATCCTTACCACTACACCAATCTTTGTGCAAATTTTATCAGCTGTGATTTTATATTTACCTCCAAATAACTGATAAAAATATTGAATAGCACCAAGTCAAGCACTGATGCCTGCAGAACCACAATAGGAAAAAACCTATTTGACAATTCTGATTTACCATTCACAACTACTTTTTTGTAGAGGTTTGTCAGTTAACCAGCTCTTAATCCATTTAATATTTGCTTTAATAATACTGTAGTGCTAATTTATAATGTTGTATAGTACTAAGTCAAACCTCTTATGAAAGTCTAAGTATGTTACGTCTACACAGTTACATTTATCAGCCAAACTTGTAATCTCCTCAAAGAATGACATCAGGTCTGTATGACAGTACCTATTTTCCACAAAACCATGCTGGCTGGCATTAATTATATTCCCATTATTTAATTCTCAGTTGAAGCCTATAGCATCTTTTCCATGATTGTATATGAAACTAATATCAAGATAACCAGCCTGTAATTACCCAGGTCATCCCGCTTGTCCCTTTTCAATATTGGCACAATATTAGCATTCTTCCAGTCTTCTAGAATTGCCCTGGTATTCTGAGATTTATTAAAATTATCAGTGGACCAGAGATTTCCTCAGCCAACTCTTTTAGGATTCTTAGGCGCAAGTTACCCAGGCCTGCTGATTTCAAAATGATTACCCCTAATAGATGACTAACGTTTTCCTTAGTTACCAATGGATTGGAAAGTAAGCCGTCATCCTCATGTGATGAGTACTTCACCCTGCTTCTTTCCAAATACAGAACAGAAATATTTATTGAACACTTCTGAGTTTTCTGCATTAGCAGTTTTACTGTCTCAATCTACTAGTGGGCTTATACAATGTTTAGGACTTATTTTATTCCCAATATATTTAAACTACTTATTGTCCTTAAACATTATATCCTCACACGATTGAAAAACAGATATCTCCAGCATCCATCAGTGTAATTGTCAGTAGGGCCTGTCCTTTCTTCCCCGTCTGAAAAGTGTCCGTCCAACATATTTGCGACCATGAACAAATTAACATGAACTTGTATATTTTACTTCTGAAGCAAAGCCAAGAGCAGAGGGCTTTTGCTATATGAAGATGCAGGCTAATTTTAGAGATTTTCAGAGCTTTATGCTACTTTTCAAACCTGCTCAGACTTTGTGGCTTCTAAAACAACAGCCTTTGGAAATGTCCACAAATGTTTTCTCATTACCCATTCCTGTATTTAAAACTTGATCTCAGTGATAAAATGCCTGTCTTGGTCTATTTTAATGAATTACTATCAGATGTTAAATTTAGGAAACAAACTGTTTTGCACCACTGGGCTTTACTGCTCAAAGGCATATAATTGCAGAAACTCCTCACAGTCCTTTCAGGTTCTTACTGAAAGCAATGTGAGGGGGAGGGAGAGGAAGAGGTTTTTACTGTTAATGGGATTCCAGCTGCTTTGTGTACAAAGTCTTTCCAGGACACAAGAAAAGCCTCATTTACAAATTGAATATAATAATCTAAATTAAACCAATTATTTGGTTGACATCCCACTCTGCTGAGGTAAAGGATAATGGTGTGTTTGTCTGCTAGGAAAAACACATGCATGCTTTCAGCAATAAGCAGGCCAATGATACCCCAAGCCAGGCTCAGCAACGTACTGTACCTGTTTCTTGAATAGTCTTGTGGCTGTTAATTATGAGCCAACCAATGAGAATGCTTTGGCATAATTTCCTGGTAATAACCATAATTTGATGTTTTGCGTAAATTTTGATGTATTTAGGCTCAGCTCAACTATGGTTTGGCTTTTTTCTCCAACTATTCTAATGTGCCAAGCTCTATGCTTTGTGAACAATGTGAAATACTTGAAGTTTTCTTCCTTCTTCAAAATTATATAAAACTTAAGCTATAAAACTTGATTTTAAATGGTTCTTTTAATAGCTCCTTTACCACCCATCAGGCCATTGCATTCCTTTTTGGATAATGTAACTTTTTTAAAGACAAACCAGCACTGGACAATTTTTATTTATTTATCAGGGGGTAGCCGTGTTCGTCTGGATCTGTAAAAGCAGCAAAGAATCCTGTGGCACCTTATAGACTAACAGACGTTTTGGAGCATGAGCTTTCGTGGGTGAATACCCACTTCCTCAGATGCATGTAATGGAAATTTCCAGGGGCAGGTATATATATGCTAGCTAGCAAGCTAGAGATAACGAGGTCAGTTCAATCAGGGAGGATGAGGCCCTGTTCTAGCAGTTGAGGTGTGAAAACCAAGAGAGGAGAAACTGGTTCTGTAATTGGCTAGCCATTCACAGTCTTTGTTCAATCCTGAGCTGATGGTGTCAAATTTGCAGATGAACTGAAGCTCAGCAGTTTCTCTTTGAAGTCTGGTCCTGAAGTTTTTTGCTGCAGGATGGCCACCTTAAGGTCTGCTATAGTGTGGCCAGGGAGGTTGAAGTGCTCTCCTACAGGTTTTTGTATATTGCCATTCTTAATGTCTGATTTGTGTCCATTTATCCCTTTCCGTAGAGACTGTCCAGTTTGGCCGATGTACACAGCAATGCCCCTCTGCTATGTACATCGGCCAAATTGGACAGTCTCTACGGAAAAGGATAAATGGACACAAATCAGACATTAGGAATGGCAATATACAAAAACCTGTAGGAGAGCACTTCAACCTCCCTGGCCACACTATAGCAGACCTTAAGGTGGCCATCCTGCAGCAAAAAAACTTCAGGACCAGACTTCAAAGAGAAACTGCTGAGCTTCAGTTCATCTGCAAATTTGACACCATCAGCTCAGGACTGAACAAAGACTGTGAGTGGCTTGCCAATTACAGAACCAGTTTCTCCTCTCTTGGTTTTCACACCTCAACTGCTAGAACAGGGCCTCATCCTCCCTGATTGAACTGACCTTGTTATCTCTAGCTTGCTTGCTAGCATATATATACCTGCCCCTGGAAATTTCCTTTACATGCATCTGAGGAAGTGGGTATTCACCCACGAAAGCTCATGCTCCAAAACGTCTGTTAGTCTATAAGGTGCCACAGGATTCTTTGCTGCTTTTATTTATTTGTAATACATAAATACATACATATCTGTAACACTGCCAGACCCCAACCAAGATCAGAGCCCCATTGTGCTAAGCATTGTAAAGACATATAGTAAGAGAAAGTCCCTGCTCCAAAGAATTTACAGTATAAATAGACAAGAAAGGTGGGATGAGAAACAAGGCTAAAGTGGCATGCACAAGTTCACACAGTAGGTTAGTAGCAAAGCTGGGGACAAAACTTAAAACTTCTGTCTCCCAGCTCAGTGCTCTATCCACTAGACCAGTGATAATCAATTAGATCTACCCATGGGCCAATTTGAGAATTTTATGACAAGGAGCGGGCCATTTGTGCAGAAGGCTGACAACATTTAAAAAATAAACTTTAGCTGCCAATAAATAAATACCCTGATTGCAATATAAGTATTAGTGTTTCTATCTTTTAACAAAGTTTATAAATCAACATTATTGTCTACAGTGCTTAATTTATAATGAAAGATGTGCCAAGGCTCAGCACTGACAAGCTCCGGCACAAATTAAGCATTGGCAAATGCATGTTTTATATCACCTTTGCACCACTCACTTCTTGAATTGCACTGAGACCTCCTTAGCCATAGCCGAAGACCTGGGCTAGAATGTACCAAAGCATATAAAATACACTGAAGATTAAAAGAAAAACAACTAAGTCAAAACCCAAAGCAAATCAGACTCTATAAAGTCTGTGAAGTAAAGTTTGTTAGCTGTTGGGTTTTAAAACCCACTGGTTCGTATCTAAGCAAAATATGAATGACCATATGGAATCTAACAACTTAAATTATAAACCAAATTATGATTAGCTGCCTTGTGTTTGTGAGTAACCAGCTGTTACTTTGACAAGTCAGCAAGAATTTTCCACTGATCAGGCTCCCTGTTATTTTAATTTGAGGCAAGTATGGAGGAAAGGGAGCATCATATGAGATTCTTGGGACAAATTCGCCACTCTGCCAAGTTCACTTCATGCCACAAACTTAAACTGACCAGAGACTGATCCTGGAGAACTTTCCCTGTGTTGGGGAATCTCCACCGGCACTAGGCTGGTGGAGACAAAACATCTCCCTTTTATGCCAGCTGCACCTCCCTTGGCATAAGGGGTTGGAGGAGGTGTGTCAAGGGTGCATTGTAGAGAATAAAGTTCTACTATATGAGATGCTTTGCAGGCATTTGCTCCATTTGTGTCTGACTTTAGCCAGTGGCTGAAATTAGAGTAGGACTCTTACTTCTTTAATTACCACTAGGGTTAGGCGACTGCCACTGTCCACTACATACAAATGCAGCTCAAAAGTAGTGGAGCATTGGGCCTTTCCTGCCTTCTGGTACAACAAGCTCTGAAGAGTTCAGGAAAGAGATGAGAGAGTTCTCTTCAAATTGTTCTAGACTACAAGTGCCTATGGCCTGCTTCTGCTTATAGAATATTGTGTCATATTCTGTCCCTTTTATTCACTTAAAGTAATACCTTTACTCCATGAATAGTCCCCCTGATGACATCAGTGGGCTTGCTCACTAGGGCCTGGTCTACACTAGGGTTAGGTCAACATAAGCTGCCTTTCATCCACCTGGCTGTGGAAGTATTCACTTAAATTTGATGCCCGCCAATGTAAGTGCTTAGTAACACCACTTCCCTGAGTGGCATAGAGTCACAGTCAATATAATTAGGTCAACACAGTTTCAGTGTAGACCCTGTGTGGCTTACATTGACTGTTACTGGAAGCCATCCCACAATGCCCTGCATATTACCAAAGGAATTGGGACCCTCTCCCATACAGGCCCATTCCCTTAAATTACTATCTATCACCTATCATAACCCCAGGATTTACACTAGTCACTCTTAAGAGATAACACAAAATAGGGTTTATTAACAAAACACTCGATGGTTTAACACTCAAAGCAGGCAAAGAACTAAAGCAAATGTGGGTTACAAATATCATCTACTTTACTCAATCTTGTGCAGGAGACAACCAAAACCAGGAGTCCCAGGAAACCGAACAGGAGCAGTGGACCAGGAACTCAAACCAGGAACCAGGGGACCAGGAACTTTATGGAAGCATATGCCACAGTGGAACCAGGAACAGGTAGGTGTCAGGAACAGGTAAGTGTCTTCTATCTTCTGTCTTGCTTCTTCTCTGATGTTACCACAAACAGACAAAGACTGCCACTAGAGTGAGCAGCACCTGGTATACTGTTCTGAGTCCTTATATAATCTCGTGTTACCTGGCAGATTTTCCCCCACAGGCAGGTGATCTATCCTGCCTTTCCTATATTTTCCCACCATTGTCCCTGTTAGTAGGTAGAACTCTTCTAGGCTTGCCCAATCAGAGGTAAAGGGTAGCAAAAGAGTGCCAAACAGAGCAACAAGAAAGTGAACCAATATGGAGGTTGACAAACAACAAAATAAAAATGGCGGATAATCCCTAACATGCACAGACAAATCAATATAATTCATACAAGCTCTGCTGTTGAGGACGTGCACCACCAACACAAAGAACCAAGTGCATGTGCACGCAATATAATAACTGCGGTGGCTGTATGCAACGTAAGTTAGATCGTCATAATTTCATAGTGGAGACATGGCGAAAGTTACGTACTGCTCAATGTGAGTAGGAAGGGCAGGATTTGGCCTTATGTAATCAGAGATGGCTCTACTGTTTTTGCCGCCCCAAGCAGCGCGGGGGCAGTCCATGTGCCGTTAGAGCGGCTCGCTCGTTTCCGCGGCGGTAGCAGTTCAGAGGCAGCTTCTGTCTTCAGCCATAAGACAGAAGCTGCGCCCCCGTGGACAGCTGAACATAGAAGCTGCTGCCTAATCGCCGCAGCCAGGAAACGTGCCTGCCACCCTAACTGCACATGGACTGCTCCCACCGTCCAGCGGCAATTCAGCACGCTGCATGGGGGCAAAAACACAGGGACTGCCGTCCCTTGAAGAATGCCGCCCCAAGCACCTGCTTGGAATGCTGGTGCCTGGAGCCGGCCCTGTATGTAATTATGTATTTCAAAATTAATTTGTGAATGATTCCATTGACGCTTTGTGATTGCACTGCTGTCCCAGTAAAATAAAGGGCCTGTTAAAAATCACTTTCCCTCCCCCACTCCTCCATGGATAACAGAGAAAAGAACTATTGCTAATTAATATGTCTTATCTACTGAAAAGCTTAAGCAATTCATCAGAGCAACTGAATTATCTCGATGATGCAGAAAACTCAAATGACGGGGAAATGACTTCTTCATTATAAAATCCTAGAACAATGTGTCAAATCAAACCTGGTTCTCTAAAGTCCTTCAAAGAAAAGACTTCTCAATTAGCCACAGAACATAATATGGATACTCCTGAAATGTTTTCTATTTAATGAGCAGCTGTTACTGGCTAACCTCATTTTAAATAAGAGAGAATTAGTGCCAGCTGCAAAACTCATTCACTGGAAAGTGAATTGCAGTTGGTATTATGCTTGCTATAAATATTTTTAATGAAAAATGGTTTTCTGTATCTTGAATTGGTATAATAGTAATGATGCTTAGTGAGAGTTATCAGAGTTCTAATGGGATTTTTCTTCATGTATAGCGGGGGCTATTTATTCTGCCATAATTTTGCTATAGCAGAAATCTACACAAGATGCTTGCAAATTTGTGAAAAATATGAGTTGCAAGCTTTCATAAATATAAAGGGAAGGGTAACCAACTTTCTGTATACTGTACTATAAAATCCCTTCTGGCCAGGGTCACAAAATCCTTTTACCTGTAAAGGGTTAAGAAGCTCAGGTAACCTGGCTGGCACCTGACCAAAAGGACCAATAAGGGGACAAGATACTTTCAAACCTGGGAAGGGGGGAAAAGACTTTGTTTTGTCTGTTCTTCGTGCTTGCTGGAGACAGATCAAGAAAGCAAGCAACCCAACTCCATTAGTAAGTACTAGCAAATAAATGCATTTGATTACTTCTATTTTGGCTTGTGATTTTCCTTGTCTAGAGGGAGGTTTATTCCTGGATTTGTAACTTTAAGGTTTTGCCTAGAGGGGAGATTCTCTATGTTCTTGAGTCTTTTGTTATTCTGTAAAGTACTTACCATCCCGATTTTACAGAGGTAATTCTTTTACCTTTTCTTTAATTTAAAATTCTTCTTTTAAGAACCTGATTGATTTTTCATCATTTTGAGATCCAAGGGTTTGGGTCTGTGTTTGTCTGTACCAATTTGTGAGGATATTATTCTCAAGCCTGCCCAGGAAAGGGGGTGTAGGGGCTTGGGGGATTAGTCTCAAGCCTGCCCAGGAAAAGGGTTGTAGGGGTTTGGGGGGATATTTGGGGAAGGTAGGGCTCCAAGTGGCCCTCCCTAAATGTTTGTTTAAATCATTTGGTGGTGGCAGAATTACTTAATCCAAGGAATAGAGGAGTTTTTAACCTAAGATGGTAGAACTAAGTTTAGGAGGTCTTTCATGCAGGTCCCCACATCTGTACCCCAGAGTTCAGAGTGCGGAGGGAACCCTGACACAAACATATATTGCAGATGTGTTTCAGGCAAATTTTCACAGGCATTATCCTGAATCCTTTAAAAATTATAGGGTCAGAGTCAGGTTATTTAGGTCTGACTTTGAAATCCAGAAAACAGATTATCATTTTTAAATATCTCCAGCATATTATATCCCACTACTGTCAATATAATTTTTAAAAAGGAAACAGTTTTGTGCAATCTAAAGTATTTTGTGCTTTGTTATTGTAGAAAGAAGAGAATGAATATGGGAAATAACTTACTCTTGTTGTTAAACTGTACCATGTTTCCCCATGCTGAGTAGTAATTTACTCCATTTTAAAATGCTCCCTAATAGAGACTGCTCATTACATTAATGTATCACTTGATGTGATAAGAGTGGCAAAATCTGGCCCATAAGAGTGATGACCTGCAAGGAATTATATGAAGCAGGACCATGCAGACCTGACTGCCAAAGGGAATAAACTGGAGGTCAGTGGAAAAGGACAATGTGGTGTAAAAAAGTGCTCATAATCAAATACAACTGAGTGACTGAAAAGAGCTCTTCAGCTACTTGCCATGGTAACTAAGCAAATGCATTGATTTGTTTTTAAATTAGTGGGCCTAATTTTCCAATGGAATTACACTAGTATAAAACTGGAGAAACACAGTGGTGAATTAAGCCCAGTGTTTAAAAACAGCATATTGATCTTCTATTTTTTACTTTTTAAATTAGTTTTATGCATTTATCATACCTGTTTTACCAGTCAAATTGTAAGTGAATCTGACCTAGCCAGTTGTACACAATACAAATTGCTAATGAGCGCTGTGATGCTGCGGGGTGGAGGGGGTCTTGGGGTATTTGTCTCTCCTTTTTAGGCTTAGGGCATGGCTACACGTGCAGATGTAGAGCACTGTGAGTTAAACCCACCTTCAGAGAGCGCAGTAGGGAAAGCGCTGCAATCTGTCCACATTTGCGACACTTGCAGCGGTGCATTATGGGCAGCTATCCCAGCATGCAAATAACTTAAACGTGCTTTTCAAATGGGGAGGGGGGTGGAGTGGGACAGGGAGTGCGTTGTGCATATGTGGGGGGAGAGAGAGTAGGTTTTGGGAGGCTGAGAGCATGTCAGCATGCTGTTTTGTAAGTTCAGACAGCAGCAGACCCCTCCCCGCACCTCTCTCTATCACACACAGCATTCCACACTTATCTGTCTCGGAGCAGATAAGCAGCCGGCTGTCAGAAACGGAACTTTCAAACAGCATATCCGCATTCCTACAGCAAGTTCAAAACAATGAGAAGAGTGGCCACTTGACTTAAGGGGATTATGGGACATTTCCAGAGGCTGATCAGAGCACAGTAAAGCAACACCTCATCCACACTGGCTCCGCGGCGCTTCAGTGGGAGCGCAGCAAACATTATTCCACTCACTGAGGTGGAGTACCAGCAGTGCTGTAGCCACAGAGTCAGAGCAATCTACGTGCCTTGCCAGTGTGGACTGGGAGTGAGCAAGTGCACCCGGGGCAGCTTTAATGCGCTGTAACTTGCAAGTGTAGCCAAGCCCTAAGTCTACACTACACAGCTTTTAGCAACATGGCTGTGTCTTCACAGCCGTGCTGCTAAAAGTCGTGCAATGTAGCCACTGTTTGTCAGCTCTTCTGCTGACAAAAACTTCCACCCCCCAACAAGGTAGACATAGTTTTAGTCTCCCCTTTGAGAAGCATTGCCAGCAAAGTGACAGAGAGTCTAGTGAAGAAAGGAAACTCCAGGCTGTTTCTTTGCTAAGATGTAGATTTTTGTACCTACTCCCTTCCTTGCTAAAGAATGGCCACATAGCAGGTAATAGTCCATCAGCCTTGTTGACTGCTGACTAAGGTGTCAGTTTGCCCTGTGTCTCTGAGGAACTGGTTTTGACACTCCCCAGACTTATCTGGGAAACATATTTAAGTCTTGATTTCAGCTTATGTTCATAACTTTACACATAATGTGCTTGTGACATTGCAGTCTATATGATTTCATAAAAATTTTATAATGAGTGAATATAATGTAACTGGAATATGATTCATGCAAAAGGTCTCTTGTAAAGTATCATTACAAAGCTTATTGTCTACTGAGGGTGGTCATCCTATTTGTATAAAGGTATCACTCTTGTATCTGAAACTAGAAATATGAAATATAACTCTGAGGACCTATTGTAATTATGCAAAGTGTGGACCATTAATGGCTCCCATCAACCAGGACAATTGACTGGATAGCTCTGTTTGCAGGCAAGCCTTCCTGTGAGTCAGGCTGAGAGGAATGAAGGCTTGCGGTCTTACAGTGACATGTGATCATGTCACATGAACTGGAATCCATCTTTAACCTGGTGCTTTTCCAGTGGGGGGTGGGGAGTGGAAACCCAGAGGAACAAAGGATTCCCACCTTATGCAAAAGATATATAAATGGGTGGAACAGAACAAAGAAGAGAGAGAAGCCATCATGAAGAATCCCCTAGCTACTGCCTAAGCTGGAACAAGAGCTGTACCAGAGGAAAGAATTGTGCCCAGGCCTGGAAGATGTCCACTCTGAGGAAAAATCTTACTGAAGTATCTCTGAGGGTGAGAATATCTGTATTCAGTTTGATTAGATATAGATTTGCGCATTTTATTTTATTTTGCTTGGTGACTTACTTTGTTCTGTCTGTTACTACTTGGAAGGAACCACTTAAATCCTACTTTCTGTATTTAATAAAATCACTTTTTACTTATTAATTGACCCAGAGTATGTATTAATATCTGGGGGAGCAAACAGCTGTGCATATCTCTCTACCAGTATTATAGAGGGCGAACAATTTATGAGTTTACCCTGCATAAGCTTTATACAGGGTAAAACGGATTTATTTGGGTTTAGACCCCATTGGGAGTTGGGCATCTGAATGTTAAAGACAAGCACACATCTGTGAGCTGCTTTCAGATAAACCTGCAGCTTTGGGGCAAGTAATTCAGGCCCTGGGTCTTTGTTGGAGCAGATGTGAATGTCTGGCTCAGCAAGACAGGGTTCTGGGGTCCTGAGATGGCAGGGAAGGCAGGGATAGAAGTAGTCTTGGCACATCGGGTGGCAGCTCCCAAGGGGGTTTCTGTGATCCAACCCGTCACAGTGCTATGTGCCTTTTGCCCTGATATTACTGATCAGCAACGTATGAGTTTTTAAATAATATCTTACAAGGCATACCTTGTACAAACATTGTTACAACACGTGTAGGGTGTGCCAGGAGAGTATTCTGCCACTGATTCCCAGCCCAAGGAGACAATCATGCTAGCTCTCATCAAGCGCACTAAAAATAGAATATAGCTGTGGCAGCATGAGCTGTGGGATGGGCTAGCCACCCCAAGTACATACCCATCCAAGATCCTAGGTGTGTGAGAGACAGCCTCTGCTCTAAAGAGCTTGTGATCTCATCATCATTAATTCCCTCTGGACCTCCTTCAGTTTGGTTTCATTTCTTTCACTCCACCCATACTGCTGTTGCCAATGACCTTTTCCTGGCCAATGCTCTCATTGTCTACATCTGCTGCTTCCTCCTAAACTTTGTACTTCTTCAACAATTTTTTGCTCTCCTTGTTCTTTAGATGTTTTGTGGGTATTCCTCCTCCTTATTTCCCAGTCTATCAGCATGTTTCAAGGTTCAGCCTTTGGTCTCTTCTTTTTTCTCTCTACACTCGGTTTTCTAGGGGAACTTGCTCAATCTCATAATTTTCGCCATGCTGCTAATTGCCAGAGCTATGTTTCTTATTTTGTTCAGACTTTCATCTCAAACTGTCTTTCTGGTGCCTCCACCTAGAAATGCCATGCCATCTCAACGTCAGTATGGCCAAGGCTAAGTTTCTCACTTTTCCTTGCACAATCTTGTCTCTTCCTCCCTTTGCTATCAGTGTGGACAATGCCACCATCCTCCATGTCATGCAGGCTCACAACCTCAATGGTAAATAGACCCTTCTCTACGTGAACAGTCATTTCCAATGTTTACATTGGGTTAATAGCGAGGAGTAACAATAATTATTTGTATATAATTTATATGATTGGTGATTGATTGGTCTCCATTTCCATTTTTTGTAGGACAAGAAGTAATTGGCTTAATTTGCAAAAAGGGAGCTATAGGTTAGATATTCAGAAAATCTTTTTAAATATATAAGGATAGATAAGCATTGGAATATGCTTCTGTGCGAGGTTGTAGAATCTCCATCATTTGAGGTTTTTAAGAATAGGTTACGCAAACACCTGTCACGGATGGTCTGGTGTACTTGGTCCTGCCTAGCACAGGTGCTGGACTAGAAGGCTTCTAGAGATCCCTTCCAGCCCAACCTTTCTATGATTCTATTTGTGCCATGAAGCACAATCTGCTAACAATGACAAAATGGCAAAGATAATTGGGAATAATGTGATATCCTATAATAGAGCAAGTCTTCCCGTAATGTGAAAGCCTCACAGTATTTGCCTATCCTACACCTATCCCATACAGTACTACGTGTTTTAGGCATTTCAACAGCTCAGCATTTCAATAGCTTTTCTTATGGAATGCAGCAATGCTGACAGCATCGAGCTGGAGCAATATGGTGTGCTCCTTGCTTGACTGAGTTTGCAGTGAGTACTATTATCTTCACCTACTGACATCTTGACAGATCATTAAATTCTAGCAACAAAGGTAGAAATTGAAATAGCCAGAGTAGTCTGTATTGCAGCAAAATAAGAGAGAGAAGAAAAATTAAATATATAACTTTAACATCTGTTTGAAACAGTTGAGGGTATGTTCCCAGAATGATAGAGGGATAGAAAGAAGTTTTCTTTGTAGATGGCTGACTGGCAGGCAGAGTTCCTATTTGATTCTTTTAATATATTTTAGGGCACTCAGGCCCAGATCCTCAGAGGTATTTAAGCACCTAATCCAGCAGTGGGCAATCTGCGGCTCACAGGCCGCACGCAGCCTGTCAGAGTAATCCGCTGGCAGGCTGCAAGGCAGTGTTCACATTGACCGTCCACAGGCACAGCCGCCTGCAGCTCCCATTGGCCGGGAACAGTGAACTGTAGCCACTGGGAGCTGTGGCAGCTGTGCCTGCAGACGGTCAATGTAAACACTGTCTCATGGCCCATCAGCGGATTACCCTGATGGGACGCAGGTTGCCCACCACTGACCTAATCCCATTGAAATCAATAGGAGTTAAGCACCTAAATATCTTTGAGGATCTGGGCCCTAGAGGCCTTGTATAGGTGTTTTATTGTTTGAATCAAAACAAATAAAATTAAACTGGCAAGAGTATTGTACGAATTTTCAGATTGAGAGATTATTTCCAGTTTGCATCTATTCCATTTAACATTCCTTTATAGTCAGAAGAATATTAATGGTTCTAAGTGGTATGTAGACAACCTTTGATTGCCATTTTATAAAATAAGTGAAAATTATAGGAGCCAGCAGATTTAAAGTGGCTATTGTTTGCTCATGCTGTTGATTTCCCTTCCACTGTAAATTAGAAGAACTGAGCATAGCCGTAGCCAAGATGAAGTTGCAGTATTTTTCATCAGGTATATGAATCAAAAGGTAATATTGATTATTTAAGTATGTAATAATGATCCAGATGCAGAACACTTACTGGGGATTAATGACCATAAGGGTGCAGTTAATGGCCTACCCCTTGAGCCATCAACACAAGCCACTTAGTAATGCCCAGAAAGTGTCTTGCACCACAGTTATAACCTGCTGTTAGAAGCTAAACATTGATTAAAACACAGACATATGGATTATTTTTTTTTATGGGTGATAAGATTGAATGTGAATTCCATGGCATTTCTAGAGGATGAATGCCATGTAAGTTAGCTCATCTGATTGTTTGAATTATCTCAAAATCCCAAATTGTTCTTTTGGATCTGTACAGGTTATATGAGGAAGTTCCAAGTGGCTGTAGAGTTCTGTCTACAGATTAGGAAATAACTACTGCACTGCAAAGTGAATGGGTAACAAAAGCAATGGTCTGCTCTTTCTCATCACATACCCTGAATTGCACCTAAAGAAGGTTGTGCTACATAAAAAAGAAAATATGCATATAGGGCAGCTGAGGCCCTAATCTAGCATATCGTTTTGAGCAGATGTATGGATTCCTGCATGTGGATCCTTTTACAGACTGGAGTTCTATATTACTAAAATAAATAACTTTAAAAAGGGAATATCATATTAAAGACTGTCTCTAATGACAAACTGGACCATTCTGACAATGAAAGTAGTATAAATACTCAAGAAAAATATATTGTACAACGTCAAACATGTATCTAAGTTTGTAAGAAAAATTGTGGGTGATATATCATCTCTCTCCTTGCTTTCAAGTACTTAGATTGTAATAAATTGTGATAGGCAAATACATTGTTGTCACTTAGAAACCTTTCCTGGCTTTTGAAATGAAGGTATTTTTTTCTGTTGTTTTCAGAATTGTTACCTGCTTATTGTGACACTGCACTCCACATTCTTCACGGTGACAAATAAAGACTGAACTGGGGAAGTGCTGGACCCAGGCTAAAGGGATTTTTAGCCTGTGAATGGAACACCTGGGGATTCCAAGCTGTAAAGCAAGTGCAGCTTGCTCCTTAAGAATCTGCAGCCTGCTTGTATCATCTCTTAGGATGAGAATCTGCTATTCATATCTGATCTATGTAGTATATTAAGTTTAGTTTGCATTTTTTGTTTATTTGCTAGGTAATCTGCTTTGATCTGTTTGCTATCACTATAATCACTTAAAATCTATCTTTTGTAGTTAATAAACTTGGTTTTGCTTTATCTAAACCTGTGTGTGGGAATCATAACTCAGGGGCAAAAGGCTAATGCATATTCCTCTCCACACTGAGGGAGGGGACGAATTTTATGAGCTTACATTGTACAGTTCCCTGTGCAGCACAAGGTGATATAATTTTGGGTTTATACTCCAGAGGGGGGGTGTGCATGAGGAACTTTGAGTAGCTTTTCCATGCAGGGGCTGGTCAGAAAGCCTGCTTGTAACTGCAGTTGGGTGTGTCCCTACCTGTATGTATTCTGGTGAAAGTGCAGGCTAGAGGGCTCTGTAGCTTGTCACAGCAGTACAGTGTGAGAGAGACCCCAGGCTGGTAGGTCAGGGGGCTCAGTGGTACCCCAGTTTCAGGTGGCACCCCAGGGGAGCCTGTCATACTTCTGTCTTCCTCTGTATAGTTAAATTAAGATATAATCATTTTTTTAAAATGGAATGAAGGATCACCAGATTATTACATTAACATGGCCAACTTCATAACTAGACTTAGCAGAATTTGCTGCCTGGTTTTTATTTTGTTTGTTTATAATTTCAGTTGACAATATCTATTTATTTTAAGCATTTTTTCTGATTTTTATAGATTTTAAATTTTCACAATAGCAGGAAATTTTAGGGGAGCAGAGAATGTCCAGATAATAATTAGTATCAGAGGGGTAGCCGTGTTAGTCTGGATCTGTAAAAGCAGCAAAGAATCCTGTGGCACCTTATAGACTAACAGACGTTTTGGAGCATGAGCTTTTGTGGGTAAATACCCACTTCTTCAGATGC
Organism: Gopherus flavomarginatus; assembly: GCF_025201925.1. Lineage (NCBI taxonomy): Eukaryota > Metazoa > Chordata > Testudines > Testudinidae > Gopherus > Gopherus flavomarginatus. The sequence continues at coordinate 73,917,953 of NC_066617.1, read as the reverse complement.
ATGCTTTATTACTTATTGACAGCAGATGTTGAGATTCAAAAAGTTAAAGCTTTATAACTGTTAAAACACAAATTGTCAGAGAAAGCATCACCATAACATATCAAAATATACAAAGTAAATACTCTTAAATCAAACTCTAATACATTCTCAAGGAGCATTTCTCTGACTTTCCTGTTCTGCACATTTCAATTATTATCGATAGAAATGTGTTTTCATTGGTTTGTGTGTGTACAGTAAAATCTGTATATTTTAAAAAATTAAGCCTTTTAAGTCTATTCATAACTATAATAAAGGATCCTAAAAACCCTGTAACATGCAGTGCTCTCCAAACACTCACCACATTGCCAAGTTAGCCAAGCATGCATGTGTAACACAGCATACCTTCACTGCCAGTTCTGGCGGTCAGTATTTACAAAATCATAGGAAAGTGTCAAACACATGATAAGACCTCAGAAACTAAATCCTCAACTGTGCTGACTCCTCCTCAGTGCAGCTGGTGGTAAAGGCGACTCGAAAATCCCTTTTCTGCTCCCCTAATGCTGAAGGACACTCCTTAGCATGTTAAGTTGTGCCAGTTGAGGCTTGGCCACAGTGTTGTGTGCTAAACTTCTTGAAGCGGTTTCAGCAGGTGGTGCAGAGCTGCTACCCCAGTATTAATCCACCCGAGGATTCCCTATAATTGGAAAATTTGTGTCTGCTTCTGTAGGACAGCATTACAGTTGCCACGCAAAGCAACCAGAACAAGGGCCAGGCATGTGTCTCCCAGTTCCTTGGTTCCACAGTCAATGCCCCACCCTCTTAATAATAGTTCTTTCCCCGCCCCCCCGTGTCAAGTCATTCAACCTCTCTGTGCCTTAGTTACTTCATCTGAAATGTGGCTAATATAATGCCTTTAACATACATAGTGCTCTTTCATTTGTAGATCCTGGAACACTTTACAAAGGTAGTAAATTAATTAATAGTAGAGTGAGTGTCCGCAGGGATATCCTGTGGTATCTGAAGAAAGAGGGAAGAGGCTTCCTGCTAACAGGAAGGCCCTCAGATACTATGTTGGTAGCCTGGTGCAGAGAAATTTCTACCTCCCTCAGACAATCTATCAGTGGTGAGGTAAGAAGCTTCCCTAAATCCCAGCTTCCCAATCTATTAAGAACACAATGATCATGCATTTCCAATCACTTGTAGCAGACCTTCAGAAACACAGAAAAGTGTGTTTCAGGCAATAGTATGGAAATATTAAAATCTGTCCGATCCTTACATAGGAGAGCTGACTCGGGGCAGTTGAGGAAGAGCAGGGACAGTTCCTGAGGGGGTACAAGTACTCCAAAAGGACTGGGAGGAGGTGAGAACTTGACCCCATACACTCAACCTCACCTCGTAAACACTGCGCAACAGCTCTGGACAGCGATGCAGTGTGGAGGAAAGTAAGCTGTACCCTACTACGGACTCTAGTAAATGAGCAGTCTGTTTTACCCAGGATGCCTCCCGGTGCTCATTCTGGAGCACAGCACCTTCCTGTGGGCTTTGCTATTTTCACAATCTAGCTCTAAATGAGTGGGGACAGTGTGTACAACATCTCTGTATAAATGCTTGCGCCCCATCACCCTTATGAAACCGTTCAATTTTGGTTCTGTGTAGGAAGAGTTGCTGTTTATATGGCGCATCAACAAAGGGAATTGAGTAACTACTGCCACCTAATGGTAGAGAGGAAAAATAAATAACTTTTGATAGACAAAGTACGTTAAACTGCAAGACAAACCCTTTCTGGGGGCCCCTTACTTTCCCCTTTCTCTCTCACCAAACACCAGCCTAACTTGATTTGGCAAGTGACAGCTAGATTTAGTTCCCTTTGAAGCAGCTCCATGCCACACTTGGGTTCATCGGTAGAGAAAATGTTTCACAACAAGGCATTATAGTTTTCTATGTGCCCAGGGCACAGCTATGCTGCCTATGCAGCACTTCCATTCTGTAACAATGCACTGAATTTGCATTTGTACATAGTCTTGGGCTAGATGCAGAAAGGGGACTTAGTCATCGTACACACTGATTGCGGGTGGGCAAGACACACAAGGCTAGGTTTGTGGTGGGGTGGGGAACAGCAAACTACACTCAAGCCAGTTCATGG